>NW_026099573.1:39834083-39865187 GCF_025091365.1 Daktulosphaira vitifoliae | reverse complement strand
AGGTAGTGACCCTTCTTTGTAATTTCATCTTATTCATACATTAGACGTCTTTACACAAGCATACATACCCCGAGATCCCTTTCTATTTTACTTTATTGTAGTCACTACCGGGTATCTATAGACACTTTTACTTTCCATTGGTACCCATCCTTTTTACATTACGCCCGCTACGATTATTATTTCCTTGTTGGCCACCTGTGTTACATTTCTTTACATTTCTTCTCTTTCACACCCCGAACCCCAAACACACTCAACAACATTCCTTCGCCACCTTATTATAGCCATTTTATTTATTACAAGACTATATACCCATACCGACACTCTCGTTTCTGTTTTTGTTTATTACAACCATATTCCCCTTTCCGCCTTCTTTTTGTTTACCACAAGCATATTTCATTTTTACTTTTTCTTTTTGTTTATTACAAACCATATTCCCCTTCTCACTCGTTTTTCTTTTTGTTTATTACAAGTGACGCCTGACCACAGCTCGAAACACGACAAACACCTGCTATTAAAATTACTATAATCTCAGCCATATTACATATTTTAAATTTTGTTCGGTAAAATCTACCAAATATATCATTATTTTTCAGTTAGGATTATAGATTTTTTATTATTGTCCAATATTAATGAACAACCCAACAAAGAAAGAATTAATTACAGTAGTTAAGTTTGTATTTAAAGAAGTAATTAATAATTATCGTAATAATATCATTAAATGCAAATATCATCTATTTAAAATCATAACTGATATTCTCTGGGAAGTAACTCTACATCTCGATATTAATATATATAAAGCTCAAACCATACAAAGATTTCTTTTTGCCTTTATAAACAATAATAACACATTTCCAATAACAGAAACAACGTTATTACTCAAAATTTCATTAGTATTAAGTTATTTACAAGATCATCAAATAAACGAAATACTCGAGGTTATACCGAATTACGAATATCTCAGGAATAATAACACCAAACATACATATATTTAATGTGCTAATTTCATTTTCAATTTCAAAATTAACTAGACACATGAGTTTTCCTACTAAAGTAGAATTTATCAAAATAACAAAATATATTTTAAACAGAATCATATCAAATTACACAAACAAAATCATTACACATAAATTCCAGTTGCATCACATAATCTTAGATGCACTTTGGGAAACAACTTTGCGTATGAAAATCAACATAAACAAGTTTCTCATTATTCAAAGATTTATTCAAATATACACAACACCTAATTCCTATCCTTTGTTAGAATCAGCTATAATTCTCAAATTAACTATTGCATTGAAATTCTTATATGATAATACAATCGAGCAAATTTACGAGAAAATTCCTAAGACATATTTTCAATCAGACACCAGATTGTTAAACATAGAGAACTCCGCTTAAAATAAAATTAAAAGTTCTATTTATTATTATTATTATTATTTTTTTTTTGGCTGTTCGACTTAAATTAATGAATCAATCACCAATTAATATATATAGAAAAACAATAAAATATATGCTAAGATCATTGCTATTAGAATACCCAAAGGACTCTAGAATAGAAAATAGAAACACATTGAATCAAGTACTTGCGAATCTTGTTTGGAAAGCAACAGTTGATAGTTTTCAATATTCTCCGAGATTAGTATACGCTTTATTAAATTTCTTTGAATCAAGAATAATAAGGGGCGTATTATATCCAGAAACAGTCACAGAATTAGCCTTAGAACTTGTACAAATATTGGAAAAAACATATCAATAAGACAATACAAATGAATGTAAACTCTACAAACACAATTCCTGACATCATACTTATTAGACAATTACTAAAAGAAATAATTAAAACATTTATAACAGAAGTAGATTATGCAATTCAAATAAGTTCTATTATCAAATACAAAACTTTAATAAGGCATAATATTAACAAAGCATTTAAACAAACTAATATAAAAAACAGAGATATATTAGTAAATTGCACAAATCATATTTTTAATAAAACAATAAGAGGATTTTTATTTCCACAAACAGGAATCAAAATAATATTAAAACTTGTACAAATTCTAGAACTCACATATATTGAGCCACTTCATATTTTACCTACTTCGTATGTTTAATCATCTTAATGGAAAAAGATTTAACTGGCGATCAAATAAGTAAAATACTCCAAAAAGATTTATATGAACTTGAATTTGCAGAAGACAAACCTGAATTTATAAAGAAAATTTCTATAAAATCAGCAAGACAAGAATTAGACAAATTAAACTTAATTAGCACAGGGTCCTTACCTGAATTAAAGGATAGATTATTACGACATATAGAAGGTACAACTACTGATTTCGATAAAATTAAATATTGTGATAAAATTACACAAACTGAAAAATCAATAATCTCTTCTACACACACAAATACAACTGACAAAATGACCGAACGAGTACCATTTTGTAAACCTGAAAAATTTTCGGGCGCACTACATGAGAGTGTGAACGCATTCCTGAACAAATACAACAGGGCAAGTATAATCAACGGGTGGTCGAATGAACAAAAAAAATCATTCTTGGCCATATATCTAACCGAAACGGCCCTTNCGTTTTTGGCCATATATTTAACCGAAACGGCCCTTCTATTCTTTGATAACTTCGAAAACGATAATATAAACGCTTCATGGGATGACACTGAAAAGGCGTTAAGACTAGAATTTGAACCTACAGCTCAAACTCATATGTTACGCACCATTTTAAATAAACGCAAACAACTACCTGATGAATCAATTTCCAGTTATATAAACGAAGCAGAAGCCCTTTGTAAGAAAATTGACCCCAAAATGTCTCAAACCGAATTAGTTCATACTATAATGAAAGGATTACAACCTAGAATAGCAAGATATGTAGGTATATTAGATAATAATACTCTCACAGAATTAAAACGAAATATTCGTAAGTATGAATCTATCGAGTTCATGATAGATGGTAGTAAAACGGAATTCCAAGATGAAATTAAACACAATATAGCTAGGGAAAATATATTCAATATCAATAACAGTGATAATCAAAATCGCATAGATGTTCTTGCATCACAGATTTCAAGAATTGAAGACATGTTATCCAAATGCACAATTTTTGGAAATCAATCTACACAACAAAACTCGAAAAATGAAAATTTCAAAACAAATTATATCAACAGAAAAGGGCTTAATAATAATAATAGTAATGATTACAGAGAACGCAATTATAATTATTATAGAAATAATAATTATGATAATAACAGAATACATAACAATAATCCTAACACAAGAAACAACAGTTATAGAAACAATGGATTGTATAACAACAAACCTTATAGTAATAATAACTATCAAAATGCCAAAATATATAATAACAATAATAGAGAGAACAATAGATATAATAACAGATAGAATTATAACAACAAAAATAATCAACAAAATTCTTATTATTCCAAAACCGCATGTATTCATTGCAATAGAAACAATCACGAATCAAATGATTGTAAGTGGAAACTAATATGCACATTCTGTAACAAAAGATATCATACAGAAGACGCATGTTACTTAAAAAATAATAAAAATGATTCAAATACAAAAAACCCCCTTTTAGGTTAAATGCTTCAATTGGAGACTTGCATTCACCTTACTCTCCAACAACAACAAATTCAAACGAATCAGATACAGTACTCATAATAGTAAATCATGACAGAAAAGCCAATGCTCTACACATATTAGGTAAACTACATAACGAATTCATAGAAGTCACTGTAGACAGCGGTGCCAATGTAAATGCCATCAGAAGAGATTTGGTGGATAATACAAAAATTAATAGAACACATAAATACAAATTATCTGGTCCTGATAATTCACCTCTCAATCTTTTAGGAACCATAGTAGTTGAACTAGAAATAGAACAAAAATTATTCAAATTCACAGCTTGTGTGATAGACAATCTAAGCAGCACCATTATTCTAGGCAATGA
Organism: Daktulosphaira vitifoliae; assembly: GCF_025091365.1. Lineage (NCBI taxonomy): Eukaryota > Metazoa > Arthropoda > Insecta > Hemiptera > Phylloxeridae > Daktulosphaira > Daktulosphaira vitifoliae. The sequence continues at coordinate 39,861,210 of NW_026099573.1, read as the reverse complement.
CTTTTTGTGTAATAATGATGCTAAAATAGATTACTCAAAAAAAACACTCATTTTAAATAATAAAATTAAAACAAATTTAATGAATAGTAAATTTCCACAAGTAATTAAAAATGTTGACATAAATAAGGATACAATACCATCACATTCAAAAAATATATTTGAAACACATATAGATCTAATAGAAGTCCCTGAAAAATATTCAATAGTCCAATGTACATCTATTGACTTAAATCACACTTCAGACATTTCTAAATCCATAATACAAAATTATGGAATTTTAACACATATACTTAAAGATACAGAATTACATTTAGGCCAAGTAAGCACTATAGTTAGTAACAAAGTTATTGTTCATTATCTAATTATTAAAGAATTTCATGATTCACCTGTATCTTATTTAGACTTATTCGATAGTCTATATAATTTAAAAAATATAGCAATAGAAGAAAATTTTCAATTTATTGCTTTTTCTGCTAAAGACTTAACAAACAATCAACTTCATTGGGATATAATCAAAAAGGTTATATTTGACTTATTCAATAATGAGGCAATTGAAATACTCATTTGTTATCCTAATATTTCACCGAGATCAGAAAAAATTATATCAAACATTCAGACTAAGTTCAAAAGAATAGGAAGCATAAAAAATAAAAAAACTGATAAAGACATAAATACAGCGTTTCTTGAAATATTCTCACGATATACACCTGGTGAATCAGTTCCGTCTGATGGATTATGTGGAATTTATTCATTAATTAATGCAATTAACGACAACCAGGAAAATAACATTATCAATATAGACTCTATATGCAAATTACTCAAACTGTCTGAACTACCCAATTATTGGATTAGAACCCGCGACCCAAGGCGTCGTATAGACAAATCTTACCACTAGGCCACCGTGCACTTATGATTCAGATCCCGATACACTTTCATGTAGGTTGATAACGTGATGTGCGGCTGAGGGAAACACGGTACCGTGTCATGGAGTAGTGCCGTTAACAGTGAACGGCAAAGCATCCAGACCATCGGATGGGTCCCTTCCGAGATCGGGTATCGTTTTTTTTTTTTATAATTATATTTATACAATAAGCTTTATTTTATTATAAATTACCTTTTTCATAAAAAATTAACTTAACTTTTGAAAGTGTTCCAGAAACTCTGACACTTTTATATATATCTTAAATAAAAGCTCATAGAGCCCGAAATTTTGTTTTTTTCATAATATAGTATGTTATANTTTTATATATATCTTAAATAAAAGCTCATAGAGCCCGAAATTTTGTTTTTTTCATAATATAGTATGTTATATAAGCTTTAATTTAAGATATATTTATATAAAAGTGTCAGACTTTCCGGAACACTTTCAAAAGTTAAGTTGAAAAAGTTCTACTTTCTATATGCATTATTTAGTTTTGAACCCCCCCTTGTATAAAAGGAAATGGTCTAATTTAAAAAAAAAGTATAAAAGATGTATATAAATAGTACTTTTCATGAAAACAAATGCAAATGAGTAACGGCAAAACTAAAATTGCATTTTAAGGGATAATTTTGATAAGATATGACAATGTATGTTGGAATATTCAAATATTTATGTCAATTTTATACTACACGTGTAGAAAATTAACGTGCATATCAATAATATTTAACTAGTATATGGGGATTTTCGAATCCGTTTCTTAAAGTTATAAAAAAATGAGTATAAAATAGTATTACTTAAAATTAAAACAAATTTCAATTTTCATCAGTTTAGTGGCCAAATAAAAACAAAGCAATGACACGTGGACTATCTAGTATAGGTTGAAAAAAAATTGTCTCCTACTTTTTCGTTGTTTTATTTTGATAAAAGTATTAAAAATATTTTTAAATTCATTCCGTGTTTCTTTGAACTAAACAAAAATACATTTTTTATAGTGTTTAAAAATAAAAAAATTAACATGAAAATTATTATAGCATAATTAAATTTAAAACTAAAAAATGTTTAACTCAGAAAGCCACTAAAATTACTACAATATTTTATGTAAATAAAAATTCTACTCAAATGTGATTTATTCTTATGCCATATCTGCTTTAATTAAATTTAACCAATAATTTTAATAAAATTTAAATTTTTATATTTTAAACTCAGACAAAATTTTACAATTACATTTTTTTCCTAATTTATTTGAAATTAAAAAAAAATTATAAATGATTGTTTCAGCTCGTTATTAAAATTTTAACGTTTACCTAAATGCGTTGTCTGATATATGTGTTAAATACATGTTTTCTAAAGCATACTATATTTTAAAATTTTTGTCAACAGGAGAAATATTAGTATTGATAGATATTTTTCTTTTGAATAATGTATTTTCAACATATGGCAGTAAAGTATAAATGAAAATTTTTTGTTTTAATATTATAATAAAGTAAAAATAAATTTTAACACTGAAACCAAAAATTTACTATCATCAAACAACTGTTATTGTGTTTTTATCATTAGTGGGGACTGTTCTCTGGTACAAGCCTGTTATTAAACCTATCCCGTCCATCATTGGTCTAGTCAAGAACGATCTTTGACTCTCTAGAATGTGAAAAGGGGGCTATCACCCTCTGTAATATGTAAAGTTCAGGAAATAGAAGAATTTATAACTGATTATTACTAATTAAATTTATAAATTTAAAAACTGGCGAGACATAATAACTATACTAATGCTACATGAATTTATCTCATAAATTTACATAAAATATTCATAGTTTGCTAAAATTTGAGGAATTTTTCTTAAATACTGTGGTGTAGAGTTAGTATTTATGTCTATTTTAATTTGTCAAAACTTTCACTATTTTTAGTGGCACTTTTTCTTAGATTTAATTATAATATTTCCCAACTTCCAAAAACAAAAAATGATTTTTATTAATTATATTTTTAAAAAATAAATAATTTAATTTATAGCTTATACTTATACATTTAATTGATATTAAATTGTATGCTATTTTCTTGTATACGTAATCTATTATATAATATAATACTTTTAATGTTAGCCACTCAATTTCTTTGAAATCAAAATTATTTTTGGCATATTTTAGTCTCATATATATCTCAATTTATCAGTTATTACTTACTATTAATGAGTTCATCCTTTATACCTTATATAACAAACTGGGACAACTACAGGGCAATTCTCTCTCGTGACTTGAATAACCTACAGTTTATATTGGGGTAGACCCAATAAGGTTTATACCTTATAAAGGAGTCAACTTTTATCTCATTATTTTAGAAATTATTACAATTCTAAAATATACACTGAAATAAATTTCTGGGTATTACAATATTAATCATTAAATATTTTCCAACCGCACCTTTCCTCCCGCCAATGTACTAAAATATTAATATCTCTTAAAGTACTAGTCCAGAGTTTGTTACCAAACGGTAATTTTCTTTACTATATCATTTTTTATTTTATAAGCTTATTAAATATGTATGTTGCTACTTAAAAATATAAAGTTGATATCCTTTAATTTATAAGGGATGAATATGAGTATATGTTAAAATCAGTAAATAATGATACCAGAATCCTAAACTGTTAATATATTCATGATCTTTTCATATCTGAAAATGTTTCAGAAAGCTCAATATACTATAATGAACACATAAATTATTCAATATGAGAAAAGATTAACATCATCGATAACTTAATATAACCAATTTGATTAGGAGAAATTAATTTTATCATATATTTAATGTTTTGGTATTTTTAAGAGTTTAAATCTCTTTAAAATGTATTCGATTACCATCACCATTCCCTAAAAAAATATATAACAAATTAGCAAACACATACAACAATTGCCTTTTTTATTGTAAAATCATGAACTTATATAGTTCGTTATTCATATAAGAAATGATTCTAAATAAGTTAGGTAAATTTCTGTTACAAAATATTTAAATATACTTGTTAAATTCTTATTTACTAATATAAACTTTTTTACATTATAATAAGATAAACCTAGGTTCGTGATTGTTCATTAAAAATTCATTAAATTTCTAATAACCGATTTGGATTGAATTCGTAGATTTATTGTTAAACTAATAAATTCACTAGTTTTACATTAAATCTACTAAAAAATTATAAAGCATCAGTAGAGATAATTATAGATCTCAAGTCATAGATTAAATGTTGTAAAATAAAAAAAACAAAAAAAATGGGGTGCCGCCACTTAATAATCAAGAAATTATAGGGAATTAAAAAAAAATTAAAGAATTTTTTTAACATAATTATTATTGTAAGATAAATTAAGTAAATAATATAAAAAAAATCCCTATATATATTTTATTATGAAAAAAAAAACAGTAATTCGATATTGTAAAAATAATTTAAAAACCTTTAGCAAAGTGGGGTGGTGGCATAGTTGAGTCCAGTATAGATCTGACAGTGATTAAAATCACTATCATAAAAAACGCTTCGATGCCAATCTGTAGATAGTGTTTAATTAAAAAAAAAAAAATTTGTTAAAATAGCATATTTTTGAATACGGTAACCTTTTGCGCATAGAAGATAGGTCGTCGGGACGAATTTTTTATTTTATTTTATAGTACATGAAATAAGCTTTAATTTGATATATGTTTAAAGAACGCAGTATTTCCGGAACATTTTCAAAAATTAAGTTGAAAAAGTTATTTTTTGTAAAAAAGTTACTATTTTAAATCCTCCCAGTGAGCAGAATAAGTGTTAGATTTTCAAAAAAAATTATATCAAATGAAAGGGAAATATCTAAGGTTTCAATACAAAAAAATATTATTTTTATTTGTTCATTTTTGAAAAAGTTATGGCAGTTTTAAGTACAAAAAACATCCTGATAAAAGATGATTTTTATCGCAAACATTACATTTTTTTTTAATTTTCGACAGCCATTTACACATAGAAGATAAGATGTCGGGACAAATTTTTTTTTTTTCATTTGATAGTATATAACATAACCTTTGATTTGATATATGTTTAAAGGACGCAGTATTTCCGGAACATTTTCAAAAATTCAGTTGAAAAAGATCTATGTTTTTTACAATATTTCAAGTTTTGAACGCCCCCTATATATGGGGAATTTGTCAAATTATAATAAAAATTATTTCAAATGAAAGATGTACTTATAATGTATTTAGAAAAAAAAAATTTGTGCTGATATATATATTTTTCAAAAAGTTATAGCATTTTTAAGTAACAAAAAATAGTGTTTTTTAACTATGGCAGCCGTTTAAATGTAGAGATAAAGTGTCGGGACAAATTTTTTTTTTCATTTTATAGCACATAAAATAATCTTTAATTTGATATATGTTTAAAGGACGTAGTATTTCCGGGAAAATGTTCAAAAATTAAGTTGAAAAAGTTAATTTTTGTAAAAAAGTTGTTATTTTAAATCCCCCCCCAATGAGCAGGTTAAGTAATAGATTTTCAAAAAAACGATATCAAATGAAAGGAAAATATCTAAGGTTTTAGTATAAAAAAAAATTATGTTGATTTGTTGATTTTTTAAAAAGTTATGGAAGTTTTAAGAAAAAAAAATGACAAAATTTACCGATTTTTAAATTTGTAATTTTTTTGAAGGTTTCCCCTATTTACGGAGAACGAGGGAAATTTTTTAAATTTTTAAGGGTAATGTCTCCAACTAGATACGATTTGTGATCTTTTGACGTATTTTTGAAAGAAATCGGTCCAGTGAGAGCTGAGAAAAAGTGGCAACAGGCATAAAAAAAAAAAAAAACACATCATAGTAAAATTAATACCTTCTCAGGTTCGCATCGAAGCTAAAAATAATATTTTATATTAAACTGTCAACTATCATAATTAGATATTATTTTGTAATTTAAATAAAATTTTAAAAATCAAAGAATAATTCATTATTGTAATTGTATAGGGATTGTAAAAAAATATACAGAAGACAAAAAAATTTGTCCATTTGAAAAGGGTACGACAAGTAAAGCGGCTTCAATTGGTGACATAGAAACATTAAAACTAGCTTACGAGAGTGGATGTGAATGGGATAAAAATACAACAGAGAAAGCTGCTGCAAGTGGGAATTTAAAGTGTTTAAAATACGTCTATGAAAATGGAGGTAAATGGGATAGTAAAACCACAATGGCTGCTGCTGCAAGTGGGAATTTAAAGTGTTTAAAATATGCTCATAAAAATGGCTGTAAATGGGATAAAGAAACTACTAAGGCTGCTGCATCAAATGGACATATAAAATGTTTACAATACGCACATGAAAACGGATGCAAATGGGACAATGGTACGACTAAAACTGCTGCAGAAGGCGGATATTTAGACTGTTTAATATATGCTCACGAAAAAGGATGCAAATGGGATGTAGAAACGACTAAAGCCGCAGCGAAAGGCGGTCATTTAGACTGCTTAATATACGCTCATAAAAACGGATGTCCGTGGAATGTATCGACAGCAGAAGCAGCAGCAAATTATGGTAATTTAAAAAACTTAAAATACGTTCATGAAAACGGATGTAGATGGAATGTACTACTTTCTGTAGTATCAGTAATGTGATTTTTTTTCCTAATATAGCGCTTGTTCAGGGGAAAATATTATTGTTGGAATTTTTTTTCTATTAACTGTGTTAACTTGATTGCTATCATCAGTTCCTGAAATGCTCTAGTAGATATGAATAAGTAGTTGTCTTGTATAATTTAAATATTCATCACTTACATTTCTTTTAAAAGAATTCTAATAGCAATAGATAACGACAAAAAAATTTCATATATCTCTTGTTTAAGAATATTTTGAAACACTACTAATCCTGTATAAAGTAAACATTGTCTCAGTTCTGAGGCCTTCCATCTATTAGCTTCTCTGATAAGATGGGATCAGAAGCAATAATTTCATGTAAATTAGATGATGACGTACAGTGGCGTAACTAGAGTTCAAATCTTGGGGGTGCTACAATAACAAATCACATACATATTACATATTTACTAATTATTTACAGTAATTAGTAGAGCTCGGATGTTTATGACTTTGCATATTTTTTTCGCGTAATATGAATTAAACCCAAGTATGATATAAATTTGATTCATGAAGCCTAGATTACAATTACGTAAACTTATTTAGCATATTTTTGCATATTTGACGTTTTTGAGCATATAAATGCATATATTAATTATTTCTAGAAATAGTAGCATATATTTTATAATTTGCATTCAAAATATTAAAAATTTGTTTTTGATGAAGATCCGTAGAATGCTATGTACAATAAGTAAAATTACTTTTAGAATTTAGATATTTATAAATTCGATAATCGATATTAATAATATATATACAGTAAAACGCCGATTAACCGGACGCCAATTATCCAGAACGCCGTCTAGACACATGCGCGCTTCATTTTTCTCAGAATTGGGTTATCTTTATTAAATTTCTTCATTTTACATCATCTGTACGTGTTTTCCTTTATAAAATATGTAAGCACATGATTGGTTTTCCGGAATACCGTTGGTCCCAATCAATACTGTATATCAATTATTATTTTTGTTAACATTTTAATATTCATTGTGTAGTGTTACAAGTTTAGTTTATTTGGTACTGTTCGTATGTAGGTGTTACGCTGCGTTTAAACAATTTGTCTAAAAATTCACGTTTTTTTAAAATATATATTATCAAAATGCCGAAAAATTTGCTCAGTGGTTTTTTAAAAGAGTTTGGTGAAAATATATTTAGTTCTGATGGTAAAATATTGTTCTGCAAATTTTGTGAAGTTAAAGTATCTGCAACTAAACGATTTTTAGTTACACAACATTTAAAGACTGCAAAGCATGAGCATGCGGTAAATCAAAGAAAAAGACGCAAACAGAGTACAAGTCAATCGTTATTAACTGAAAATACAAACAAAAAAAGTGATTTTAACTCTGATCTTGCTGATGCTTTACTTCCGGCTAATATTCCACTCTACAAGGTAAATAATTTAAAATTTAAAAAGTTCTTAGAAAAGTATACGTTTAAAAATATTCCCAACGAATCGACCTTGAGGAAAAATTATGTAGACAGTATTTATAAAAATACTTTATCTAAAATACAAGCCGAGGTCTTTAACCGTAAAATTTGGGTATCTATTGACGAGACCACGGATGTCGACGGACGCTATGTGGCTAATGTTATTGTGGGTGTACTTCATTTTGAAGAACCTGGTAAAGTCATGCTTGTTAATTGTGAACATCTTCAAAAAACAAATAGTACAACAATAGCTCACCTTTTTGATAGAACTATGAATTTAATTTGGCCTCAAGGAGTAGAACACAATAATGTTTTGTTGTTGGTTAGCGACGCCGCACCATATATGGTAAAAGCCGGATCAGCGATTCAAATATTTTTCCCTAAGATGCTTCATGTAACTTGCCTAGCTCATGCTTTACATCGAGTAGCTGAGCAAATCCGTAGTGATTTTCCGTTAGTTGACAAACTTATATCGTCCGTCAAAAAAGTCTTCCTTAAATGTCCAGCAAGAATACAAATATTCAAAGATGAGGCACCTGAGCTAAGTTTGCCCCCACAGCCAGTTATAACGCGTTGGGGGACATGGTTGACGGCGGCTATTTATTACTGTGACTCATATGAAACAATTAAAAAAATTATAGACAAATTTGATCCAAATGATGCTTTGTCTATAAAAACAGCTCAAGAAGTTATGAGTGAACGAAGAGTTGAGGCCAATTTAGCTTTTATAAAATCAAATTTTTCATTCTTATTTTCAGCTCTAACATCTTTAGAAGAAAAGGGGAAAACTTTATCCAAATCGGTTGCTATTATAAATACCGTTTCAGAAAAATTAGAAGTTGCAGCATCAGCTTCTCAAGGTAAAACAATATACACAAAATTTCAAAATGTTTTGGAAAAAAATTCTGGATATAAAGTATTGTCAAAAATTTCTAAGATATTAGATGGGGAAACAGAATCACTTGAAGGACTACCTGAAGTTATAGAAACTAACGACATCGTTAATTTTAAGCACGCACCGATTAACTCTGTAGATGTGGAGCGGTCATTTTCAACTTATAAAAACATACTGTCAGATCGTCGAAGGTCGTTCAAATTTGAAAACATCAGCAAAATTATCGTAATTCAGTGTAATCCTGATATTTAAAATACATTTATAATTTTTTTTTCATATTAAATATGTGTGTTTTGTAATAAAATAATTTTAATTAATTTACATTAAAAAGGTATAAAAATTTTTTCGAATTAATATTAACCTCTTTTTTTTTGCATATAGTTATTGAAAAATTGGTATATTTAATATATTTTAAGGCATATAATTGCATATTTTTACATTTTTAAATGCATATTTTAATTAAATTTTGGTCATAAACATCCGAGCTCTACTAATTAGTATTAGTTATGTAATATATAATTATAAAATATAATATAGATTTTGTTACTTACAGTCCTTATAATAATTTCAATTGGTATATACAAATAATTTATTTACAATTGTTGTTTTAAGTATTAAGTATATTTTTGTGTTCAATTGTGCATCGTGGTAATCTTCGTTAATTTGTTATATGCAAGTATAAGTAGTTTAATAATTACGTCTTTTCGTATATTAAGTCGTACTATCTTTTTTATAATTTGTTTTTGATAATATTTCTACTATCAGCATACGCTTTAAAACATTAGCTAGTTTCTTCTTCCACTTGTTAGAGACTAACCTCTAGTGGCTTACTTTGATGAATTTAACTCCGAGTACTTTTTCTAATATGTCTTCTCCTGGTGCAACCAATGCAACTTCAAAAAAAGTTGCTGTCCGTTCTGGTGTTAGTACGAGATTTTCAAGTACTACTTCTAATGAAGATTTAATGCAAATTATTTTGTTCTTCAAAGCTGAAGTCCTCGCCTCCAATAAAGCACTTTCTGATTCGCAATCTTTGCAGTTCAATACACTTGAAGCAGAAATATTAAAAGTTTCTGAGCAAGTGAGTGAACTCAAAGCAGAGAATATAATATTCAAAAGAGATATTGGTTCACTTAAGCAAAAATTAGTAGCCTTGAAGAAAACAACTCGTCTGCTAACCCATCCTCAATCACTAGCCAGGTTTTGCAAGAACTATTTGAACGAGATCGTTGTTCTTCCAATGTGATTCCTTATGGTGTATTAGAGTCTACCTCTTTAACTGGTTCTGAAGGATTTCTACATGATGAATCCATAATTAAAAATATTTTGTTGCCGGTTAGAAATTACCTTCCAATCTCAAATTGAATCTCAAATTGAATCGGATTGAGAAACCACGTCCAGGTATTACCCACACACTTAAGCTAATATATACTAACAAAGAGGAAGCACAATTTTTGCTGTACCATACAACCAGGTTAAGCGGTCAGGTACTCAATTCCAAAATGGTTTTAATCTTGTCAAGGATAAAACCAAATTTGAACGACAACTACTACGTGCTTGTCACAATGATCTGTTCTCTCGTACAGCTCAAGGTGAAACAAATCTACGTATATATTATACGTATATATTACGTATTATACGTATATATTATATGAAAATGGTGTTCCATCTGTGATCAAATCAATTCCAAAAAACTGGGTTCGTGAAAACATACCAATCGACAACCAGAGATTCAGCAAATTTCTCAACTTTCATAGTTCAGCCATGTACACTAGGTTTTCATGAGCATGTATATTTTTATAATAAATGCCAAGTCCACTCTTAGTACTTTTATATTAGATTTCTACAATTTTAAAATTAATAAGTCTTGTCCTCGTGATTTACCTACAATTAGCTATACTACGTCGAATGATAATGTTCCGTTTGGTTTTTACCAAAACTGTCGTGGTCTTAGGACTAAATTTTTTACTCTTAAGTGTAATTTTGCCAGCTTTAATTATGTATTTTTTGTTTTAACAGAAACCTGGCTTAATTCTGATATATTTGATTCTGAATTATGTTTGGATAATTATAATGTTTACCGATGTGATAGAAATATTTTAATGAGTAATTGTACTAGAGATGGTGGTGTCCTTATTGCTGTGCATAAAGATTTTCATTCACAAATTGTTTCTATCTCTAATTTAAGTATTGAACAAATTTATGTTAGTTTTAGTTGTAATAATGACAATTTTATAGTTGGTGGTGTATATTTTCCTCCTAACTCTCCTATTCAATCCTATGATACTTATTCTAGCACAATTAAAAATCTAGTTTGTTGTTATAGCACCCATAGTTTTATTCTATATGGTGACTTTAACTTACCTAATATTAATTGGTCTAATGATAATTTAAGTATTTTCTATTCAATGGCTTCCAAAAACAGCCTATTCCCGAGACTTTTGATTTCTTAAACTTTTATCAAGTTAATAATGTTTTTAACGTATACAATTCAATGTTAGATCTTATATTTACAAATAAGAATCTCTTTAAAGTTAATATGGTGCACGATCCAATTGTTCCTGAAGATCGATATTATCCTGCATTAGCTATTGATTACCCAACAAATAAAAAAATCCGTTTTTTTATGCCGTTGAATCATATTTTAATTTTATGAAAGCAGATTATACACGTATTTCAGATTTTTTCTTATCTTATAATTGGTTGGATACTTTTACTCAACTAGACGTTAATTTAACAACATCAAATTTGTATGATGCATTACACTTCTTTATTCTTTACTGGGTTCCACCTGTTAACTATAATAAATCTAATTTTCTTTGATGGTTTTCTAAGGATTTTTGATTGATACAGTGTTTCAAAAAAGAAAAGCCCACGCCATTTTTAAGGCAACACGTAATCCACTCAATTACAGAAAGTTTTCTCTACTACGTGCAAAATACAAATTTTTATCGAAAAATTGTTACAGAAAATTTATTGAACAGACTGAATCTAATTTTTGTATTAATCTAAAAAAATTTTGGAACTTTGTTAGAAAGAGTGAATCTCAACAGTCAATTCCTAAAACAATTAATTTGAATGGGTTTACTATTACTAATAGTATAAAAGTTTCTAATCTATTTTCTAAACATTTTTCTTCGGTATATGCTCAGTCCAGTGATATTGATAATACGTCGGTTTCTCCACATTTATCTTATGATCTTCCAAGCAATTGTTTTTTTAATATTAGTGATGTCGAATTAGAATTAAATAAATTTTACGGTAACAAATCAGTAGGACCAGATGGTATCTATGGTGAATTTCTATACATATTACGTTTGTCTTTATAGTATCCATTATGGCTTATTTTTCGTAAATCACTAGATGAAGAAATCTATCCAGATCTATTTAAGCTTAGTGTCGTAACACTAGTACTTAAGTCTGGAGATATTTCTAATGTTAGTAACTATAGACCAATTTCACTATCTAGCCATATAGTCAAACTTTTTGATTTACTAGTATTGCATTTTATTAAACCAGCTATTAATTCGGTTTTAATTGATGAGCAACATGGATTTTGTCCTGGTCACTCAACGACTTCAAACAGTCTAGTTTTTAATAATTACATATTTGAGGCTTTTATGAATCGCTCACAAGTAGATGTAATTTACACAGACTTTACCAAGGCTTTTGATCGCGTTGATCATAAGTTATTAATGAGAGTGCTGATAGATTCAGGTTTTGTTGAACCATTATTGTTGTGGTTTGAATCTTATCTACGAGATTATAAGCAATTTTTTAAGGTGTTGAAAGGTTACAAATATAAAAAAAATCAAATTAATTGGCCGCAACTTGAAAGTAAAACTCAATAATAGAAAAATATCAAAATTTACTCATTAATAGTAATAGTAATAATTAGAGAAATGCATGTATTTAAACATTTTCAAATTTTAAAAATTGATGGTTATTATCAAAAATAATACACTCTGTTTCTACATAATAATCATCACTATAATGGTTAGCGTATATAAATACTAATTTGTATTCAATTTATTTTTACATGATAATGTTATTATATTGTATTACATTATTATATTAAATAATTAATTAATTTACTTACATTTTCCCAACAAAAAAATTTACATTCCCATTCAATCATATCATCATCGAAATTATAATTTATGCACATGAGTATTTTTTTTACTAACAGTCATTCCCGAAACAAATTTGCCTTCTAATTCTGTCGTAGCACCCAAAAAATGATAAAAATCGCATATTTATTTATACCATTTATGTCCTAGTACTTAAAATCCTACAAAATATATTGTTTATTGGGTTCCACTCAGTTGACGCGTATATACACTTCAGCTGGGACACGAAATATTATATGACATCGTTTTCCAGTAAATTAAAAATAGTTTTAAATTAATTCGGAAACTATTTACTATTGAGGTGGTACATTTAAAACAATCCGACGTACGCAAATGTAAAAAAGGATTGGCGATTATGATTTTAACTCAACGGCGGGAAAATTTCCGTATCAGAAAATCAATGCCTCCGTACTACTCGATGTTCGTACAACGCATTCTCGTCGTAACACTAACCTTCCCCCCGCTATAACTAATACCACACAGCTATTTACTACGCGTTCATGTTTTCGTTAAAATCATTATTTATTCGATAACACCACCATCAGAGCTTCTTATCACAGTCGGCTGTTGGAAAATAATAAATCTCGAAAAACTTAAATCGCGATGCCGATGAGGTATTATAACTCTATCTATAATAATAAGTCGAGCATAAGTAGGTAAGTGTCGATTTAAACAAATAAACTGACAAGACTTGTTTTTTTAAAGCAGCGGTTCCCAACTGTACTCCATGGAGCCCTTGGTCCTCCGCAATATTTTTTCAAGGTCTCCGTTCGTTACACCATAAGAATTTGATCATTTTAAAAGCTATTTGTTATTTTTAACAATTTTAAAATTTTAAACGAATATTTATATTTTAAAAAGACTTTGTCAAAGGGAATTTGATAATTCCCCTATTCGTGTATTACATAACATATAATATTAAATCCCGATATAAAAATCTATAATTATCCACGCGATTAGGTCCGTCGTACATAAGTTATTTGTCAGTTTATAGTGCATATTTACAAACGACGTACGTGTATTAAATTTGATTCAATTATTTCATTATTTTATTATTTTATTTAACGACAGACGTGTATTTATGTTAAAATGGAACGGTGATTTAAAACGGGTTCTGTTAGACCTAAGCATCATCAGCCATCAACTACTGTTCAATCAAAAGAGAATTCCGAACACAATGTAGATGTAACTGCTTCAGAATCTACGATGCCTGATGTGGAGGTTTGAAAAGGAAGATTTTTCAGTATTGAATTCAATAGCTAAATTGCTCTTATTGCCTTTTGGTACGACGTATCTTTGTGAAACGGCTTTTTCGCGCTACACTGCTACCAAAACAAAATATCGAGCATGTTTGGAAGCAGAAGACGATATACGTCTCCAATTGACTTCTGTGACACCGGACACAGACAAACTTTGTCGCAAAATGCAGGCACATTGTTCAAATTAAGACTCGAACTCCAAGATCAAGACATGGAATATTATATATATATTTTTTTCAATGACCTTAACTCGTTATATTCTCATTTTTTAAATTTAAGTAATAAATAATATTTTCTTTTGTTCTTTTAATATTATTCTTTATTTTATTTGTAATTATCATTTTATTTTTAATACCATATATACACGATTCGTGTTTAATAGACTTCATAAAATACAGGTAGATAAATCAACATTAAATATTTCTTGGGACTCCACGAGAAATTACTATTTAAAAAAAGGTTCTATGGCTGAAAAAGTTTGGGAACCGCTGTTTTAAAGTAAGCAACAACAATATTGTAATAAATTCGTCGAATTTTGAATAGATTTGAAATCAAATCAATGTTGTTAATTTTTTGCAAAGTTCTTTCACTAAATTTTACATTATAATTTTAAAACCTAATATTTTTCATCGATAAATATTGTAAACCAACTCTTACATGTGTAGTCCGTAGGATAGATAAACTCTCAGAATAATTGAATCGGTCATTTCAAAAACGACTTAAGTCATTATGTCATTATAAGGCCGCTATCGGTTTTAAATGAACGTTGTCGTCTTACGTTGGTACGGTAATATAGGATGATTATCACTGCGATACACATAAAGTTACGCGTTACTGTACGGCAAATTCGTAACACAGGCAACGACGACGACGGAGAGAAGACGCCGTCCGTTGAAGTGATGGAAATCTCGCCCAACTGCGGTCTTCGACTACATGCCCGGACAACACTTTTTCGGTGCACGTGTACACCGGAAGGAACACGACGAATTTCCCGAAGCTGTGCGTCATGGGAAAATAGTGAGTGTGCCGTCGACTTACACCGTGGCGGCTTTGAAAAACTTTGAGACGTACGAACGCAGCAGCTCGGAAATGGACGTGTGGTTGGAGGTGGCGAGGTCGTCCATTTAAAAGCGGTCACATGGCGATTTTCTTTACTTTTGACGAAGCGTCCAAGAAACTGACAAAGAACTCGAGGAACGCGCTTTATGAAATGGGTGAGTATAACCCCCGTACTCAGGAATTCATTTACTTTGGCGACGGAATCGTACGATTTCTTGTTATTTATTTAATGTTTTCGATCGGTTTAGGAAGCGGACGGGTCCAAAATCTCAGATACAGGTGTCAGTGGTACATGGTCACGCAAAAAGGTATTTGAGGGATAACACCTTACGAGAAAATCACGTATTCTCACAAAAACGTGTGGGCGGAACCGTTAGACGACAGATTTTGCGTACCCTTTAAAAGTGAGTAATAGTAATACATTTGAAAAAATTTTCGCGCGAACAAAACAAAGCGTCACGCCAACAACAATTGCGCGCATGTAAAATTATTTAATTCAAAAAACACTAGCGTATTAAAAACTTTTCCGTATAATCTTTTCAATCGTGTTGACACACACGCTTTTCCGCAAACAAACAAACACCGTGCGATTTCAAACGCCCAGTGATTTTTTTAAATATTGAATCGCTCCATTATTAGCACTCGAGATTTTTTATTACGTCACATTATTGTATTCGGATTTAATATGCCACGACAATATTTCTTTTGTTCAGTCGAAGGAAATGCAATCGTTGTCGACGAACCGACCGACTACAGATCATCGTATCAATTTTGCAACAAGCCGACCTCGGGATCGAAGACAACAGCTGTGGACAATCAATACGGCGGCGGCGACTGTGACAAATCAAGTACGTGTTCTTTTAGAATGTCTATTTTAACTTCTCCTAACGCAGCAAATACAAGATACATAGTAAATGTAGTTTCTATTACGTGTGTATATTTTTTTAAACGATTAACCGAAGACTAGACGAGCCATTTAAGACCTGCGTGACCGCTATAACTTTTTAAAAAATCGTGTGGTAAATTTTTACAAATATAATATAAATAATAAATGAACTTCCATAAATTATCCGAATCGTTTGCTAATTATAAAAATAAATATAGCACAAAAAAAAAAAATAGCAACGACATAATAAATTAGTTACAATAGAAAAACAAACACACGTTACAACGTAATAATTTAAACAAAAATATACCATATATTTTTGTTAAAATAATTTGACAGTGTAGGAGTTGAAAAAAACTTTCTCACGTTTTAAATTCGACGAAAACAACTAAGAAAACTTATAGTAGTCTATAATGTTGTTCGACTATTGCTATGATTTTGGTATTTTGATTTCAGATGATGACGACAGACAAACGACTGACAGCGTCGCCGAAACAAGAGATACTTTTAACTATTATTATTAATATGGAGAAGTTCTCTTCAACACTGCCCCACCAATAAATCATTAACGAGTCATTTTCTGGGCTCATAAAATGTCTGTAGATATTTCATATAAACGTAGATAGTTGTATTATTATTTTTATTTTTTTATCCCGAAAAAGCAGTACAATCGTCCAAATGGAATTATTTAAAACAAGTGTCTCGAACGCATATCTCTAAGAGAAGAGAAATCCAAAATCAAAAGTGGTGACGTGGCATAGTTGGATCAAGTATAATGATATCTGACAGTGATTAAAATCATTATCAAAAATAAACACTTCAATGCAAATCTTTAGATAGTGTTTAATTTTAAACAATTGGTGGATTATTCCAAAAGCTACATGATCTGCTATTTTCTTATTAATATCCTGATTAAGATAAAGTATGTCGAATGAAAAAGGGATTATTAAAAAATATTATTTCTCATAAAAAAAATGTTTTGATCCATACACATTACATATGCTTTAATTTAAGATATATATAAAAATTAATTATATTTATTTATTAAACTTATGGCAATTTTAAGTAAAAAAAAATAAAAAAATTAGTTGATATTATTATTAAGTTAATATTATCTATAATATTAACTTTTGACACTAAACTTAAAATATACATTTGTGAAAATAATTAACATTTTCTACAATAATAAATACGCTTCTGCTAACCAAATACGATTCTCATTTATTAACATACCTACTATAGTTTTAAATATATTCTTAATAACCATAAATCTACAATTAAGATTCTATCATCATCAGTGAATATCAGGTAAGAGTACTTTTAATACACTAACTACACTAATAAAGTAATAACTAGAAACAAAGTACTTTTATCTATTATGTCTTTACAGATGATTCCATTATCATTCTTCTTTATGAATACCATTCTCATCAACTTTATTTTTAGTTATTACAAGAACATGGAATAACTAACTGTTTAATTGATAAATTACAATTTTTTTTTTTCAATTTTTGAGGGTAATATCATCAACTAGATACGAATTGTAGTCATTTGACGTATCGTTGAAAAAAGTAGGTCAAGTTAGAGCAGAGAAAATAAATAATAGTCACAAAAAAATATCTTCTCAGCTTTGCATCGAAGCTATAACTTAAAATATAGTAAAATAATTTTAATACGAATAAGAAATATCTTCTTGCAAGGGGCGACTAAAGTAATGGGATCCTTGATTTTTATTGAAGTTATTGAATCTAAATGAGATAAAAATCAAAGAAGTATAAAATTTATTCAAACTTAAAAATAATTAAGAAAAAATGCAAAAAGTTCATTGCCATACGCGGGTTGGAACTTCGTACACCAAGCTTGTAAAACATAAGTTTTACCTACTCGGTAACCGTACGTTGGTACCATCGGGAGAAAAAATTGGCTATTTAATCTAGTTCAAATTTCAAAATATTTTTTTTCTACTTCAAAAAGCAAAAAAATTTAAATAAGTTAAACTTTCTATGCTATATCAATTTTTTATTTATATAATATTTATGAAAATCTGTACTCCCCTGTCAGGTATTTTAAAATAAATAAAATACCAAAACCTAGAATTTTAACACAAAAATAGCATATTTTTGAATACGGTAGTCATTTTTACCATTAAGACAAATCCAGAGGTCAAATTTTTTTTTCCAATTAAAGTATATTACATAAGCTTTACTTTAAGGTATATATAAAAGTGTCAGTCTTTCAGGAACATTTTCAAAAGTTAAGTTGAAAAAGTTAATTTTTTGTAAAATAGTTACCATTTTGAAACCCTACCTGTCGACTTGTAAAGGGTCAAATGTTCACAAAAATATATAAAATGATAGGTAAATATCTAAGGCATCTATAAATTTTATTGATTCGGTCATTTTTAAGAAAGTTATGGCAATTTTAAGTAAAAAAAATTGAAGAAATGTCGAAAATTAGCGATTTTTAAATTTGTAATTTATTGGGGGATTTACCCCGTTTACGAGGAACGAGAGATTTTTTTACAAATTTTAAAGGTAATGTCTTCGACTAGTTATGATTTGTGATCTTTTGACATATTTTTTTATATTTTTAACTTAATAATGCTCTAACTTTTTCAAAAATGAACATATCAATAAAATTTTTTTTTTATATAGATGCTTGATGTCTTTACTTATCATTTGCTATATTTTTTTTGTAAATCTGACCCTTAATCTGCCCATAGGGGGGGGATTTAAAATGACAACTTTTTCACAAAAAATTAACTTTTTCAACTTAATTTTTGAAAATGTTCCGGAAGGTCTGACACTTTTATATATATTTTAAATTAAAGCTAATGTAATATACTTTAATTAAAAAAAAAAAATTTGACCTCTGGACTTGTCTTCACTGCGAAAATGGCTACCGAATGCTATTTTCGTGTGAAAATTCTCGATTTTATTTTTTATATAATATTTAACTTTATAATGCTATAACTTATTGAAAAGTGTATGGATCAACACAATTTTTTTATGAGAAATAATATTTTTTAATAATCCCTTTTTCATTTGACATACTTTATCTTAATTAGGATATTAATAAGGAAATAGAAAATCATGTAGCTTTTGGAATAACCCACCAATTTTTTAAAATTAAACACTATCTAAAGATTTGCATCGAAGCATTTATTTTTGATAGTGATTTTAATCACTGTCAGATAACATTATACTTGATCCATCTATACCACGTCATCACTGTGCCGTGACCCCCCAGTGCTGGGTTTGTTTTCATTTAAAGTTAACAAGGATAAAAGCATATTATTGAAATAATTTATTTTATTTTATAGTTATAAACTAATGATTGTAAATAAAATCTTTTATGCAATGTTTTTTCGATTCTATGTGAAGCTGAGGAGCTATTAATTTTACCATGATGTATTTTTTTTTGCCTGTTGTTACTTTTTCTCAGCTCTCACTGGACTGATTTTGATGAAAAATATGTTAAAAGATCTCAAATTGTATCTAGTTGAAAATATTACCCTTAAATATTGAAAATATGTCCCTCGTTCCCCGTAAATGGAGGAAATCTCAGAAAAATTACAATTTTAAAAATCAATATTCTTTGACGTTATTTTTACTTTTTTTTTCTTAAAACTTCCATAACTTTTTCAAAAATTAACAAATCAACATAATTTTTTTTTATGAAAACCTTGGATATTTTTCTTTTGATATCATTTTTTTAAAATTTAACACTTAACCTGCTCACAGAGGGGAATTTAAAATAGCAAATTTTATACAAAAACTAGCTTATTCAACTTAACTTTTGAAAATGTCCCGGAAATACTGCATCCTTTAAATATATGTCAAATTAAAGCTTTCAATAAATACTATAAGTTGTTAAATCAAATTTGTCCTGACACCTTTTCTTCTATAGGAAAAATTAACATTTTTATTTAATTTAATTAAAGCTTATATTATATGCTTATATTTACTATGAAAAGAAAAATATTCTTTATATTTTCTTCTTGGTGAAAATGGCTATCATAATCATAAATATGTTATTTTTGTGTTAAAATTCTAGGTTTTGTATTTTATTTTATTTTAAATATTTTACTAGGGGAATACACTGACTTTCATGAAAATTATATAATTTAATTGACATAGAATAAAGTTCATAAGACATAAGTATTTAAATTAATTTAATTTTTTTTTGATTTTTTATAGTTGATAAAGTAACATTAAAATTTAAATCAGCTTAAATTGCTAATTTTATCATCCAACAAAAGTGACGATCAGTTGCCGAATCGGTAACACTTGTGTCTTTCACGCTTAGGGACGAGGTTCCAATCCGACTGTGACAATTTATATTTGTATTAGTATATAAATGTTTAAATCATTTGATTTTTATCTCATTTAGATTTAATAACTTCAATAATTAATGAGGATCCCATCACTGTAGTCTCCCCTCGTATATATCCTCAAAATAAATAAAAAGTAGCTTAACCAGCTTTACCCATACAAACAATTAAAGCCATTCATTTCCAATATTTTTAAAGTATTTATTGTCGAATTAGATTTGATAAAAGTATTCAACTACAAATGTAAATCATTTTACTTTGTAATTTAATAATTTTTTTACTCTATTTGTGTGTACTACTACTAGACTATAATATTCCAAATTTTTTGGTAAAATGTTGCTATATAAATAATTTCTAAAAAAATGATAGTTAATTTCTCCTGAATTAACAATGGATTTTTACAATTATAATCAAATGTTATAATACGCTCAATGAGTAGATATTTTTAGCAACTTTTTTTTTATTGTTTTTTTTTGTTAAAGTAAATCATTGAAATTAATTCAGTTCTGCATATTTCAATTGTAGAATCTTTTTAAACACCAAAAGTTAATTATAAATGATTACTATAATTTATATTTAAGTAGTCTATTGCGATAAAAATGCAAAAACTATAGAAATTTTCTGATAAATTTACTGTAAATAGTAATTATAAAATTTTCTGACAATTTTTTTCTATTTATTGATGTCAATTTCTAATCTGTAAGTTGAAATATGAGTTATGGTAATAAATTCATTTTTTTTTATTATACATTTTCACTTTAAAGGACGAAAAAAAGTAGGTTTAAAATTATTAATTTATCATAATAAAAATATAAATCATTAATAATTTGAAAAGAATTAATTATAAAAATTATATAATATATAGTTAAAAATTATATATTATATTTTTGAATCTAAGAATTACGAATCTAATATAATTAAGGAAATAGAATATGATGTTGCTTTTGTAATTATCCACCAATTTCTTAGAATTAAACATTATCTACAGATTTGCATCAAAGCGTTTCTTATGATAGTGATTTTAATCACTGTCAGATTAAATTTATACTGGACCCCTCTATGCTACGTCCCCACTGTGCCACTACAAAATTATAGAGATAATATTGAATACATTATATAGATCAGAAAAATTGTAACACTATTATGTTTATTTACCCTTTAAGAATACTATTTTAGTTAAAAAAATCCTAAGTTAATAAAAAAAATTTGAAAGGCTTGAAATTTTATTTTATTTGGATATACATTATTAAGTAATGATATAATTTTATTTTCGCATACAGTTTTTGTGATTTAATGAAAAAATTATTATTTGGGGTAAAAGTTTAACGTAACTTTATAAGAATATATTTAAACTATTTTGAAATACATGATGTTTATACATTATTTTATTAAATTTGAAGAGAATTATTTTTTAAATATAAATACTCGATATTTTAGCTTTGATGCGTAGCTGAGAAGGTATTAATATTACTATAATTTTTCTATATAAATTTTAAATTAAAGCTTGTGAACATACTTTAATATGTAAAAAAAATTTCGAACTTTAAGATAATTCATGTAGAAAATGGCTACCGTATAAAAAAATATGCAATATTTATATTAAAATTCTTGATTTTATATTTTTAACTTTATATTTCTAAAACTTTGAAAAATGTATGGATCAGTACAATTTTTTTTTAAAATACTATATATACACACCTTTCTATTGAAAACTTTATTTTTAAATACAACCTATTTATACCGGGGTTGTTTAAAACTTTAAATACGCGTATAAAAACTAGAACTTCTTCAACTTAAATTTTGAGAATGTTCCCGAAATATTGACAATTCAATACATATCTTTAATTAAAGCTTATATAATATATATTAATATGTAAAATAAAAATGTCAAACTTTAGATTGTATTCATCTGAATTATAACCTTTGGCTTCTATGCGAAACTGAGAAGGTATTAAGTTTACCATGATGTGTTTTTTTTTTGTGTGTTTGTTACCACTTTTTCTCAGCTCTCACCGAACGGATTTCTTTCAACGATACGTCAAAAGATCACAAATCGTATCTAGTTGAAGACATTACCCTCAAAAATTTCTCTCGTTCCCCGTAAATGCTGGAAAGTTCCAAAAAAATTAGAATTTAAAAAATCACTAGTTTTGGGCATTTTTACAATTTTTTTTTTACTTAAAACTGCTTTAATTTTTTGAAAAATGATAAAATCAATATAATTTTTTTTTATAGATACATGAGATATTTACCTATCATTATGTACATTTTTGTGTTAAAAT
The DNA here is from genome assembly GCF_025091365.1 of Daktulosphaira vitifoliae. Taxonomy (NCBI): domain Eukaryota; kingdom Metazoa; phylum Arthropoda; class Insecta; order Hemiptera; family Phylloxeridae; genus Daktulosphaira; species Daktulosphaira vitifoliae. Next base: position 39,838,399 of record NW_026099573.1, on the reverse strand, counting down.
TTCGATTTTTTATTTTATTTTAAAATACCTTACAAACATTTTTTAGTTAGAAAAAATTTTTTAAGTTTTTTGATTTTTATCTCATTTAGATTTAATATTCGCAGGTACACAGATTTGTTATTATCAATGGTAGTGTAAAAATAATAATGAAATGAAACTTTACAATTCCCAGAGTAAATTATTTCACTACTTTATACTTTTAACGTTAAGTTAATTATCTTAACATAAATGACGGATCGGGGGTTTACTTACACAGTCGAATAATAGGCTAAAAATACAATCTACACATTTTTTTTACTAATGACACGATTCTTTTAATCATACACAAATTAAATAATTACATATAATATGAACATTAAGTAATAAGAAAAAGGAGTAACATCACCCAGCCACTTGACACATCTCCACAACAATACTTCTTGGCCGACGCCAACAATCCTGAATGCCACGATTAATTTTATATTGACAAGACGCACTAACTTGACAATACCACAGAAAAGGAAACACCACCAGTGTATGGACGTTAAGGACACCAACTCCAAAGATGGATTGAGCCTTTAGTAACCGTATGTTGGGGCTTCGCCTATACAGGCTGACACAAACCCAACAAAAAAAAACTATACCAGATCACTGGCCACGAGTCATCAGACCCAAACGGTTCGGTACGACTTCACTCGCGTACACCGACGTAGTTAGTGACGGCAAACTGCCGGTAGTGCCGGACACGAGTGTCGTCATTACATGGAGAGGGGTAATGCGATTCGAGCTATGTAGGGAACTTGACCGGTACACACTTTAACTTTTGAACAGGTAGTAAGGCACATTGTTGTGAGTTTATAAATATACTAACTAATACTATAAAAAGTTCATCTAATGATAGACATAATTGATAATAAACAATCCGTGACTGTGACTGCAATGCCATAAAAAAACAATTAGCTACCTGTAATTGTAAACTCTTGTGTATTATACATATATATTTACTCAAAAATTTTAAACTTTAAATGTTTATATATAATAAATAAATAATGTTATATTAAAAATTCAAATGTCGTTTACTATTAAATTAAAACTCAAACCTTTTATTAAATTCAAAATATGTGTTACCATTTAAAAAAACAAAGTTGACACCCTTACAAGGCATAAGGGATGAATTTAAAAAAAATGTTTAAATTATATTTATTCTATAAGTAATTGAGTGGGCTATGATAAAAAAATTACTCTGTATATTTGTCTAAATATCTAATATTAGTTTAAATAGATTAAAATCGGTTTATTTGAAGTATTGATTATCAACAATTGATTCAGTGAGAGCTGAGAATTTTTATGGACAGACATTAAAAAACCATTAACCATTAATTTCTTAGTTTCGCATCGAATGACATAAACATTGATGTCAGTTTTCACCATGAAAACAAAATAAAGTACGAATTTTTTGTTTTCATAATAAAGTATATTACACTAGCTTTATTTAAGATATACAGTAGTATGTTCAATAAATTCGGAAACACCGATTTTTTAGAGCCGCTATTGATTTTTTTAATAATTTTTTTTTTTAGAGGCTAATTGATTAATTAAATGCATCTTTTACGATTAAAATTTAAGTTCAACCCTAATGTAAAAGGGTAATAATCTATCCTAACTTAAGAAATTTAAATGAAAACCCCTTAATTTTTCTTACTCATTTCAATAGAGAATTCAATTTTAAAATGAATTGTAGCGAAAATAACTTTTTATGTTAAATCATTTTTAAATAAACGTCGTTTTAAGGGTTGAAAAGTGTCCTATTTAAATTCAGATTTTGCTATGATCATTTATATGAATTTAATTTTATAAAAGAGTTTTAGCATTGGTATCTAATAGAGATGAAAAGTTTAGTTCATTCAAGTGAATAATTCAAATAAACTATTCTTAAGTTCACTAATTTTTTTGATCATGCTGATATTGTTTGGCAATGAATTATTCATTTTATCACTATTAGTACAGCAATACACACTTCAGTAGTAGTTCTCACTACTTATGGGCAATTAAGTTATAAACTAACCTTAAGTTATAACTTAACCTGAACATCATAAACTAAGAAAAAATTATTATCAATACCCTCATGGCTCATGTTATCATTATCACCTAATTCAAGGTGGAAATATTGACCAGTAGTCCTAAGTTCAATCAGAAATCTGATATTTGTACATTGTATGAATTTATTTTATTGTTAAACTGTAAAAACCGTGTAACATTTTAACAATATAATTTATTTGTTATTTAATTGTAAACAGCTATTAACCATTTACAGGATTTCCAACAACGAACCACAGAGAATTTTTAAAGAAGTTCGCGAACTATTTCATTTATACATTGCTACCAATTTTTATATTATTGAATTTAAGAATNTATATTTTTGAATTTAAGAATTACTAATCTGGATATAATAAAGAAAATAGTTGATGTTGCTTTTGTAACTATCCACCAACTTCTTAAAANCCAACAACGAACCACAGAGAATTTTTAAAGAAGTTCGCGAACTATTTCATTTATACATTGCTACCAATTTTTATATTATTGAATTTAAGAATTACTAATCTGGATATAATAAAGAAAATAGTTGATGTTGCTTTTGTAACTATCCACCAACTTCTTAAAACTAAATATTATCTACAGATTTGTCATCGAAGCGTTTCTTATGATAGTGATTTTAATCACTGTTAGATTAAATCTATACTGGACCTAACTATGCAATGTCTCCACTATGTCGCGACCCCACTGTGCTGGGTTTTTTTTATTTTATATAATAACAATAATGATAAGCACTATTTTTGTATCTAGCCTTTCTAAAAGGCGCAATTTTATTTTGTTCATAAATATAACTTTATAATTTTTTACGAATAGATTTAACATGTATCATTTTTTCTACTTAACATATCATAGAGTTAAGATAGCATAATGACTAATAAGTATTAACTTATTGGTTCATTCTTTTTGTAGGTATTAAGTAAATTCAGTACTAGTGCCTATTTTAAAAAGTATCGTTAATAAATATTCCTGACATGATAAAAATAATTTAGATCATAATTTTTACGAATATAAAAAAACCCAGCACAGGGAGGTCGCGGCACAATGGTGACGTGGCATAGTTGGATCAAGTATAATGATAGCTGATAGTGATTAAAATCACTATCAAAATAAAACGCTTCTATGCAAATCTTTAGATAGTGTTTGATTTTAAAAAATTGGAGGGTTATTCCAAAAGTTACATGATTTGTTATTTCCTTATTAATATCCTAATTAAGATAAAGTATGTCGAATTAAAAGGGATTATTAAAAATATTATTTCTCATAAAAAAATTTTGTTGATCCATACACTTTTCTATAAGTTATAGCATTATAAAGTTAAAAATGTAAAAAATAAAATCGAGAATTTTCACACAAAAATAGCATTCGGTAGCCATTTTCACCGCGAAGACAAAATAAAGTCCAAATTTTTTTATTTTTCATGATATAGTACATTACATTATATAATAAAATAGTAATAAAATAAAATTAATTTAAATCTGAAGTAATAATTTTTGTTAATTATGTTATTAGTTATAATATTAGGATATTATATTATATTATATTTTGTACACGTATGTCACATATTATGAATTTAAAAGATCATTAAAACACAAAATAACACCTGTTTTGGTGATCTATTGCGTAATAAATCATTAAGATAAATTATAAAATTTTGCAAGTGATATTTGACATCATTTATTCAATATTATTTAACACTGAGATCAATCAACTATTTTGTCATAAACGTTTGAATTTATTTTATTTATTTGACCATTACCCTTATGTACTCAGCCACGTTTACTCATCTTTTTAAACCCCTTTTTATTTATATCATTAAACCCTTACATATTTTGTCACAATTAACTCCATATTATTCCATCATATTTTATTTTGTATTATTCCACTATATATTTAAAAAATATTATTTTATCCTCTTTTAACTTTATTTATTTATAATTTTTTTTTGGTTTGTTATATTTTGACTTATATTAATATTTACTGAATAAATTCAAATTTTATATTCATAATGTCAGCATTGTATTACAAAAAATACACTATTTTTTTTTTTTTTTACATATTCTGACTATGCAATGAGACTTTAAACAAAAAAAAAATGCCGTTATTACTATTTATATTACTTACTAAGTATTTTTTCATATTTATATTGATTACGCCGATTAAAAATGACGTAAAAAACAGTATTAATTATTTTTCTGAATCCTCATAACATTTTCTATCAATATATATATATATATATATATATA
>NW_026099573.1:39812872-39833484 GCF_025091365.1 Daktulosphaira vitifoliae | reverse complement strand
AAAAAAAAAATTTGTCCCGACGATCTATCTTCTATACGCAAATGGCTACCATATTGAAAAATATACTATTTTTGTATGATAATTATGGGTTTTGTATTTTATTTTAATAGAAGTTGATGTTGCTTTTGCAATTATCCATCAATTTTTTAAAATTAAACACTATCTACAGATTTGCATCGAAGCGTTTCTTATGATAGTGATTTTAATCACTGTCAGATTAAATCTATACTGGACCTTACTATGCAATGTCTCCACTATGCCGCGACCCCACTGTGCTACCGTTTTTAAATATTGTTATTAATTAATTAGAATATACTATTTTAGTTATTAGTGTTTTATAATATTTTAGTTTGATAAAATATTTATGTACTTGGTTTTCACAAAATTTTACTAATCACTATTTTTTTTATAAAAAAAAAATTTAAGAAGTTTATGAATTAAAAGTAATAGTTTTTAAACAATACTTATAAAGTTATTCTCATAATACGTATTATATTTCATTGATTCAATAAATTTTTATTTAGCGTTTTTTAGTTTAATCAAACATTCATTTTTAAATATTTATGATATATACATAACTATTTTACAGATATTGTATAATGCATAAGTGTTGTATAATTAAGCTCTTCTTATTGATATAACAGTTAGCGAAAATAAGTTTAGTGCATAGATTTAATTTTTTTATCCCTTATTACTATTTATATTTAATTCGTATTATATATACTCATTATTTCATTATGGAAATGTAATATTTTTACGGTTAAATAAAAAGTGTTGGCTACTATTATGAAGTATAACAAAAATATTTATAAAAATTTTTTTATATATTTCTAATTTTTTTTACAAATGATTTTAATATTAGTGCCAAAATATTGGTTTTAGAAACTTCTTCCGAGAATTCATATTTCTTATTTAATTTATAATTTAGAAAATATTTTCTCATTTAGGAAAATTTTGGAGTTCGAATGAAGCCTTCCACTTAATACACTTTTAACGATATAATCTGTTTTTACAATATTTTTGATCCTTAAAAAAAGTAGAAGAGGAATTGATATTAATTTAGAAATTAAATCATGTAACTAAATACAATTATATTCTTATAGTAAATTTTCTTCATTCAAATAATTAATAACAATGAGCTTTTTTATTCTAATAATCATTAATAAATGTATATTTCTAAAATAATACTATGATAAAAATAAATGTTCTTGTATACATCACAAATAATTTATCTAATAAATAAAATTCATAAAAATATCAGAGAAATAAGAATTGTACAAACATAGATGCACAAATTATATTTATTTTCTGTTATTTTATTAATATATTAATATAACTGAACATGCACCTTATGAGTGACATAATTGATTGGTATAATTATTATTTTAGCTTCGATGCGAAGCTGAGAAGGTATTGGTTTTACTATGATGTGTTTTTTTTTTTTTTTTTGGTACCATATTTTCTCAGCTCTCACCAAACGGATTTCCATCTGATGGTGATTGTAAGTAGTTTTTATAATTCTTTGGTGATTTTGTAATTCAATCATACTAGTTATCGGTATTCCTTAAATCACTTAATTACTTGTAAAATTAACATAGTAATGAAAAAAGATTATTTTTTTCAGTTATTTATATTTCTTGGTTTATTAACTGTTAATTAATTATTAGAATCATCTTTAATTTAACTCTATAACTTATAGATTTGTCAACTTAAGTCAACCTCACTGCGCGTCTCAGAAGACGTATGGTGTTAAAACTAGGCGCTTAGTTATACAGAGTGATTTTTTTATCATAACCCACTCAATTACTTACAGTGTAATAATANAAAAAAAAAATTTGACCTCTGGACTTGTCTTCATGGTGAAAACGGCTACCGAATGCTATTTTTGTGTGAAAATTTTCGATTTTATTATTTATATTATATTTAACTTTATAATGCTATAACTCATTGAAAAGTTTATGGATCCACACAATTTTTTTATGAGAAATAATATTTTTTAATAAACCTTTTTTCATTCGACATACTTTATCTTAATCGAGATATTAATAAGGAACCAGCAGATCAAGTAGCTTTTGGAATAAAACACCAATTTTTTTAAAATTAAACACTATCTAAAGATTTGCATCGAAGCGTTTATTTTTGATGGTGATTTTAATCACTGTCAGATATCATTATACTTGATCCAACTATGCCACGTCACCACTGTGCCGCGACCCCTCTGTGCTGGGTTTTTTATCCCTTTTTAAACAAATTTATTATAATTAGCTTTTATATAGGTACGTGCCACTTCACATAAAAACAGATACTAGAAGAATTGAAGGTAGCAGTAATATGCCTCATATATAAAAAAGGGGACCCAGAAGACTATTATAATTACAGGGGTATATCGCTACTCAATGCAGCTTATAAAATATTATCAAATGTTTTATTAAATAGACTAAAACTATATATACGATAGAAATTGTAGGTGAATACCAATGCGGCTTTAAACCAAGAAAATCTACAATTGACCACGTGTTTACACTAAGACAATTAATAGAAAAACATTACGAATACAATAAGTCATTACACATACTGTTTATAGATTTTAAGCAGGCATACGATTCTATCAAGAGAAAATCACTGTGGAAAAGCATGAAAAAGTTCGGTATACCAGCAAAACTAGTTAAAATGCTGAAAGCATGCATTGAGGGATTAAGATGTAAAATTCAAATTCGAAAACTATTACTCAGAAGAATTTGAGACAACAGTAGGTTTAAGACAAGGGGATGCCCTGTCACCGACACTATTTAACATTGCCCTAGAGGAGGTTGTTAGAAAGATTCAAGAAACAACAAATGGTGTCAGTTTTAATGAAAGAGTACATGCATTACTAGCCTACGCTGATGATGTAGTGATATTTGGATCGAATAAAGAGGACATTAAAACCACTACGAAGGAGCTAATAACCAGAGCGTTTAATATGGGGCTAACGATAAATGAAGCGAAAACTAAATATATGGTAGTTGAAAGAGGTAATCAACTACACCAAAACAGAAATTTGAACATTGAAAATTATTGTTTCGAAAAAGTAGAAAGCTTTAAATATCTGGGAGTGGATATAGTCACAATATTTAACTAGAGAAAATAAACCTGAGAGTAAAAGCTGGAAACAGATGTTATTTCGCGTTACAGAAAACCTTCAGGTCCAAGGTATTATCAAGAAAATAAAAAATGAGATTATACAAGGTTTTAGTTAGACCAGTAATTCTATACGCATGCGAAACGTGGCCAACGTCGAAAGGGGACGAAAGAAAACTAGCAGTACTAGAAACGAAATTCTTACGACGCATTTTTGGTCCTAAAAAAATTATCAAACAGGTAAATATGAAATAAGATCCAATAAGGAAATTGAAGACCTGTTAGGAGAAGAGGACATCATACAAACACTTAAAGAAAGAAAAATGAGCTGATTTGGGCACGTATGGAGATCGAATGGCATAATGAAGGATGCGCTTAACTGGAAACCAGAAGACACGAGAACATTGGGAAGACCAAAGAAAAGGTGGATAGACGATTTTAACCAGAATTTTAGGATACTTGGGGTTGAAAACCCGGAAGAAGTAGCAAATGATTGAGAGGAATGGAGGAGTCTGTATGGAGCAGTGATGGGCCTTAATGGCCTATAAAAGCTGAAGAAGAAGAAGACGTGCCACTTCCTTGTGTTCTCTAAGTTACGAGTTATTTAGTAGAAAGAGTAAATTCAGTTAAATTACAAGTTACTTTATAAATAATAATATAGTTTTGTCTCAGATCAAGATAACAATTAGACAAAGATTATTTTTATTATCCATATAAAAGGTGAATTTGTTTTTGGAGAAAAAATGTAAATTATTATAAAAAATTACTTTCTATGACAAATATTAAGTATTATCTTTTTTAAATATACATAATAAAATATATAGAGCGATTTTTTTAGTATAATTTACTTAATTTATCTTAAAATAATAATTATATTAGGAAAATTCTTTTTGGTATTTTTTAGTTCCGTATAATTATTTTAATAATTAATTATATTAATTTATCANTTAAAAATGTGATTAATCAATGCCAATTTGGCCATCTTTTTTTCATGTTTACAGTTAAAACCAATTTGAATAGGTTAACTAAAATAATTAAGTAAATAATAAAGTTTAAATTATTATTTACGTAAAATAATATTTTTAAATTAAAAAATTTAAACAAATAATTGATTATGATGATGACTTTTTATATATATTCGCCTATTTAATGAGCAATTTATCAATAGTTATTCAGAATATAACACTTATAACACAAGTAAAAAGAAGACGAATAAAAATGAAGGTGAGTACACTTTATGAGATTTACTCCATTGAATTTAAATGGTTATTTCATATTTTCTAGCAGTGGCAACTAATATATTTTTTGTTGATAACTTCCTATTTGGTATTTAATGAAGGTAAATTCAATTTTAATTATTTATACCTATTAAATTTATCAAATATATTTAATAATTAATATCAAATATTTGAATCATTTTCTTAAAACAATTTTATTAAGTTAACATTTATTTAAAAAATAAAGCTCCATAGGGATTTAAATTTACTAACATACTAATTGTATAAAACAATACTAACCATTATTAATTTGTTGTTAGTACATTTACACAATATTTATTAATTTATACCAATTTTACACCCAAACATGAGTAGTAAACAACGAGTTTTCACAAAATAATGAAATACACAAATTTAAAATAAGTTATACAATGCATAATTATGTTATCCATTGTATACTAATAAAAATGGAGGTCAGTAATTTGACTTTATTTTAATAAACGACTTAATTCACTTTATTTGAATTACTCGATTAAATTTAAAAGGTTATTATTTTTTTTTTTTTGAGCACTGGCAATTAATACATTTTTTGTTAATAACTTCCTTTTTTATATTTAGTGGAGGTAAATTCGATTTTACATTATTCATACCTATTACATTTATCAAATATATTTTGTAACGTGACAAAAAGTATCTATTTTTTTTTTTTTTATTTGTATATATGTATATATATATTTGTGTTGAGCCGAATGCGTACTGCGACGGCGTTTATCAGTTTGTGCGCGCGCGAGATAGTCAGCTGTGTACTACTTCAGACCGTTCATGGACGGCATTTGTGTGTACATTCACCCCGCTCCTTTCCTATCTTGAACGTCATTTGCACTGCTCACCGCATACGTTGTCGCTTTATGATTCAAATTGTTCTTAGTAATTTCCGGCACTGGGTATTTAATTTTTTTTGACCCCTACTCTAAAGGCTAGCCGTGTTGTCGCCAACGGACCACCGGGTCAAACGCCGGATGTTTTGTCGGATATTAGCCATTATCGGAACTGGTTGTCGGTTAATTTTCGTCCGTAGTGTGAGTTTTTTTTTGTTGTTGTTGTGTGCGCTGCAACATTATAATTTATATATAATCGTGAGTGTCCGCTACTATAATTTCAAAATGTGATTTTTTTTTTATTGGCGTCGGTTGAGCCTGCCTCATATTCTGTAGCCCTTCGGGTCTGGTAATGTATAATTAGTATTTAATGTTTTGAGCCAGTTTTTTTTTTTTTTTTTTAGTGCGCTGTGCCATAAGCACGTGTGGCGAATTTTTTTTAGGTCCCCCTATTTTTTATTTAGGTCCCGCAACATGGCAGGCGTATTACAAGACCCCCTGTCATTTCATATCAATATTTTTTTTGTGATTGTTTTATAGATTTTATATTATATTTTATGGGTGATATGTATATATTATTGGTACTATGTGGTGACGTAGTGCATTTTATTCTGGGGTGTCCCAACGTCTTGCAAGCTAAGTCTAACTGCCTAAAACCAGTCGCTTACTTGGGGCGTATACCCACGTATTATTAGCGGTCATGCCGCGATTAATAGTCGGTGGGTACCCGAAGACGTTCATCGTATTCTCTAGTAATATAAGTGTAGGTGTAACTAGTATTTTTTTTTTATTAATATCTGTTTTTTTTTTCTTTTCTCTCTGTTCCTCTTTAATTTGTAGACGAGGTTTTTTGACCATTCGGTTTTTTGCCTCGTAGTAACTTNAAAAGTGTAGGTGTAACTAGTATTTTTTTTTATTAATATCTGTTTTTTTTTCTTTTCTCTCTGTTCCTCTTTAATTTGTAGACGAGGTTTTTTGACCATTCGGTTTTTTGCCTCGTAGTAACTTAATTTTTTTATTTACTTATTAAATTGAGACATGTTTCCTACCACCTGTGATCCTCATCCTATATATCACATCTGTCAACGGTTACACTGTCAAGTACCCTCTCCCGTTAGTGATCAAAGCGGCATCAAAATTACGGTTATGTTCAAAGAAATATCTCTCATCATCATCATCACTCTCATCATCATCATCACTCTCTTCATCATCGTCTCATTAAGTTTTTTGACGTTTCTTTACAAATCCCCGATGGAGGAGTAAATTTATCAATTTGGCTTGGTCATGTTTATGATACTACCTCACAATTATCTGGACTTGGACATCCCAACAAATTTATTTAATATTACTTACAAAGTTAGTATTACTCTTTAGGAGAGAATACCTATGCCATTGGATGCATAACTGTCTATATACAGCTTGCAATACATGACTGTGGTAAATCACTATTATCATACATTTATATGAATATAATGTTTAGTATAATTAAAAAGTATTTTACCGGCTGAAGTAATATTAATTGAATAAATTTCAACTTATATACTTTTATGATTTATGGAGTTATCTTAAACCTCTGATATCTTGTATACATATTCCTCTTGAGTCTTTTGTTTCATCACTACTTTTATTTTTTTTTGTTTCTCTTAACTTAAATAATTGACTGTAGTATTTTTGTTCTCTATATTTTCCCTTTTACTATGGGACCTATGTTTTTAATTAATTAATTTGTTTAGTGTACAATTTTCTTTTAAATACTATTATTATGTTATGATAAAAAAATTAATTAGTTTGTAATATTCAATAAATTTTAATAATTGTACTAAATCATAGCTTATTTATAACTTAATTATAAATTTTTTGGTAAAAAAATTTATTTTTGATACTTTTTACTCTAAATATAGTAGAACATTCTTGATCATATTAATTACCTAAAATATGATTAGCTAAATATTAGCTAAATTAGTTAAATTTCAAGATTAATAATCATTACACGCGAAGCAAACATTAATATTATATTCCTTATTTATCTCGATAGTATGTGTCAAATAACCCGATTAATATTTTAATATCTCCCCGTAATAATCAACCATATTAATGTTACGAAAGTAACAAATAAAATAGAATAAAACAGTATTGCCGAATTAATAATTAATTAGTTTATTAAAAAGTAATAAGTAATACTAATTGCACAATAATTGTCAAATGACTAACGATGCTCTGAATTACAACAGTCGCTGTCTCCGAAAATACCTTATAAACACATTCTTATAGCCCGACCTCGATAACAATACAATTTATGATGATATGTTATTATAATTGTAGTATAATAATAAAAGTAATCTAAGTAATAATAACACCCCCCTCCCCCACTAAAATGGAAGTAGTGTTTGAAACACTACTTAAATTACTGTATAATTATTATATAGTATATCAATTGTAGTTACCTTGAAAAAATCAGTTAGACTTGTAGAATAGATAGAAACTAGGAGTTCAAGGGTTGATAGTAAATTAAGACGGATTTCTTTCAATTCATTAAGTAGGATATTAGGAGTGTGAATTAATGTGAATTCTATTTAAGTGTTTTATTACTATAAAAATGCAAACAAATTTTAAACTTTACTGATAAATTTACTATAAATAGTAATTTTAAAATTTCCTAAAAGAATATTATCTTACCAATACAATTTTTTATTTTCATAAAGCCCAACCAATTTTTTTTAGCAATACGCCGAAAGATCACAAATCGTATCTAGTCGAAGAAATAACACCCAAAAATTGAAAAAATTTCCCTCATTCCCATAAATGGGCGAAATCTTCAAAAAAAATTACAAAATTTAATAAACGCTAATTTTCGCGGATTTAACATATAAAACAGTAGTCGGGTATATACAGAAACAATAATATTTAATGAACATATAAGATCTATCAGTGAATTGTACTGTGACGTAAAAGACGCACTTCATTTATAAATGTGAGTAATAATCACGTCCCCTAAATTTTAATGAATACCTCGCTGATAATTGAATAAAAAAAAAATTTTTTTTTACACTAAATCTAATCTGATGATGTACAAAAAAAAAAATAGGATAACCATTTGAAAATTGGAAGTTGATACTGATTTAAACATAAGGGATATAACATATAACTTATATTTACTGAACATTTAGAATATAACGTAACTTAAACGTTGTCGTTTTGTCGTTGAAATAAAACAATAGTTTAACTTAATTATATGATATCTTTCTAGTAACTAATGTACACGATTGCGTGTGTCCCTAAAGGTTTGGACCAAGATCCTCACGTATTAAACGGACCCAATACTACATGCCCCTTAGTTATTGAATTAAAAAATATTCAATAATATATTTTCCTATTCCTATATGAATTCATTCTTATTAAATAAAGTAAATACATTTAACTTAATATTTACATATTTATTTGTTAAATTCTCATTTACTAATATACAGAATGATTGACTTACTACGCCTAATAAATTTTCTTTAAAAATATTAGGGTTATCATATATGTAATTATTATATTTGTTATTAATCTTTGTTGAGCTACTTGACAGGAAAAATAAAGATTCTATTTTCATCCCTTAACCCTCAAATCAATATCAACTTTAGTTTTTCAAATAGCAACTCAATTTTTTTTATTAATCTTGTTTAGCATAAAAAAAAACAATTTTAATAAATTCTAAATGCGATATCACTATTTAAAGTTTAGGAGATTTAATAAATAAAATATAGAATAAATAATTAACAGTTTTTTTTCATATATATAACACGTAACATATTTTAAATAACATAAATACATAAAATAATTTATATTGAAAACATGAATTATAGATTCTAAACATCCAGAAATTATAAAAATATAAAAATTTGTTAAAATAAGATTTCTGATAATTTCCTGTTATTTTAATTTTTATTTAATATTATGTTTCGAATCTAATAAATTTATCAAGTCAGTAATACGATACTCGAACATGATTTCGCATGTTTATACATTTTTTTTATAATAACAATAATGATAATAATGCACTATTTTTGTATCTAGCCTTTCTAAAAGGCGCAATTTTATATTGTTCATAAATATAACTTTATAATTTTTTACGAATAGATTTAACATGTATCATTTTTTCTACTTAACATATCATATAGTTAAGATAGCATAATGACTCTAATAAGTATTAACTTATTGGTTCATTCTTTTTGTAGGTATTAAGTAAATTCAGTACTAGTGCCTATTTTAAAAAGTATCGTTAATAAATATTCCTGACATGATAAAAATAATTTAGATCATAATTTTTACGAATATAAAAAAACCCAACACAGGGAGGTCGCGGCACAATGGTGACGTGGCATAGTTGGATCAAGTATAATGATAGCTGATAGTGATTAAAATCACTATCAAAATAAAACGCTTCTATGCAAATCTTTAGATTGTGTTTGATTTTAAAAAATTGGAGGGTTATTCCAAAAGTTACATGATTTGCTATTTCCTTATTAATATCCTAATTAAGATAAAGTATGTCGAATGAAAAAGGGATTATTAAAAATTTTATTTCTCATAAAAAAATTGTGTTGAAACAAAATATTTTATTTTGAAAAAAAAAAGATAACTTATATTTTCAGAGATAATTTGTGAGGTATCATTCCCTCTGCATAGTCTTTTTTAGAAAATAAGCTAAACTCTTAGTTCGCAAACATTTATTAATATGTAGTATCCGATTTGTATTGAATTCATAGATTTACAATACAACTTATTTTTTAGATAAATATAAAGCAGCTGTAGGGATAATTATATATATTATAGATTAAATTTTATAAGATTAAAAAAAAAAAGATAATTTCAATTGAAATGCACTCTATTAATAAGATATTTTTTGGTAATCTAAATTAAATACAATTACTGCAATAATTAATTAAATGTTTTGCTCATTTAGGGATTGTAAATAGATATTCGCAAGACAAAAAAATTTGTCCATTTGAAAAAGGTACGACGAGCAAAGCTGCTACAATTGGTGACTTAGAAACATTAAAATTAGCTTACGACAGTGGATGTGACTGGGATGAAAATACAACAGAGAAAGCTGCTGCAAATGGTCATCTAGAATGTTTAAAATACGTATATGAAAATGGAGGTAAATGGGATCAAAAAACCACAAAAGCTGCTGCTGCTAATGGACATTTAGAATGCTTAATGTACGCTCATGATAATGGATGTCAGTGGAATGTATGGACAGCAGAAGCAGCTGCAAAATACGGTAATTTAGAAAATTTAAAATATGTTCATGAAAATGGATGTAAGTGGGATCAAAAAACTACAGCAGCAGCTGCACAAAATGGTTGTTTAGAATGTTTAAAATATGCTCACGAAAACACATGTAAATGGGATAAGAACACTACAAAGGAAGCCGCTGCAAATGGGCATATAGAATGCTTAATATATGCTCGTGAACATGGTTGCGCATGGGATGAAGAAACGACTAGAGTTGCTGCTGAAGGCGGTCATTTTGAATGCTTACAATACGCTCATAAAAATGGATGTCCGTGGGATGTGGGAAAAACAGAAGCAGCTACACGAAATGGCTATTTAGAATGTTTAAAATACGCACACGAAAATGGTTGCCGCTGGAATGAAACAACAACAGCAGCAGCTGCACAAAATGGCTATTTAGAATATTTAAAATATGCACACGAAAATGGTTGCCACTGGAATGAAACAACAACTGCAGCAGCTGCACAAAATGGCTGTTTGGAATGTTTAAAATATGCTCACGAAAACACATGTAAATGGGATAAGAACACTACAAAGGAAGCCGCTGCAAATGGGCATATAGAATGCTTAATATATGCTCGTGAAAATGGTTGCGCATGGGATGAAGAAACGACAAGAGTTGCTGCTGAAGGCGGTCATTTTGAATGCTTACAATACGCTCATAAAAATGGATGTCCGTGGGATGTGGGAACAATAGAAGCAGCTGCAATGTATGGTAATTTAGAACACTTAAAATACGTTCATAGAAATGGATGTGAATGGGATCAAACAACCACAAAAACTGCAGCAGCAAATGGGCATTTAGAATGTTTAAAATATGCACATAAAAATGGATGCGATTGGGACGAAACAACAACAGCAGCAGCTGCACTAAAAGGCAGTTTAGAATGTTTAAAATACGCTTACGAAAACGGGTGCAGCTGGGACGAACAAACGACTTTAAATGCTGCTTATGGAGGTAATTTTGATTGTTTAAAATACGCACATGAAAATCGATGCAAAATGCATAAAATAATAACGGAAGTAGCTGCTAATAAGGGTGATTTAAAATTGTTAAAATTTGCTTATGAAAATGGATGTCCGTGGAATGAAAAGACTACTGGTGCTGCTGCTTTTACAGGTAATCTGGAAATAATAAAATACGCTCATGAAAACGGTTGCGAATGGGATAAAATAACAACAAGGGCTGCTGCTGGAAATGGACATTTAGAATGTTTAATATACGCCCATGAACATGGCTGTGGATGGGATGAAGGAACATTACTTGTAGCTGCCAAGTACGGTAAATTAGATTGTTTCAAATATGCCTATGAACATGGATGTGATTGGATTGAAGGCACTACGATTGTTGCTGCTTCAAATGGACATCTAGACTGTTTAATATATGCCTTTAATAAAGGTAAGGGATGGGATGAAGGAACAACTAGAGTTGCTGCAGAAGGTGGACATTTGGATTGCTTAAAATATGCCCATGAAAATGGATGCAAATGGTGTGAAGGAACAACTAGAGCGGCTGCACAAGGCGGCCATTTAGACTGCTTAATATATGCCCACAAAAACGGATGCAAATGGAGTGAAGGAACAACTAGAGCTGCCGCACAAGGTGGCCATTTAGACTGTTTAATATATGCTCATGAAAATGGATGTCCATGGGATGAAGGAGTAACAGAAAAAGCTGCAAAACATAGTAATTTTGGTTGTTTAAAATATGCATATGAAAACGGATGCGAATGGGATAAAAGAGTAACAAATGAAGCTGCTCTTAATGGTGATTTAAAAGTGTTAAAATATGCGCACGAAAACGGATGTAAATGGGCTGAACGTACAATGGTTGCAACTGTCGTGTTTGGTTATTTAGACTGTTTAAAATATGTTCATGAAAAAGGATGTAAATGGGATAATGACACAACTAAATTCGCTGCACAAGGTGGACATTTAGATTGTTTAAAATATGCTCATGAAAATGGATGTAAATGGGATGAAATGACAACAGCAGCAGCTGCACATTACGGCAATTTAGAATGTTTAAAATACGCACATGAAAGTGGATGTCATTGGGCTGAAGGTACAACAATGGAATCTGTTTTATACGGTAATTTAGAATGCTTAAAATATGCTTTTGAAAACGGATGCAAATGGGATGAAGGAACGACTAGAGTTGCTGCAGAAGGCGGACATTTGGACTGCTTAAAATATGCTCATGAAAATAAATGTCCATGGGATGTAGATACAACAAAAGCAGCTGCAGATTATAGTAATTTAGAATGTTTAATATATGCACATGAAAATGGATGTGAATGGTATGAAGCAATAACGAAACAAGCTGCTCTTAATGGTGATTTAAAAATCTTTAAATATGCCCACGAAAATGGACATCCAATGGACGAAGACACATACAGAATTGTCGTTTTGAATGGTAAGCTAGAAATATTGAAATATGTTCACGAAAACGGATATAAATGGGATAAAATAACTACAAGGTTATTTGCTGCCAACGGCCATTTAGAATGTTTAAAATACGCTCATAAAAAAGGTTACGAATGGGACGAAATGACAATAGTTTCGGCAGCTGTACATGGTAATTTAGATTGCCTAAAATTTGCCCGTCAACATGGATGCGATTGGATCGAAGGTACGACGAGAGGGGCTGCTTCGAATGGACATTTAGACTGCCTAAAATATGCTCATGATAATGGTTGTGGATGGGATGAAGGCATAACGAGGGAAGCCGTCGCGAGTGGTTCCATTGACTGTTTGAAATTTGTTCGTGAAAATGGTTGTGAATGGAGTGAAAGTACAAAAGTTACAGCCTTACTACATCATAATTTAGAGTGCATAAGTTATGTTTACATAAATGGCTGTCCAAATTAGTTTTTCATTGTAATTATTTTATATTTATTCATGTTGACTATTTATATTTTATTTTAAATAAATAGACCTAAGTAGGATAAAATGGAGAGAGCTGGCCCCCTCGCCTCACCCACTCACCATCCTTGCGGTATCATTATATTATAACGCTCATAAGAGTCTGTAACTTTATGGGAACAAAATTGTGCCGCTGTCTGTGTATTATTAAATTTATAGCTATAATTTCTAAGAATTTTATTATCGACCACCAGACGCTTAGGTAAGCAAATATTCAATATCAAAGGTATTACATTATTATAACGCTTATAAGCGTCTGTAACTTTATGGGAAATAATTGTGACGCTGTCTGTGTATTATTAAATGTATAGCTATAATTTCTAAGAATTTTATCATCGACTACCAGACACTTAGGTAAGCATATTTCCAACATCAAAGGCATCACCGTACAGTCACGATCACTCTCATATGCATTTATTTTTTTACATAGTATTTTATTATTTAAACTATCTGCTTTCGATTTATGTAAGAAATAAATGAAATATAATAACGATAAGGTACTAAAATAAATAACACATTTTTTTTTCTTAATAGTCAAATATATATTTAAGTAACCATTAGTGTTTTATAAATAAAATCTTTTACATTAATTTTTGAAAAAAAACAAATTATAATATTTTATGAACTTCATTAGTCATAGGATTATATTCAAACATTTTGTCGTGTACAATTAAGCAATATGCTGTAGTGTTGGTCGGAAAATTTTCATCAGATTCAAATTCTAATCTAATATTTATTGGCGCATTTTTTAATTTTTTGTTTTGCCTTGAACAGTCAATGACAATGAGTGGTGCAGTTGTCTTGAATTCTGTTTTTGTCAGCATAGGACACGCCATCTCCTTTTCATAGAACGTCTCTTGGAATCGAGTGTACATGTGATATGGTACAGCATACTTATCATTTGGAAAGTCCATTCGCAAGTTGTCATTGGGGTACGATTCCGAATTCAAGTATACTTTTAGAGATGATAACGAACAATGGTCAAATCTACTACTATCTTTGTTTATTTTGTTTTTTCTAACCACTTGAAAAGCTATAATAACAAATCTCGGACTCTCAGTCTGCGATGAAGTTTTCACAGTCCAGGGTTGTCTTTTACCATTTGGTAGGCCGGGATTTTCATATAGATCCCAACTTTGAAATGCTATTTTCGTAAAATGTGAATTATATATAGTTTTTTATATTTTTACAAGAAATGACAAACTTTGTGAAAAAATATTTAAGACATTAACTGTAACAAATAACAATATCCACAAAAAAACCTATTATCATTTTTCCATAAGATCAAAAACTTAGCCAAAAAATAAAAAAAAGTACAAAATTTTGAATATTTCTAAAACTTTAAGCTAAGAGCGCATCCTCTTAATCATGTTATATGAAGCTCATATTTGTAGATCTGATACATAGACCAATAGGAAAAAATTACCGAACAAATCTTTCATATATAAATAGCGGGCACCCTAATGTATTTATAATATATAAAGGAAAATGGTGTTATTTAAAAAAAAGGATGTCGAATGAAAGAGGTAAATAAATATTATTTCATATAAAAAAATTGTATTGATCTATACATTTTTCAATAAGTTATAACATAAAAATGTAAAAATAAAATTGGGAATTTTCACACAATAACATTCAGTAATTATTTTTACAGTGAATACAAATTAAAGCTCGAAATTTTTTTTTTCCATAAAAAGTAATATTATTTTATCTTTAATTTTAGTTATAAATATAAAAGTGTCAGAAATTTCGTAACACTTTCAAGAGTTGAAAAAGTTAATTTTTTGTGAAAAAGTTGTCATTTTTAATATCTCCGTGTGGGCAGGTAAAGGGTAAGATTTATAAAAAAATATACCAAATGATAGTTAAAGATATCATGTATTTATAAAAAATAATTATATTGATTTGATCATTTTTGAAAAAGTTATGGCAGTTTTAAGTAAAAAAAATTGAAAAATGTAAAAAAAAAGATTTTTAAATTTGTAAGTTTTTTGGAGATTTCCCCCATTTACGGGGAACGAGGGTTTATGATCTTTTGAACTTATTGTTAATCAAAATCGTTCTATTTAGAGTAGATATTGGGTGGTAACAGACAGAAAAATGGCGGAGTAACATCAATTACTTCAATGCTTTTTGGTATGAAAATTATTTGGGTAGATTAAAAAAGTACTTAAAATCTGGACGTTATGCTATAACAGAAATGTATAATAGAATTACAGAAGACAAATCAGCACGTGATGAAAAATTTTTACTTACCTCAAAAGATTTTCCCATTTATAGAGAAAAACATATGACACGGCACCGCCTTTTGCTCTAGGCTGGCGCTCGCCCGTGTCTCTCTCGATATCAGCCGTCCAGCTATTAATATGACAATCGGTTGTCATCGTTTGTCTCTCCGCCCTTGACACTGAGATAAGGCCTCCGCCGAATATGGATTACCGATATTGCGTTCTGTTCCGTTTTCGACGTACACTTCAACTGGTGTGTTGTTTCTTTTTCTGTTTTGTTCGTTTTCCAACGCTGACCTGAACTGGTTTTCGCTGTGTACGAGTGTTTTCTTTACTTTACGTGGATTGTGGAACAATAATTCATACGGCAATTATCTACTTACTAATTTTTGTGGTTAATTCACCTGTCTGTGCCGGTAGCCGCGTGCGGAACTCTATTCTCAATCATTAATAACATAGAAATATATATAAATATCAATATACATAGATATATACCTGTTATTATTATTAGAGCGCAATATATAACTATAGCTCATTTTATTTTTATTTTAAACTTGTGTGTGGTATTCACCCGTATACCGGGAGACGTGATATCAGTGTTCAACCGTACACCATATTGGATTACGTCACATAATAATGGACCTTTACTACATATAACAGGAACTTATGAACAATTTATGTGTATTCAATTTGAACATTTTAAAATACAAATAAGAGCTAAAGAAAAAAGAAGTAAATTTACCCATCGTAATGATTGTATAATAGTGAAAGACCAAAATATTATTATATTTGTTGTGGAAAATCTTATTAAACAAAATAATTGTATGCATTTTGTAGGACGGAGATTTCTTTTCATTAATGAACTTTTCAGCAAGGCTGATGACATAAAAATTTTAACATTCGATATTGGGGTATATAAATGCAAAAGTTTGGGACAACTAGAAATCTTTATTTTTAATCATGAAAACGGTTTTAATAAAGCCTGTCTAGTATCAAATCCAATACACAATGATGTGGAGAGTTTTATAGTTTTTAAAATATTGCATACATGAAATACTTAGTAATATGAATAAAACATTTTTACCTTTTAATGTAATCCTTAGTTGTAGTATAAACTTCAAGACATCATTTGTATTCTTCATATTTATTCCATCATAATTTACTGTATACGAGAAAATGGAATTAAGTTTGAAGAACTACTTATGATTAATCTTTAATAGTTTATATTAATTAGTAAATTATAGTGACGATTGCTATACGTATATTAAAAATTAAGCAAAATATTCGAAGTGGATAAAAATGTTGTCGTGATATAACATTGGCTATGAATTATTATTGATAAAAGTAATTTGTAATAAACACACGACTTTTATACCACGGTAATTACGCTTAGGTTACAATAGCTAGTTTATAATTTACCAAACTGTTTCACCAATTAATTTTTGAATATACAAATCTTTTTTATATACAAATCTTTTTTATATACAAATCAAATATTATTAGGGTAAATAACGTATTCATTAATGAATATATTACTACTTTCTAATATTAAAGAAAGTAATTTTAAAAAAATCAAACATATAAATATATACAACGAATGAACGTTGAATTATTGTATAACAAACAAATTAATCTAAACATTTTTTTTTAATATACACTTGAATAAATGTAAAATAAACAACTTCCTTCCATCGTAATATATACCAACTATTATCTGGCGAAAACATGTTGTTTCATTGTATAATTAACAGATAAATATAAAGCAAAATATGCTTTAAAATATACCATAGATTACACATAAAATCCACTATTTATAACCGTCGTATTAGTTGCATTATACAACACCTAATAATTAGCTGAACGATAATTAATTACTAAATAAAACGAAAAAAATATATAAACCATCCACAGCTTTAAAATACACCGTGGATTTAGTGTTTACAAACGTATAATCCACAATGATGCACGCTGGGCAGGCTAGTCGATATAATCTCATCATTCTTTGTAAATAAAAAATATTGTCCGGGAGTATTTCTAGATGTGGCTCAGGCCTTTGATAGAGTTTGGCATCCTGGCTTACTCTATAAAATTAAATCATTCCTTCCTGCTTCCCTATTCTTACTTATTCGTTCATACCTAGAAAACAAAACCTTTAAAGTTCGTTACAGTAATTCTCATTCCTTTCTTTTTCCCATCCTAGCAGGACTTCCGCAAGGTAGTGACCTCTCCCTCGATTTATATAATATTTTCAATTCAGACATTCCCAAAACTCAAAACACCTCCTTGGCTACCTACGCTGTTGATACAGCCATTTTATCATCCAATAAAGACTCAATCGTAGCTTATAATGCTCTTCAACTCCACTTCGACTATATAGATAAGTGATCCACAAATTGGAAAATTAAAATTAATGCAGACAAATCAGTAAATGTTCCTTTCACTATCAATAACAATAATATGCCTATTCTCTCCTTCCGAGGAGTTCCTATCCCCTCCTTAACTCAAGTCAAATATCTTGGTATTACCCTTGATAAAAGATTTACCTGGGGTCCTCATCTCAAATCCAAAGTAAAGTTATTAAACATTAGATCCCACTTATTACGT
The DNA here is from genome assembly GCF_025091365.1 of Daktulosphaira vitifoliae. NCBI lineage: Eukaryota > Metazoa > Arthropoda > Insecta > Hemiptera > Phylloxeridae > Daktulosphaira > Daktulosphaira vitifoliae. Next base: position 39,815,229 of record NW_026099573.1, on the reverse strand, counting down.
CCTGTATTAAAAACCAAAATTCCTATACATAACAAAATAATCATTTATAAGTCAATTTTAAGACTAATTTGGTCATACGGAGCCCAAATATGGGGTTGTGCCAAAACATCATAGCTTAAAACAATTATAACTTTCCAAGCAATTTCCCTTCGTACAATCACGTTCGCACCTTGATACGTCTCCTATGTTACCCTACATAAAGAATTAAACATTGAACCAGTCGATATTTTAGTTAAATCATACTACAAAAAGTTTCACTCCAAATTACTTCTACATCCAAATTTATTAATTGCTAACCAACATACAGTTACAATTCCTGACAACCCTCCTCGCTGTCTAAAAGACGTTGGTGCCGTGACCTTTTAAATTAATATTTTGATGGCTAAATTACCAAATCAAGTCAAAAGGGTCCCATCACTGGATATCTTCCCTTTTTTCTGTTTTTCCTATTTGCTTATTGTATCTTTTCTTATGTACAGATTGTAAATGTTATTATTTTATAAATTAAATAATAATAATAAAAATATTCCACATTCTATTAACTGGTTAATAATAACTACAGCTCTGTTTCTGAAATGGCGTGTTAATTTAAAGCGAGAGTGAAGATGGATATTAAGTACTTTGAAATAAATCAATCTCAATACTTTTATTCGATTATCGAGCAAACTAAAAATTAAACTCGTATATAATTTAATAATCATTCGTAAATAAAAAAAATTTACAATGGTTAAATTTTTCACACAAATCATTAATAAAAATAATGAGTAATAAAGGTAATTGGTGACCGACCCCTTAAAGGTACCACCGATGTTAAATTTATTATATTAGATGTCTATATTTTCCAATTTTTATTTGTTGTGTTCTATCGATTATATACGACAAAAACTATTACAACCCTGGAGTCTTTACTCAGTTACCTTTTTAATTTTTGAATTAATATAGATTGATTTACACTATGGAAAATTTTCTATAGCAATCGATACAACCACCGACACTTACTTCTGATACTAAATAATAATAAAATATTAATAAATAAATTACAGTAGATAATGATCTTCGAAAAACCATGCTGACTACTATTTAAAATTAAATAAATATTTTGTCAAACATTATGAGAAGTTCTGAACAAAACTTAAGCATATTGTCCCATTTTGAATATACATGGGGACAACAAATGAAAGGAAATAGAGTAGTTCAAAGCGGAAGGCCTAAGGTATAAAGTGTTTGATACCAGCCAGACAACTTGTGCGGTAGCTGTTTCACCAGTCATTTGTGCAGGTCTACCCAACGCTTGTAGTGTCAACGGTGTAAAGACATCACCACTTAATTCTAGGCTGGACTCGTGTATGAGGGAGGAAAAAAAAGATAGATACAAAGTAAGAATAAGTAATTGGAATGTTGGAACATTAACAAAAGTAAAAAAGGTAAAAGGTGAAAGTAGAAAATTAGTAGAAGTGTTGAAGAGGAGAAAAGTTGAAATTTGTTTTGTGCAGGAAACTAAGTAGAAAGGAGAGAAATCGATGGAAATAGGTGACGGTTATAAAATAATATACTCAGGGAAGTCTAGTATATAAATGGTTTTGAGTATAATTTGAGTGGAAAGAATGAGGCTGGAGAAGGAATCTGAAATTTCGCAATATTGTATGATCTTGCTGTGGTTAATACTTAATTTACAAAGAGGGAACAACATTATATAACATAAAAGAGTGAAAGGATTAGATCACAGATTGATTATTTTATGTGGAAGAGAGAGAGCGTTGTAAGAACATTTATTACTATGTTTTTACCACTTATATTACACACGTTTTATTTCTATTTATTTAATTCGTAATACATATTAATTAGCATAGGGGGAGATGCTGATGTGACAATTCTACTCGTCTGTAGTCCGGAGCTACTGACGTCGAACTAACAAAGGGCAGTTGTGTTTGAGTGGCCGTTATAGACATAGTTTTCAATATTATTACTTACGTCTTATTTATATTATTTATAACTTAACTTGTTTTATTCAACGACCCGTCTATCGCCAATTGTCATCATAGCCAACCAACTCCGTCTCACTTGGATATACCTACTAACCAACTGTACTAGGATTCAGGTCAGACGTATTGTACATTACATATAACTTATATTTACTAAACATCTAAAATATAACTTTACTTTGTCGTTGACATAAAACAATAGTCTAATTTTATTTAATAATCTATCCTCTGTAACTAAGGTACACGATTGCCTGTGTCTCCTTCAGGCAATTAAAACTCATTTAAGGAGATAGGGACGATATTTGGGCAGACGTCGGGTAGCTTCCGATTCTTGGTTTTGACCAAGATCCTCAACTATTAAACAAGCCCCTAACA
>NW_026099573.1:39809648-39811868 GCF_025091365.1 Daktulosphaira vitifoliae | reverse complement strand
ATATACAAATCTTTTTTATATACAAATCAAATATTATTAGGGTAAATAACGTATTCATTAATGAATATATTACTACTTTCTAATATTAAAGAAAGTAATTTTAAAAAAATCAAACATATAAATATATACAACGAATGAACGTTGAATTATTGTATAACAAACAAATTAATCTAAACATTTTTTTTTAATATACACTTGAATAAATGTAAAATAAACAACTTCCTTCCATCGTAATATATACCAACTATTATCTGGCGAAAACATGTTGTTTCATTGTATAATTAACAGATAAATATAAAGCAAAATATGCTTTAAAATATACCATAGATTACACATAAAATCCACTATTTATAACCGTCGTATTAGTTGCATTATACAACACCTAATAATTAGCTGAACGATAATTAATTACTAAATAAAACGAAAAAAATATATAAACCATCCACAGCTTTAAAATACACCGTGGATTTAGTGTTTACAAACGTATAATCCACAATGATGCACGCTGGGCAGGCTAGTCGATATAATCTCATCATTCTTTGTAAATAAAAAATATTGTCCGGGAGTATTTCTAGATGTGGCTCAGGCCTTTGATAGAGTTTGGCATCCTGGCTTACTCTATAAAATTAAATCATTCCTTCCTGCTTCCCTATTCTTACTTATTCGTTCATACCTAGAAAACAGAACCTTTAAAGTTCGTTACAGTAATTCTCATTCCTTTCTTTTTCCCATCCTAGCAGGACTTCCGCAAGGTAGTGACCTCTCCCTCGATTTATATAATATTTTCAATTCAGACATTCCCAAAACTCAAAACACCTCCTTGGCTACCTACGCTGTTGATACAGCCATTTTATCATCCAATAAAGACTCAATCGTAGCTTATAATGCTCTTCAACTCCACTTCGACTATATAGATAAGTGATCCACAAATTGGAAAATTAAAATTAATGCAGACAAATCAGTAAATGTTCCTTTCACTATCAATAACAATAATATGCCTATTCTCTCCTTCCGAGGAGTTCCTATCCCCTCCTTAACTCAAGTCAAATATCTTGGTATTACCCTTGATAAAAGATTTACCTGGGGTCCTCATCTCAAATCCAAAGTAAAGTTATTAAACATTAGATCCCACTTATTACGTCCTGTATTAAAAACCAAAATTCCTATACATAACAAAATAATCATTTATAAGTCAATTTTAAGACTAATTTGGTCATACGGAGCCCAAATATGGGGTTGTGCCAAAACATCATAGCTTAAAACAATTATAACTTTCCAAGCAATTTCCCTTCGTACAATCACGTTCGCACCTTGATACGTCTCCTATGTTACCCTACATAAAGAATTAAANCTTGATACGTCTCCTATGTTACCCTACATAAAGAATTAAACATTGAACCAGTCGATATTTTAGTTAAATCATACTACAAAAAGTTTCACTCCAAATTACTTCTACATCCAAATTTATTAATTGCTAACCAACATACAGTTACAATTCCTGACAACCCTCCTCGCTGTCTAAAAGACGTTGGTGCCGTGACCTTTTAAATTAATATTTTGATGGCTAAATTACCAAATCAAGTCAAAAGGGTCCCATCACTGGATATCTTCCCTTTTTTCTGTTTTTCCTATTTGCTTATTGTATCTTTTCTTATGTACAGATTGTAAATGTTATTATTTTATAAATTAAATAATAATAATAAAAATATTCCACATTCTATTAACTGGTTAATAATAACTACAGCTCTGTTTCTGAAATGGCGTGTTAATTTAAAGCGAGAGTGAAGATGGATATTAAGTACTTTGAAATAAATCAATCTCAATACTTTTATTCGATTATCGAGCAAACTAAAAATTAAACTCGTATATAATTTAATAATCATTCGTAAATAAAAAAAATTTACAATGGTTAAATTTTTCACACAAATCATTAATAAAAATAATGAGTAATAAAGGTAATTGGTGACCGACCCCTTAAAGGTACCACCGATGTTAAATTTATTATATTAGATGTCTATATTTTCCAATTTTTATTTGTTGTGTTCTATCGATTATATACGACAAAAACTATTACAACCCTGGAGTCTTTACTCAGTTACCTTTTTAATTTTTGAATTAATATAGATTGATTTACACTATGGAAAATTTTCTATAGCAATCGATACAACCACCGACACTTACTTCTGATACTAAATAATAATAAAATATTAATAAATAAAT
>NW_026099573.1:39807556-39809548 GCF_025091365.1 Daktulosphaira vitifoliae | reverse complement strand
TTCAATATTTTGCCGCCCCTAAACCTAATTTTAATATTGCCGCCAGGGGCAATTGCCCCTCCGAGCCCTCCCTTAAATACGTGCCTGCCTGTTGTAATTAAAATTTTAAATTTAGCCTGTACTACTACATCATGCCAAGAGATTTTATCTGTGTAATATGGTCCTCCTTCACAACTCCCATCAGAGCCTACATTACCTGTTATAATTGTTGAAAAATATTTAGTTTGATTGATTTTTAGGTTTGTTATTACTGCATTATTATTAATTTTANTGTTATTACTGCATTATTATTGATTCTAAAAGATAGTGTTTGATGTATATCAGCACATTGTACAGCTGATAAATCAATAACCTCAGAAAAATATCCATCTCTTACTACTTGTGCGTCGTTAAAATAGCTACATCTAGAGACAAAATAGTCAGCTAAAACATAACAAGCTTTAAATGGTATAGTATGTGATTCTGCACGTTGTAATAATTTAATAACTTGTATTTTGGTGATTTGTGAAGGAAGTGGTGCTTGACAATAGCCTATTGCAAGTGCATTAAATGCTGTAATGTTTAACTTTGGTCCATCACAGTTATAAGCGATAAAGCTTGATGTGTGTTTTATGAAGAAGAATGTTAATATTATGATTAGAGTAGGAATATAGTTTGAGTTAATGTATAATGTGGCCATTTTATTATATGTGTTAGGTGGTTAATTTTAGTGCTTGTTTAAATATTTTACCTTAGATTAGTTATTCTTTGAATGAAGATTATGTATGTTGGTTTACAGCTTTGTTTGTGTAGTAGGGTTTCATTCGCCTTATGTGTACAACGTCCTCTGTTACCTTATTGTGAAGTTTTAATTATTTCTTTTAGTAAATGTCTAATGAGTATGATGTCAGGAATTGTGTTTGTAGAGTTTACATTCATTTGTATTGTCTTATTGATAGGTTTTTTCCAATATTTGTACAAGTTCTAAGGCTAATTCTGTGACTGTTTCTGGATATAATACGCCCCTTATTATTCTTGATTCAAAGAAATTTAATAAAGCGTATACTAATCTCGGAGAATATTGAAAACTATCAACTGTTGCTTTCCAAACAAGATTCGCAAGTACTTGATTCAATGTGTTTCTATTTTCTATTCTAGAGTCCTTTGGGTATTCTAATAGCAATGATCTTAGCATATATTTTATTGTTTTTCTATATATATTAATTGGTGATTGATTCATTAATTTAAGTCGAACAGCCAAAAAAAAAAAAATAATAATAATAATAAATAGAACTTTTAATTTTATTTTAAGCGGAGTTCTCTATGTTTAACAATCTGGTGTCTGATTGAAAATATGTCTTAGGAATTTTCTCGTAAATTTGCTCGATTGTATTATCATATAAGAATTTCAATGCAATAGTTAATTTGAGAATTATAGCTGATTCTAACAAAGGATAGGAATTAGGTGTTGTGTATATTTGAATAAATCTTTGAATAATGAGAAACTTGTTTATGTTGATTTTCATACGCAAAGTTGTTTCCCAAAGTGCATCTAAGATTATGTGATGCAACTGGAATTTATGTGTAATGATTTTGTTTGTGTAATTTGATATGATTCTGTTTAAAATATATTTTGTTATTTTGATAAATTCTACTTTAGTAGGAAAACTCATGTGTCTAGTTAATTTTGAAATTGAAAATGAAATTAGCACATTAAATATATGTATGTTTGGTGTTATTATTCCTGAGATATTCGTAATTCGGTATAACCTCGAGTATTTCGTTTATTTGATGATCTTGTAAATAACTTAATACTAATGAAATTTTGAGTAATAACGTTGTTTCTGTTATTGGAAATGTGTTATTATTGTTTATAAAGGCAAAAAGAAATCTTTGTATGGTTTGAGCTTTATATATATTAATATCGAGATGTAGAGTTACTTCCCAGAGAATATCAGTTATGATTTTAAATAAATGATATTTGCATTTAATGATATTATTACGATAATTATT
>NW_026099573.1:39742540-39804298 GCF_025091365.1 Daktulosphaira vitifoliae | reverse complement strand
TGGGTATTCTAATAGCAATGATCTTAGCATATATTTTATTGTTTTTCTATATATATTAATTGGTGATTGATTCATTAATTTAAGTCGAACAGCAAAAATAATAACAATAATAATAAATAGAACTTTTAATTTTATTTTAAGCAGAGTTCTCTATGTTTAACAATCTGGTGTCTGATTGAAAATATGTCTTAGGAATTTTCTCGTAAATTTGCTCGATTGTATTATCATATAAGAATTTCAATGCAATAGTTAATTTGAGAATTATAGCTGATTCTAACAAAGGATAGGAATTAGGTGTTGTGTATATTTGAATAAATCTTTGAATAATGAGAAACTTGTTAATGTTGATTTTCATACGCAAAGTTGTCTCCCAAAGTGCATCTAAGATTATGTAATGCAACTGTAATTTATGTGTAATGATTTTGTTTGTGTAATTTGATATGATTCTGTTTAAAATATATTTTGTTATTTTGATAAATTCTACTTTAGTAGGAAAACTCATGTGTCTAGTTAATTTTGAAATTGAAAATGAAATTAACACATTAAATATATGTATGTTTGGTTTTATTATTCCTGAGATATTCGTAATTCGGTATAACCTCGAGTATTTCGTTTATTTGATGATCTTGTAAATAACTTAATACTAATGAAATTTTGAGTAATAACGTTGTTTCTGTTATTGGAAATGTGTTATTATTGTTTATAAAGGCAAAAAGAAATCTTTGTATGGTTTGAGCTTTATATATATTAATATCGAGATGTAGAGTTACTTCCCAGAGAATATCAGTTATGATTTTAAATAAATGATATTTGCATTTAATGATATTATTACGATAATTATTAATTACTTCTTTAAATATAAACTTAACTACAGTAATTAATTCTTTTTTTGTTGGGTTGTTCATTAATATTGGACAATAATAAAAATCTATAATCCTAACTGAAAAATAATGATATATTTGGTAGATTTTACCGAACAAAATTTAAAATATGTAATATGGCTGATATTATAGTAATTTTATTAGCAGGTGTTTGTCGTGTTTCGAACTGTGGTCAGGGATCAGACTAGCTAGTCGATAAGTGGAGAGACACTATGAAGAAATCTTATGGTTAACTAAAATCGTAATTATGATATTATTGTACTATTACCCTGTCCAGCCAGGTTGTGGCCCTTCAATAAGTAATAAATACAATTCAATCAAATTAATTACCTTAGATTATGCTTATATATATATGAATATAAATGTAAATAAAAAGAAATAAATAAACACCAATATTTTATATGTGTTGGAATATTTATATCACCAAAAGTATTCGACCAAAAATAAGATGTATAATATTTTTAGTAATTACGAAAGAGGGTAAAAATTATGTAGATTTCATATAGAATTGTAACTAAGAATGAAACATAAACTCACGCACATTCACTTTTTGTATCTTGGTTGAGTATTCCAGAGAGCCGTAGAGATGCATAGATAGAATGGCAAGGCGTCCCGTGTCCGCTAGAGGGATGTTCAGAAATCGTACATAACCACTGTAAGAGAACCAAGCACAGAGTAACCACCCGAATTTGGGGGAAAATGGCCTTTTTATAGCCCGCAAAACTGGTTTAGCGATCTCTGGTGAGATTCTTGAAATATTTTTTGCTGTATTTGATTGGTTAATGTGATAGAATCTCTTACATGGGCGTTTTATGGAATGCGTAAGAGGGAGGTTAAATCTTGTGTAAGGGTATTATTTTATTACTCATGTTATCCACGGGGAAACACTGATTTGGTGATATATTTTATTAAATATAAGTATTAATTATTACATGTATTAAAATGTGATACTACATAGTCGATTGCTTAACATTTTGGATGGATGACCCATCGTAACCGTGTTTCAAAAACAATAAAAAAAAAATATTTTTAAATAGACCATTTAAACAATTTTTATTGACAATGAATACATTTTAGTTTTATAGGTAAATGTAATATAAGATACATACTATTATATTAATTGATAACTATACTGTCTTTGACAAGTTTAATTCTAGACGTGTTATTAAAATTTTCTAAGTCACTCATACATGACACTGAATGACATATTGTATAATTTCTATTATTACTCGAAACTATAGTATATAATTTAATCTTTTAATAATTTTTTCGATTGAACAATAAATTATTAATACCACATTTAATTTTCTTTTGAAACATTGCACAATATCTTCTATTATATTTAAGTGTATCAGAATTTTTCTCGACATCTTCATAATTAACAACTTGTTGAGGCGCCATGAAATCTATTGATGTTTATAAAATATTTAAAAACATATTAAATTGATAAATATTTTGTATTTTCTCAAGTATTTCACCATATTTTTTACATAAATTTCACTTAATGGTAAATGCATAGTTAAAATTTTAGTTTAACGACTAAAGTATTAAAAAAAAATATTAACTGAATAAGGGTACGTAATTTATAATAATAATTTATATTACTTTCGTTTAAATTAAATTTTCTTAAGCCAAAAAGATTTCCTTAATACAAAAAATTGTCAACCTATCGACCTTCCTAAAAAATTTTTTTATGAATAATCAATTATTATAATAAAGTTGTGAGCCCACCTTTAATTTATAACTTTGGAAAACATACAAAATAAAGAAAAAAAATGTATTTTTAAAAATACTATTTGAAGTTATATAAGTTTTAAGTCAAGATAAATACTTTTGAATAAAAAATTAAGGTAGTTGTTTATCTAACACTCCTTTCTTAATATGCCAATGCAATTAACATTAATTTTATAAAAATATTTTAATAGTTATATGCATTCGAGTTATGTGTAACGAAATTAATGACCAATTATAAATGCTCTTTAAATAATATCAATTTATAGATTGGGAGGCTATGAAAAAATTTAAAAACATATGTCTTTTTGGAAAACTAGAGATTTATTTATTTACACATTTAACTATATACATGTTATTCAAATACACCATTTACATAGCTCTGCATCGCATTAGTGGCATTCTAAAAGCCGCTGAAAATTTAAAATTAAATATTACATGCAATCTGCGTTTATACATATATGATCTCGGATCAGTTTAATAATAAAAGTATCACTCTCACTTGCATCTTCATTTACACAAGCGCCCATTGTACATATAGTATAATCATATTCATTTTTAATATTGCGACTCATTACTAAATTAAACTTAAAAATTAAAAAATTGCTTTGCTCAAATAATAAATTATATGCACCCGACAATATTTCGTATTTAAATAATTTAACAACACTTCTAGCCATATCTAGTGCCACCAGATTTTTTACCAAGTAAACGAAAAAGGATTTCAAGTAATTCACAGTACTTTCCACATCGTTGGTGCTTAATGGAAGATGCATTTTTACGACTGAAAACCAATGAGCGCCTCCGTGAAAATTGATTTCAATATCATCCTAAAAATTAAAAATTATTTTTTAAAAACATAACTTTGGATAAAATAGATATGTAAAATATAACATACTTTAACCTCAATTTTTGTCTTCTTTGAAATTTGAATTGAAATACAGAATATTATGAATCAATAATAAGTTTTACGTATACTGGTCGACAAAAATCAAAAATTTCATTTTCCAATACGAACGTCGTTAAATCTTGTATCTAATCATTGTACGTTGTATTATGTACAAATATGTTTTCGATACAGGCTATTTGTATTAATATTTTCAGACACTAACAGATCGATTAAGCCTAATTTCACTTTTCGATCGTTAGTGTTGATTCGTCGTAATAATTAACATAGAAAACACACATCTTTCCCACAACGAGTCATTAATTCAATGAAAATAACGAATTATAAATACTGTTTAAAATTATTAATTAAATAAATCTGACACTTTGTGTCAAATTCAAACTATTATTTTCAATACCGCCATATCCAGACACGAACAAATCTAACAAGCCGAATTTCATTTCGTTGAAGTGATTTTACCATAGTAAAATTATTTCTAGTGAGAATAATTAATATCGTCGTATAGCCTACAGAGTTTTTATTGACTAGATTATATATACATTATTGTGAAAATTATTCAACAAAATCTACAATAAATTTATTTTCTACATATCCTTTGTATACAAGATTTAATTTTTTCTCTTCGTCGATGTTGTATTCCTCGATTTATCCGTCTGTTAGCATTATAGACTCGGGCAAGTAAACAATAAAGGGTTCTTCAATTCCATCGTCGGTTGGATGGTCTATGAAAATATTTTGATGCATGAGTACGAGCGGGATGAAAATTAGTAGTTAATAGGTCTTAAATTTATTAATTTTAACAAGAAAAGAACTAATAACTATATTAGAAAAATAATAACTAATAAAAATCTTTTACTCGGAAACTTCATACTTTTAATAAAAGGAGTTTGCTGACAATGGAGAATATTTGTTAACACCGAAAAGTATACCGTCTATACATAAAAACGAAAAATTACTCCCCTTGCCCGCAAGTAAGTGGTAATAGACAAAAAACTATAGTTTTATTTGTCACTTATGCCGTTTATTCTTTCGCTTCCAAAGTAATAGGATTTTTAAAATGTCATTTTACAAGTTAAGTGTTGTAAATATTACTTCCTCCGCTAACGTATTTAATTTTCCCACATAAGATACAGGTGATCGAATGTTTGTTGGTTTAACAAACCAACAAACGATGGTAATCAATTGACAAGAATTTTTCTTCAGAGATGTTTTGTTCACCAATAATACCGGACTAACGTATATCACTAATAATACTTGCTGCCTTTTATTCTTATAAGATGTTAAATATTGTTTGACACCCTACATTTAAACACACGAGTTCATTGATATTATTATCAAAACCAACAGTGTTATTATTTATTAGACTCATCAATTGCAATAGTTTGTTAGCTGATATTTTCGTTTCCGTACGAATTTATTGAAGAAACAGAACTAATTTTCAAATAATAAATGTCTTATAAATGATAAAAAATGTATGTGTCTTGTTAAAACATCTATAGATGATCACCCACAAAAGCAGACATTCATCATATAAAACACCTTTCTGGATACTCATCTTACATAGAATATAGAGCAACTGGTCAATATTTAAAAAATAAAGTATGTTTCCCTGGTATCGACATCTTATAGTCTAATGAAAATTTTTTGTTACAAATTGATTGACCGATCATCAAAGAATATCAACACTCATAAATATTCTAATTGTCAAATAATTCCATTTATATATGCATCTTGTTTTTTTAAATATTATTAAAAACTAATTCATCTATAACTTCATGGAATCATTATTAGTGAGAATTCAATCCAGGGTTGAAAAGTTGTTATGTACAATAAGGAAAAAACTTCCATCTGAGTTTCAGAGAAAATCTAAAAGACTCACTGAATATAAATAAAAGATAGATGTCGATTTTGGAACATTTTTTATGTATAATGATTCAATAGTATTAAATAATAATGTTTCAGTTTTAATGTTTCATTTCACAACTTTACATGTTGCTATTTCTTTATTTGTAAAAAAAGACCTTAAACTTCAAAATATTGTATGTGCTAACAAGTTATTACATTTAATTTATTATTACAAGTTAATTTGTGTCTACTTAAAACATTGTATATATTGTTAACAATGTATCATCTATTCACAGCTTACATTATTTGTAAAAGAACTGTGCATCATCTGTGGCATCAGAAAATTAAATACATTTCAAAATGAAAATTATATGAAACAACTACTTTAACTTTTAGAAAATATGACAGGCCACTTCACAAAGTTGTTAAGAAATTATAATATAATAATTCATATTATGAACTACAAAATTATGTCAAAATACAAAAAATTACTAATCACTTTGATTATTTCACTGTAACTTTTATTTATATCTTTTTGTGTTCTTAAACTACGCTAAGAGCATATTTTGTATTATGAATAAAAAATTACTTTTACGTTGACTATTGACTATATTTTTTGCATTTAAACTTAACTAAATATAGTTTTTAATTACATTAAATAAGCGATTGCACTAAAGCTGTAACATCATGAAAGCATAATATCATAAGCGCAATCTGTAAGTTCAGAGGAGACTTTTAGTTCCCTAATTTTGTATCAACCACCGTCTACCAAAATAATTATGAAAATTACATGTTAATTCACTTAAAAAAAATTTAAAGAAGGAAGAAATTAAATTAGATCCCACAAATATTTTGTTAAAAGTGATCCTATTCAGAGAATGAATATAATATACTCTATACTCTAATATTATTATAAAAATAATAGCAAGTTTATAATTTTTTTTGACAATAAAGGGACAAGTTCTATTTAAAAAAAAAGGAGGATCTGGAATACTTTTTGTTAAAATTTTTTTCTAACAATATGCACATTTAATATATTATTTTATTAGTATTACAATAGGGATTTTGTCATATTCAGGAAAGTATATCAAACATGTTTTACTACCTTTTTAAAAATTTATTTTCATTTTGTAATTATTACATAATTAAAAAATTTATACTAAGAGATTTGGCTGGGTTTAAGGAAGGTACAGATTATTTACAGAAAGGTTTTTGATTTCATTAATCCACACATCATTATTATAATGATTATTTTCATTATGATTTGATTGCTATTAAAATATTTTTTGCTATATGAAGTTTTGAACTAAATTTCTCTATTTTTACTCCATAATATTTTAATAATGCTCGTATTTCAACAGACAAATGGAAACGATTTTTATAAGGAGTGAGTCAAGTAAAATTCAACCACCCTATTTAACAGATATAAAAAGTTAAATTATTGTTTCGTATACATTAATATATTACAGCTAAATATGACTAGTAAATCATCAAATAGAACATGTTATATGACACTGTTTATTTCATATTATCACATTGTTCATTATTGACCTGAATTAAATTACATAAATGTTTAATGAAATAGTAAAAAAATTAATTTCATTTTGTTTAGATTATACTAGCAGTTGTTAATGATCTATCCATGTTTGATGCAGAAATGATTGGTACACAATTCCCATATTGGTCCTTGCGCTGCCCTTTAGAACATTGTATGGGGGGTGCGCCAATAACTTTCCTAATTTCAGTTTCAGCATCAAGTGTTACAGTAGTTATTTTTCTGATTTCCTCAGTTTTATCAGTCCTTTGTGTGGCGTTGTCGTTCAAAAGACGAAGCGTGTATATACGCACTGTTGAAGTAATTATAAGAACTGAAATTAGATAAAATAAAACGTGATTTATGTGAACATTCATATTATTTACTTCAAATTGAGTACGTTAGTGTTGTAGTTCAAACATCAGTCAAACTTGTAAATGAATAATTTTTAATTGGATCACTATTATATAAAATTTTCTTTTTAAAACAACTCGACATAGATTTTTTCATGATGCTCTGAATTTATTTATTCTCTTATAAAATTGAAGGAAATAATGATAATTTCTTATCGTTCTAATTACATATTAAGGTGAATTAGATAGCTTTTAATTAAGAATTTCATTTCAACAATATCAAGTCTCTCGACACATTAGGAATACTTTTCTATTAGAAATGTATGAATAATGTATGAAGTAATAAATAATAATCATATTGGTGCGATAAGTATTTTATAAGCTTAAACTAGTGTACAGTTTGTTATAATAACATAAAAATACGTATTTAAAATTAATTCTAAGTCATTTTAAATAAATGATGTTATGTTACTCTGTAATATATCTGATATATTTCATAAAAAAAAAGATAAGATAAGTAAAAAAATAAGTGTAGAGAAAGGTATTTTACATAGTATACTAAAATATGAAAAGTCAATATTATTAGTATATTAAATATTTTTAGTTACTGATTAATTTTGATTTTAATTAATTATAATTATTAATTATATTAACTAGAATTTATAACTATTAAAATTGTAAGCTTTATTATATATATTTTTAAAAATGAATGATTAACTAGCTAATTTCTTTAAAATAGACATAGATGAATTTGAGATGTTTGAATACAAAAATTAGTGATTCGTGCAATAAAATCTTATTACTTCTAATTTATAATATTGTATTAATAAGAACAATGTTATACAAAAAAATAAAATAAATAATTTTATTTATTTTTAAGTTATTTTTAACAACCTTAATGAAAGACAGTTCTTATGGAAGAGATGCATAAAATCTAAAAAATTTCACTATAACTGAGCTCCTTTACACGTGCACTTGGATATGCTGTGTTCCTAATTAAACACTAATTATATTGTTTCTCTAAAAAACTACTGTTCAATTAGAAAAAAAAATGATTTTAGTTATCTTTATCATTACAGTGTTATTCAAATTTGTAAATAATATTAAACTTCATTCGATAAAAATATTAATACAATGTAAAAGCTGGAGTTCGATCTTATACTTAATAAGTATATAATTTACTTAACAGTCTATAATAACAGACATAAATAATTTAATTTTTTTTGTATAAAAACTTTTATTTATCTATAACCTTTATAGGTTATCGAAAAATCAGCTGCGTTTGTTATAAAACCGCAATTAATATTATTTTCTATTTCTAATTAATTATTTTAACAATTTCATTAAGATGTTACTAGTATTTTCGAATAAAACTACAAAATGAACGTCGCTAAATTATTACTTGCTTTTGCAACTTTTACTCTTATATATGTTTCAGCTCACCCTATCGATGTAAGTTAACACCAAATTGTATGATAAAAGACGAAAATCAATTAATAAATTTGAAATAATTTGAAATATTCCTTAGACAACGCACACAGCAAAGGAACATGTTAATGAATTTTTCAATCATTTTAAAAAATCAGAAGAAATAGATAACATCAAATTACTTATAGATGACTATGCCAAAAAAATTGATATTGTATACGGAAATGCCCAAGAAACTCTGAAAGCACAAGTAATTTAATTTTTATCTTATTAACCATTGTGTTTAGACCATTATTTTAAAAAATATAACTACATAATATTTAAACTTTATTTTAAGAACCAAATCGTAGTTGTATGACTTTTTTACTCGTTATAGGTTTAAAGTTTTTAGAGTAAAATATTTTCCATTAAATTTTTAGCTTACATGAATTCTTTTATTGTAATGTAGAAAATATTAATTCTTTTTATATTTATCGATGCAAAATAATAATATCTAAGGGCATTTTATGGCTATACATTTTTTAAAGAAATTATCTATTTTAATCAACTAACATATCAAAGATTAACTGTATTTGTATGGTGACTTATTGAAAAAAACATAAATACTTGCTGTAATTTTTTATTGGTTAAACATAAAAGCAAATGAAACCCTCAAATTGAATATTTTATGAGAATTTTTAAAATACTCCTATAAATTTATGTTCATCCTATAAAGGATGAACATAACAAATGTTGTATAACAGATAAATAGAGGTACATATGTAACTAACAAAAGCCAAAAACAAAGAAGTTCAAAAAAAATTTTTTATCTATAGTGAAATCAAATGGCTAGTGTTTAGATAATTATCTTTTACATTTAAAGAGCTCAAGAAATTTTTAAAAGCTTGAAATTAAATTATTGATAAGTGATAATTAGCTCTTTAATATTAATAAAAAAACAAAAGTAAAATATAGAACATTTTTGTATAAAAATACAGTATTTGGGAGATTATTTTTAAGAAATAATAAATTCTAATTCTCATTCCCGAGTTTGAATAATAAATACATTCCGATTTGTAATAACTAAAAAAATAGAATGCACATTCACCAAAAATTTTACATGCATTTCAATAAGTTTTTTATTAAAAATGGGTTTTGCGAAGTAAGCTTTTTAAAAGATATTATTTTACCTACTTGTTGAAAGAAGTAAGTTTATCAAAGCATTTTTATATAGGAGCGGTGGTAAAGATTTAGCTAGGAGGTTGGGTAGTTAAAATAAATTTTTGCCTTTCTCTTGCCCCCGAGTATTTTGATTCTGAGAAAGAAGCTATTGACTAACAACTATACTTAGTTATATTGAACGAATTTTGTTTGATATTATAGGTTATTAATTATTTTCATGTTTGACCGTTGTATTTGTAGTAACCATATTATTTCAATACATTAGATATCAACTATTAATTTAAACAATTATTTGATATTTCATATTTTACATTATTTTACTGATAAATATTAAATTCAACCAATAAATCTGTTTTTTAGTAACAAACAAAAATTAATGATATTGCTCACCAAAAATATTACTTTCCTTTTCACGCCCTTTTGGAAATAAATGTTGACGCTTTGCTTAATTTTATAAATTTATTAGTGTAAACTTTTACATTCACCATTCTTTAAAAATAAAGTGAGTACATACTGGAATGCATTGAATAAAAAATGGGGCAATATAACACATTATTAAACGTAATTAATTTTTTGCACAAAATGTGTTTATTTTAACTTAAATATGTTAAATTAATAAAAATCAAGCATAGGGGGGTCGCGACACAGTGGTGACGTGGCATAGTTGGGTCAAGTATAATGATATCTGATAGTGATTAAAATCACTATCAAAAATAAACGCTTCGATGCAAATCTTTGGATAGTTATTAATTTTAAAAAAATGGTGGATTATTCCAAAAACTACATGATCTGCTATTTCTTTATTTATATACTCATTAAGATAAAGTATGTCGAATGAAAGAGATATGAATATTATTTCTTATAAAAAAATTGTATTGATCCATACGAAAATATGTATTCTTTTCAAACACTAAAAATATTTTTATTCTACAAATTATTAATGAAATACATAAAAATAATTTGCATTAAATGTTTTCATCATAAAAAGTTTTACTTACACTAGTTGTTTAATGTAAGTTGAGTATATTATTATTTCTAACTTTTACATAAACTAAAGACATAAGATCAGTTCATAAAATAAAAAATGAAAAGTTTAAAGAACTGATTAAAATGTTCATTATGTATTATTAAAAATTCTTATTTTTCTTTTGTTATATTGTTTAATCTTATTTAGTTAAAATCTTATGAAATGTGTCTCATTTAAAATGTGGAATTAGATTAGTACTGATCTGTGATTTTAATGAATACGTTAAAAAACGTTATAACTTTTTTTGCAATATTATTGAAATAATATTCTTCTTCTTCTGCCTCGCCTTAATCACAACTACTTGGGTTCGGCCATTATTGAAACATAATTCAAAATTTATTTTATATTAGTCAAAATTTAATCTAACTTATCCTTATG
Source organism: Daktulosphaira vitifoliae (assembly GCF_025091365.1). Classification (NCBI taxonomy): domain Eukaryota; kingdom Metazoa; phylum Arthropoda; class Insecta; order Hemiptera; family Phylloxeridae; genus Daktulosphaira; species Daktulosphaira vitifoliae. The sequence goes on along the minus strand of NW_026099573.1, from coordinate 39,793,053 downwards.
TATAATGTTCTATTCTTATATTAAAAAAAAAAAAGAGGACTCAGTATAATCTATCGCATATCCAAATATCGTTCGGTGGTATTGAACTCAAATGCACACGACAGATTACACAGAAAACACGAATAATGTATCCGAACTAATAGTATGCACTGTAAGCAGTCACTCGTTTATTATTATAATCGACACCAAAAATTAGGGTATCGGTATACATATATACATGTATATATAGGTTTACAGTATATATTTAAATTAGTACTGAGCTGTCTAAATCTCTAGATTAATAACAATATAGCAAAATAACAATACATTAGGGTACGTTGATAAGTCAGCCGGAGTAACTGATAGGTTGATCTTGTTAGGTGGCCTTGTGTCGGTGTCAAGGGCGGGGAGATACCAGAAGACAACCGATTATTACATTGAGAGGTAGACGGCTGATATCAAGAGAGACACGAGTGAGCGCCAGCCTAGAGCATTACGCGATGCCGTGTCAAATTTAATGGTTGACTGTCTAAATATATTAAATAACTGTATAAATAACTGTTAATAAATATATTTTTTATACAGTAAATTAATATTGTAAAATGTGTATATTTTTTATATTTCAGGGTAAAAACACTAATAGTGATGCTCTTAGAGTAGAATTTGACAAATATATTACAAGCTATTCTACTTCTAGAGATCAAAAATCTCAAAGCAAAGTGGATGCTATAAGATCAGAAGACTCAGCCTTAGCAGATTTGTTGAATATTTACTATTCTAAATATAGTGAATCTGAGTCTGCCATGGGTTCCATTCTCGAATATATTTTAAAACATAATCATTGAGTGAAATTTGTCAGTTAATATATATTTATATAAATTTATTGCTGTATAACTTTTAAATTAAGATACAGATTTATAAAGTTATGTTAATTTTCAAATTTTTCTACCTATTTTATTATTATGTTTGAAAAATAATAATGTTGAATTATTTATATTAAATTGAATTTTCCTTTTACCTTAATAAAAACAGGTATATATTATTTGTCGGGAAAGTATAAATCCAAAATCTCCCCACCATTATTTTTATTCTTTTAAACCAGATAAATTAACAAAATTTGTATAGTATGTATAAGTAGTAGGTGTTTGACATTTATTATCACACGTCTTCTTTCAAAAAACAATATTTCGGGTGTACATGCTTGAGGCTTTGGTGTTTGGCGAGATAATTTTTCAGTGGTTATATAAAACTAATTGTCTTCATAGACTGAAATAAGAATATTTATGATCAATAATTATTTTTAAAGTAACTTTTTTTGTAACTGTACTATCAAAACAGTACATATTATCTCTGTGTTTATCAAACATACCCAGTTATTTATTTTCGTTATATAGTGCAATGCAATATCATTTTAAGCTTAGAACAAATGAACGTAAAATAAAAAAAGTGTCTATATAATCATTCCCACTAAGGGCAAACTAAAATAAACAATGAAAAAAAGTTGATAAATATAAATCACAAATAAAACATTAATAAACTCATGAAACATTCATAAATGATCCAAATACTAAAGAGCGGTCGGTACCCTGTAGTTAAAGGTAAACTTTGCCATTCGTGAAATAGTTTATATACACAACCTAAAAGTTAGTGCCTAACACATAGGAACTAAAATATGACGGAATGTCAGTTAATCTGTCGGGAACGTCGAAAACCTGAAGATCGCATGCATTAAATGCAAATCCATCAACGGAGGGTTTGTCGTTGACGAATGTAACATAAACAGCGGGGAGAGCTCGTTAGCGACTGATCTAGTGAAACGGAGGGCGGCAATGTTTTTTAGTAAAGATAATTGCTCTGTCTTTAAATTCATGGAGAGGAGGAAAACAGAGTGGTCAACCGATAGATGGTCTGTTCTGGATGAGAGGATCGATAGTTCATCATAGTTCGGGTGGTATAAGATCAAAAATCGTACTCAAGGAATGTAAGCCTAATGAATACATTAAATCATCAAGAGTGCCAGGGAGGGGAGTGAAGCGTCCGATTCTGATAAAATTACGTGACATTTCTCTTCCTTGTATATGTCCTTTTAAGAATGAAAGTGTTGCCGCCTGGGCTGTTCTAAAAAATCCCAAATATAAATAGGGAACAGAACTTGGCCGTACGGCTTAAAATATGGGCAACTAATAATCAGCAAAAATTTCTTAAACAATTTAAAATTTTTTAAATGAAAAATATTTTTTTGTTCATCCAAAATAGGATTGTTTAACTCAATAATTAAAACGAAATAATTCAAATAACAACAACCAATTTTTTATTATTGCTGAATTAAGTAGTTAATAAAAATGATAATCCATACTACTTACATTTAGTTATGCTCCATATGAATAAAATGAATTTATAGTAGTAATACAATACCCGCAGTTTTATTGTAATAATGTACCAGCCAATGTAAAAGAAAATAAAATGAAAATTAAAACAACTGTATACCTTTAGAAAATAATATGGATAATGTATTTTGACATAAAACTTGAACAACGTTTTTCTCTTTCAATAATACAAAAAAAAAATAACACTTAACTAACAAGCCAATTTAACCTAACACTGAATAATATTACAACAGGTACATACACTACAATTTGAATAAAAAACGACCGAACAGCACGTGCCGCTGATAAGGCGTTCTAACAGCTGATAGCGCACAAGCACTACCAGATGACTACACCTAACCAGTGCTGCTCTCACACTTGGCGCGAACAGAAAGATTTCAACAATCTTACTCATTCTGATTCATTGATCACAAGAACTAAATTGCTCAATTGAACAACTGATTAGAAAAAAGTTAATATTCCAAAAATACTTAAAATAAACCAAGATATCCATTTTTGAGCCAGGATGTAGACTCATATTATTATATTATAAAGGATAAAATTTCATTGAAATTATATTAATAAATTTAGTCTTGAAGTTAACGTTAAGTCGAAGAAAGATAATATTACTAGATTGTTAATCTTTTTCTGCTCAATCTTTCTATCATAATTATTTTATTTCAGCAAACCTTCGTTACGCCTATTTAATTCATCAAATAAATTTTGATCAATTTTATTTCCTTCTATTCATATTCATAGTTATTACTAACCACCAAATTGTAAATTATTTTTAATAAAACATTTATTTTTAATAATATTAAATATTTGCATTCAAATTTATAAAGCAATAGCGAATAATAATATTATATTATGAGAAACACCAAACGCATTACACTTGGCATTTAGTCTCTGTAAATCATTTGTGGCGTTGGAACAGTTTATTTTTGTTCTATGACGTAAAATAATACTTAGTGTGTATTAACCAACAAGTTTATAATAGTTTATGTTTTCGTCCGATTCAGAGGGAATACTTAGAAGAAAACACAGTAAATTAAATAAAACCCAAAACATTGGCGATGCAAAGAGGGAAAGAATTTCATACTACATTGACGGTCTTCAAAGCATAACTTTTAAACTCAATAAAGTTAAAGAAAACGTGCTGTTCTCAGAAAACAGGTCATATAACGATTAAGTTTTAGTCAATCCCAGAAATATTCAGGACATATCAAAAGACAATAACTTATTTCCCACAAGAATACCAGAGATTCTATGACAAAATGTTAAACATACCTATTTTAAACTATGCAAATAGTGATAATGATAATGGCAGTAATTAAATATATAATTTTTAATAAGTAAACTAAATTTTTAAAAACAGTACTTTAAATTATTTTACATTAAATAAAAACTAATACTTAATGAAATTAAATGTTAAATATTATAAAGAAAAATTGTTTATCCTAATATTTCTATAAATATTTAATTCAGAAGAAAAAAGATAACATTACAACTTATTAAATATTTTTTTAAAAAAAGCTACCGATTATTAAGATCTCATATTTTTAGAGATTAATGCTTAGGCACCAAGTAACGAATATTATAAATATGAGTTTCTTATTCAAGTAAAATTAAAAAAATAAACAGTTTTTTAATTTCCCAAAAATTAGATTTTTAAAATATTATCCATCTTCCAATCAGCCCTATAATTAATTTGTTTCTTTATTTATTATTCATACTATGGACAATAGCACAAAAACTACAGTATGTATTTGACAGCAATTTAACCAACTAACATAGAAATAATTACAAAGACTTCTATACGACTATTCTATGCAAAACACTTTTCCAATAAGAAGTCTGATTTTCTATATCTTTCTTTAGTTCTATATCAATCACGCTACAGTCTTTTTTTTTTCGAGAAAACCAAATTTGCACTGATTCAGCATGATTTTTACTAGTTTCATGTTCTTGTAAAATTTTATTACACTTTTTCTAGTTTATAAATCCTTCATTTTTATTTCCAAAAATCGTTTGTTTTGGTGAAAAAAGTAAACATTGATAACAAAACAGCTAGTTTTTGGACTGAGAATATAAAATCCATTTTCTAATTTTTTTTTCACCATTTTGAAGTGTTCTCATAAAATTATGAGGAGTTAGGCATCTACTTGTTTTGCCAAATATTCTTTTAGTTTCTGCGAATGATATATTTTGTAAAGCTAACTTTGGAGGGTTTGCAAGTAGGAAGTTAATAGAATCTGAATCAAAGTTCCATTTAACTGGGTCCTATACAGGAATTTGTTTTGTATGACTATCTTTACTTTTAGTGATTTCAGTCTAAATTTAGTAAAAAACTAAATTATAATAAATTCGCATAACAAGTTTAGAGTTAATTGTATGGTACAAGTTAATAGTAGTGGAGTTCCTAGACCCTTTTAAAGGAGGAGGGCTAACTTCATAAAGTATATATAAATATAAATATTTATATACCGAGTGTTCCAGCTTCATCTGACAAGTCAAATAACTTTTGATGTTTTCAATATTTTTCAATACTTATATTTTTAAATTATTATTAAGGGTTTGGACTATGTTTAAAACACATTTTTCATTATTTTCCTCCAATAAGAAAAAAAATTATTTTTTTTTATAAGTTTTAAATTTTGTAAACATTTTCAAAATAGCCGTTTTTTAGTCCTTTTTTTAAATAAAATTTTGATGGGTCGAAATAATTAAAATAAAACATTTCAAAATTTGCAGAAAAAAAAAAGTTATGGAGAGGGTGACTTCCCCATCCTCCCCCTTTGGAGGACACTCCTGTATAGCCAAAAGTAAGGTTTTGATATATTATCTAATAAGATAAATAAAATTGAGTGTGTTGATTAATTAATTTGAATTTTTGAGCACTTGAATAAATTTAATCATCTTACTTTCGGTTACTATAATTCAGTTTGTTTAATATTATTGAGGTCGTGGAGTCCGAGGGTTTTTGAGAATGACAATACAATTTAATAAAAGGGTTATGATAAATATTGATATTTAATGTGATTATCAAATTTATAAACGTTGGTAAATCTTTTGAATAGTCTCACGTTTCAAAAAGCACGAGCTTATGTCGGCAACTACGAAACGTAATAAGAAAATGCGTAGGTACGATCTTTGGTCAAGCACTTCGAACGCTTTTAATAATTCTCATGACAAACCAGTTAATAAATTTAATATGTGTAAAGATAAATTAATTATTATTGTTTTGTCATTTTCTTCTCCGATTAAATAATTCCAAATTATTGGAATTAAAATGTATCACCTACTTTATAATGTTTTTGCGGAATTGAAATGAATAAGACTGACAAGTTTTTCTTTCTGAATATTTGAGAGACTGGTGGTCTATTGCTTCATTTGACTCTTGGCTTGAAAAGTGGAATGCCTCCATTTTATAGCTTTTTACGGCTTTTTATATGAAATCTTTCATCTATATATGTCACCAAAATGTAATAATTGACCACCAGGGCTCTCATCTTTATTGAAACGAAAATTATAAGCAGAGATAATATGTTACATTGGTTATGGTACATTTGATTTTTCATAGGGATACTGTTACTTAATGCATTGTCTTTGTAGATTAATTTACAGTGTTTACACTTATGATACAGATATTTATCTTAAACTGAACAAGTACATACATTGTATTATTTACATTAGTGATTATGCTATGATGTCAATATATTTATTTTGTTTTGTGATAAACATTGCGAATAATATTAAATTTGAGCGATGAACGGTATCACAACACCTGGTTAATAGTATTAATTTAGTGTGTTTTGTAACACTGAATAAATTTTTTTTTTCAACAATACCTGTCGCTTATTTGTCGAATTCGCTTCTTCTACGTTTTTACTGTCAATTTAAACGTCAATCTGATTACTTTGAGTTTCACAAGCACCAGATAAAAAATTTTCTATTTTAACTATCTTTTTTGGACTATTCTTTTTAATTTCCGATTCCGTCTATAGTATAATTTTATATTTACACGTGAATAAAGTAATAAGAAATAAATCGGTGAATTTAGATGCAAGTGTTCGACTTATACTTACATTTTCTGGATGTGTAGCAACAAAATATGAATTAAGTTTTGGAATTTTTCTGAACAAACAATCGGTTTTTACTAGTTTTTTTTTTTGCCGCCTTTCTGTATGCTACGCTGCTTAATCTAATTCGTTTGTCTGACATTATCAATATAAAAATTTTGTTACTTATTTTATATTAACGCACACAAGTTGTGGTGAGCTGGGTTTTCTAAGTCCAGTCTCAGGCACGCGGATAAGTGTAACCAGGAAAGAATCAAAATAATAAATATATTGCAACAATCGCTGATTAACACTGACCATCGATACGCTGATCAGAGCTGGTTATATATTAAAAGATGTGATTAAAACAAGGTTGTTTTTACAATAATTAATATAAAAAACAAAACATACACATTAAAATATACTTAACTATGGACAAACATTAAACTATTAACAAATGCCACTTACGACACCCTTTCCCTTAAAGTGAAATAATATGAAATATTATTTATTTCATTAGGTTTCCTACAATTTATTCATACAATTTACGTGACAATAGTTCAATAAACATAGGGAGAAAAAAAACTTAATTAAAATTAAAATAATAAAATTATTAATTATTGTATAAGTTTTCTAAAAGTCTTTGTCTAAATCTAGTGTGGTAAACTCTACGCTCTAGTTCAGGGTTATTTACAATAGGATTTGGTTCTATAGCTAGTGGTATTTGTTCAGATTGTACTGTACGTCTATTTTTTTTTTACAATACTTAACGTAAATATACGGGTTTTTGAATAGTTTTGTTGTACAAGTTGTTGGAACAAGTTGAATTTAGTAAACTGAATTCAAGGGGAATTGCATTGAAATTTGACTCTAGATTTGTTTATGTAGCTTCATGAGTTACCGACGGTGTAATGGCTTTGCAGTTTTGTTTTAATGAAAGTCTACCGGTTTTCTTCACAACAATTTTTTCCACTATTGTGTTTAAGTCACATGAAATTGTAACAATAGTATCTTTAATCGTAATAAAATACCAATTATTTGAAAAATAAGAGCTGTTCCATTTTTCTGAATGTATTTCCGATACAAATACATCACATATGGACGGCAAGGTGTATCTATTATTTAATAGTACCGTTTCACAAGTTGGAACTTTTTCTGTACAATTATCATGTACTTTTTCTTTTAACTTTTTCCGTACCAGATATGAAATCAATATTCTTACACACATATATATTATTAAGTATTTTACAATTATCTAAGTTATGTAATACTATATAGTGAGATACTAAATTATCAGTTAAAAGACATTTAATATTTCTAGTTAAATGTATAAATTGGTTATTAAAGGGTATGAATATTGGTAATATATGATATAATATATAGTTATTTACACTACTTAAGGGTAATTTAATAAGAGTTATTAATTTTTTATTATTATAAAATATTTTAACTTCAAGGATTTTAAAAATTTCATTTATGTTTTCAATATTAACGTTTATAGGTATTTGTAAATTATTTGGAATTTTTACTAAAATATGGTTGATCTCATTAAAAAGTTGGTCTGGTGTAATAATTGGATGTAATTGGTTCTTTTGGGCAAATATTATGGCTAGGACCAATTTACTAAGTGTGTTTTCTAATGAATTTATATTATTTTCGATTAGAGACTGAGTAATTATTATATTTTCAAAATCTAAAGAATTAGTAGAAATATTTTGTAGTCCAGATATTGCATTAGAAATTTTACTTAAGTTATTATCGAATATCAATTTTTTATCATTAAAAGATGTAACGGATTCATTAAAATTAGAAATAGTACTTTTAATTATGGATACTTGATCATGTACAATTCTAAGGATGTCCTTCTCGTCATTATCAAGCTTATTAATCATGTTATCATAGCGTTTAACGTCCTCTGCGTCAACATTACCAAATAACCATTTGATAGCGCTACCTGCCCCTTCCCATGATCTTTTAACCTTATGGCGAAGTGTCAAATGCTTTATGTCATTAATTTGCGTTTCAATATTTTCATTCGTACCTCGAAGGAGTTTATGATTTTTTTAAGATATTATGTTTTTGTTACTTAACGGTTCAATATTTCTTAACATATTATTAATTTCAATAGCCTTATTTTCTATTTACTGAATCGCACAACATAGATAACTTTTGCAATTTAGTCACAAATTCAGTTATTGACTCATTGCTCGATTGTAAGCTATTTCTAAATTTTGACCTTTCGGCAACTACCGAAACTTTTGGTTGTAAGTAATTTATCATATTACTTACTAATTTGTCATAACTTACATCTTTAGGCAATTTAGGTGTGCACAAGGATTTCAATATCTTGTACCCTCGCTACCAATTAAAGTAAGCAAAATACTTTCTTTATTTTCTTTTATTTTGTTTACTTGCATAAATAATTCTAGTCGTTCGACCCAACTTACAAAATCATCTTGAATTTTGTATTCTTCGATATTACCTATTTTAGCCATGTTGTGATTTACTTTTATTTTTTTTTATCTCTATTGATCCAATTACCTGTGCGTTTTTTATTGACTTACGGATCCCATCCTCGTCGCCAATTTTATGTTCTTTATTATTTTATTATTTATTATTAATAAATACAAATTAACACAATATTTAATTTAATTATTAAGGCATGTTACACACGTTAATCAAACTCGAACATCTATACTTTTTCTTATCAACAATTACAAGTTTACAACGTATCATTAAATTAGTAGTTACCAACACAAAACATCACAAAAACTACGCACATCAAAATTATGCAATACGAAATAATAATGGGTTTTTCATATAATTTTATATAAGTGATTAGGTAATAACAAGAAACTCAATTAATTCAAGTTCAGCAAAAAAAAAAACCACGATGTGGTGTTTTACTTAGAATTCTTAATTCAATAAAATAAAAGTTTTAACAGTATATTATGTATACCAATTAACACTTGTTGAAAACAAAAAAAAATACTATTACATTAGATATTGAAATTTTAGTATTCATCTTGATACCATTTAAAATAATTGCACCTTTGTGGGTTCGTGCGAGGTTTTGCACAGCAGTAATACGGTCTGTCCTTATTACTTCCTAAACTAGTAATGCATAATGATACTTGGGTATGACAATTACAGTTGTGATAATCTTCAGCCATGTATTTAAAGTATCGACAACGCGTTGGATCAGTATAATCTTTACGACACATGACAAATTGCGTGTTACTCGATTCTAAATGACTATTAGGTTTATCCCGAATATTTACATTTAAACCACAATGATATTTGTACAAATTTCCATCATACATCCATCGGTTCATAGTGAGAAAAAAATAACTTAAATAGAAAAAAAATTAAACTGTTTGAAATTAAAACAGTGTATCATGCATGATCTTTGTTATCAACTGTTAAATATAAAAATGCATTATCATAATTTAAAAAATGCAAAAAATTTTATAAATAGTTAGAATTGAAACTGATACTACATCTATAAAATGTATCAGCAATACCATTTCAGCAACAGCTTGAATTGCGCGGCACGACGTAAATTTTTTTATTTAAGTACTTACACACATATAAATATTTTTTTTAGTATAATTAAATAAAATTCGATTACTACATCATCGAGAATACTTTTTCTAATGAATTAATGCAAAAAAACAAAAATAACAGCAGTATATAACAAAATTTTTCAATGATGGTTGAAAACTTTGAAAGCTCATAACTTTTAAACTAAACTTCGCCGACAAAAATTTTATTTAAGTACTTACACACATATAAATATTTTTTTTAGTATAATTAAATAAAATTCGATTACTACATCATCGAGAATACTTTTTCTAATGAATTAATGCAAAAAAACAAAAATAACAGCAGTATATAACAAAATTTTTCAATGATGGTTGAAAACTTTGAAAGCTCATAACTTTTAAACTAAACTTCGCCGACAAAAATTTTTTATACATTCTTAGTCAATATAAAAAACTGAATTAATTAAAAAAAAAAATTTTGAAAAAACTCGATGGGGTGGTAAAATGCATTTAAGCCAAACAAGGTTGTTATTACAATAATTAATATAAAAAACAAAACATACACATTAAAATATACTTAACTATGGACAAACATTAAACTATTAACTATTAACGAATGCCGCATACGATAAAGTCTTAAAACACTTGTTGTCAAAATAATATTTTAACTGACAAAAAAAAAAACTTGTGAAACAGAAAAGATGTTTGCACATCAAACAGTGCAATTTGCCGACTGCCGAGATAAGTATGTAGCCGGGGACTATTTTCGAGGAAAATACGTACAGTAATAACAAAAATAGTTTATACGATAACATTACACGTTCTTAATTCTTATCGCCTTTTGACATGAAGCGGTTGACAGCGGAAATTTCGTGGTATTTATAAACGAAACAATATGTTTTATAGTTATGTATGTATTCACACAGAAAAATTTATAATTATATATTTAATTTTATGTTAATCCTAAAAAAATTACCGCCCCCTCAAACACCATAAAATATGCTGCCCCGAGGCAATTTCCCCCTCCCTTACTCCCGTTAAAGATGGCCTTGAGGACAATCTAGAGTTTCTAAATTGTTTACAATGCAGGGTTTTGATATAAGTTTTTCCAGTAGTTCTTATTTCTGTATTCCTTTTATATGAATAAATTTGTAATTCATGGAGTTTAATATTGGACGAATTTTATCCTCATTTACTTGACCATAACTCGCCGGTATTATAGTGAGACAAAAATAAGATTTTAATAATGTGATAAAAGAGTAAAATTATGTTGGGTGTGTTGATTAATTATTTTGTATTTTCGAGCACTTGAATAAATTTAATTATCTTACTTTCGGTTACTATAATTCAGTTTGTTTAATTTTATTGGGGTCGTGGAGTCAGAGGGTTTTTGAGAATGACAATACAATCAGATAAAAGGGTTATGATGAGTATTAAAATATAATATATGTATTAAATTTGTAAAATTTGGTAAATCATTTGAATAGTCTTACGTTTCAAGGGCACGAGCTTAGGTCGGCAAACTATGAAACGTAATAAGAAAATGCGTAGGTACGATCTTAGGTCAAGCACTTCGAACGCATTTAATAATTCTCCTGAGAAACCAGTTAATAAATTTGAATGAGAAAAGATAGGTTGATTATTATTGTTTTGTCATTCTCTTCTCGGATCAAATAATTCCTAAATTATTGGGATGACAATGTATCACTTTCTTTATGATTGTTTCCTTAGGAATCGAATGAACAAGACAGACAAGTTTTGAATATTTTGAGCCTGATGGTCAATTGATTCTTGAATTGAAAGGTGGAAAATGAGAGAGAGTTGTATAGGTTTTATGGTTTTTTATATGAAATCTATGATCTATATATGTCATCAAAAGAATTGACCACCAGGGCTCTTATCTTTATTGAAATGAAAATTATAAGCAGAGATAATATGTTACATTGGTTATGGTACATTTGATTTTACTTCGGGATACTGTTACTTAATACATTGTCCTTGTAGATTAATTTACAGTGTTTACATTTATGATACAGATATTAATCTTAAACTGAACAAATACATACATTGTATTATTTACATTAGTGATTATGCTATGATATCAATTTAAGACAATTGTTTTATTTTGTGATACACATTACGAATAATATTAAATTAAAATGATGAACGGTATCACAACAGTATTCGATGGTAATACCATTCCATTAGCATTTTGTATCGGTGAACTTTTAAATATCCATGTTTGAGCAACGAATTCATCCGAATCGACTATGAACAATTCTTTCATAGTATACTCACCATGCGAGTCTAGCACATACTGTACATCAAATATTGCCGAACCCATTTTCGTTTTTAACTTTTTGAAATATTAAATGCGTTCTCTTCGACGTTCAATAGAGTGGTTACTTCTGCTTTTTCTTGAGATCTGATCTGTTCGATAATATTCATCAATATTTTATCTGTTCTTTTTATAGGTAAATCAAAATGTTTTAATAATTATAGACATCGTAAATAAAACAATAACATCATTAAATATATAAACTTAGTAAGAAGATGTTACTTCTTAATTATTATAGCTTTATTTATGTATACAAAATTGTTAGTGTAATATCTAAAATAATGTACAATAACAACAGTAGCGTTGGGTTTGGGATATTAGGGGTAGCTAATAGCATTCAATTTATACTTCTATTTTCTATATTTTCAAAACATTTCTAAATATATTTTTAAGCATAGTGTAATTACAATTTACTTATAGTAAATGAAAATGACTAGTAGACGTTTTTATAAATAACACTAATGACTTTATTTAATATATAAAGAGAATATATAAAAGATTGAGCTCATAATCAGTGTATAATACTGTGTTGTATATATTCTAATAATTTATGACTCACGTTGGTCCAAAATTTTGACTCAACACTTTCATAATATTTTTCAGCCTCGTATATCATGTGATGTATAGTAAAGCATTCACCGATGATAGTTAAAGATTCTTCAATGTTATAGGTCATATCAGCTAACTGTTAAAAAAAAAAGATGCTTAAGCGTTTATAAATACTATTTTATATGATTTCTTGAAAACCAATTAAATGTATACATTATAATATTTCATATTTAATAAAATTATTATCAAAATGGAATCATTGAAGCAGAATTTAAGTAATCAATATAATCAAAATAAATCATACAAATCAATTGGTGAATTAGTTATAAACGAAAAATTTGAAATACTCGAAATGATCAAAACGGAGACAAAATATGGATTAGCAGTGCGATGTAAAGTTCAAGATACAGGTGTATTTATTAATTCAGGTAATAAAAAACAATCAAAATACTCTATTTGAAGTTTTTATAAATATTTTAATTGTTCGTTTAGGGAAAACATCTTTGAAAAAAACTAAGGAAGAATTTTTCATTTATTTGCCAAAATCGGTTTCGCTCAATGAAGAAGATATAAACACGTTTAATAATTCATCACCAACAGATCGGTTATTTATAGTGTATAAGGGAAAGTCGGATACAAATAAATTTATTATAGAGTTCGTGTAAATATATATTAGATGTTTGTCAGTAAATAAACATATACTTAATATGATTTAGTTATTTTATTTAATACAATAATATTTTATTAATATACACAATCTCAAAACTACTAAACGTCTTAATAGTATCATATTTTTGTTTATATAGTGTAAAAACAATTTTCAAAATTTTCCAATAAAGTACCAAAAAATATTTAAAATACCAAAAAAATAGGTTCTATTTAATTCTTGGTGTTTAAATAGATTATACAGTTGAAATATTTAGAACTATTTTCCTCATAGTTATATCCTATAGTTTTAACTAATTAGTAATAATATCAAAAATTATTAGTGATGGAAAACATATAATTTCTGATTTGAAATTACCACGAACAATTAAATAATAAAAGTATCTTTTTTACTCTGGTGAAAATTTTTTGCAGACCATTTATTCATAATTAACAACAAATTATTATCAAAAAAGTTCTGTGTCAAGCCCTTCAATTTTTATACAAGTTTGCCATAAAAGTAATAACAACTTTATAAGTTTTTATAAATTCTTCGAAAAAATTGCAATATTAAATTATACTACGCTGAATTGCTTTAATAGATATTTATCCATAAATTATATTTATAAATCAACTACCAATTAGGAATAATAATAGAAATAGGAGTTAATTTATCTTTTAAAATAATCAATCAATTTCTTAAAATTAAAGACTATCTACAGATTAACATCGAAGCGTTTATTATGACTTTTGTCTATCTTCAAAAATAAAGAGAACCTTAAAGGGCCATCGTTTTACAAGCATAAATGATATTAAAAAGACCTGAAGGCTATTCCAAAGATCGAGTATGAGAAGTGTTTCGAAAATTGTAGAATCGTTGGCACAAGTGCATAATATCTAATGAGTACTTTTTCGAAGGAGACAACATTAATATAGACGAATAAATAAATATTTTTTTTAAAAGACAAAAATTCCCGTTATTATCTGAACACGCTTTGTATAATAAATGAATAAATATTTATTATAGTAATTAAAAGTATTATCAAATTGATATTTTATAATATGGCATGATAATTTTAATTCAAAAAGTAATAAATTTGTTGCATACTTTAAAAAATATTTTTCCCGATAATCTCTATGAATAAATAGCTGTCGTAATTTTTAAAAAATGCTATATTTTTGTAAAAGTTCATCATTTATCGTGTTGTTATTTTCATATGTTAAACCATCATAATTTGCTGAAAAATGTATATATCAAATTAATTTTATTTTGTAAATACCATTTACATATTCGTAAAAATACATATTTGTTTACCGACATACTTTTTTTACTATAATTTAAAATACCATACAAAAGGGAGGTTATAGTGATGGATTGTTATAAACGTTTATTTATAACTATTTTATACATGTTCTTTTCATCTAATATAATTTTTTTTTAACTAAATTAAAGATTTTATTCAACCTCCTATACAGAGAGAATTCAAAACTTAAATCATATGTATAGAAAGTAAATATTTTCAACTTAACATTTAAAAAAAGTCAGGAAATACTCAGGACATTAAATATATGTTGAATTAAAATTTATTTTATTTACTTTCTGTTAAAAATAAATTTGTCCCAACACCTTGTTTTCTATATGTAAACAAAGTTCCACAAAAAATGTTATTTGGTATTAAATCACTATTTGTCATATTAACATAATTTTCTATTTCAATAAATAGATTTTTTAAAGGAGAATTTTCGCAACTTTTAATGTCACTCCAGTATGTATATAAAAGGAAATGACTGTTCATTCCAAAACAAATGTTCTAACTACCAATATCTTTTGATAAATGTAAGTAAAGAAATACAAAGTAATTCTTTTAATATAAGTCACTCAAATAGTTTCGAGTGAATACTCTTATAATAATTATTATATTAAAAAACGGTAGCACAGTGGGATCCGCGGCACAGTATGGACGTGGCATACTTGGGACAAGTATATTTGATATCTGACAGAGATTAAAATCACTATAATGAAAAACGCTTCGGTGAAAATCTGTAGATAGTGTTTAACTTTAACAAATTGGTGGATTATTCCAAAAGTAATTTACTCCTATTTCCTTAATTATATCCTGATTAGTGGTTCCCTTTAACGCGTATAAAAATTTAAAGGATTTGATGCAATACTTTTCAATCAAAAATGTTTGTTACTTATGAATAAATACACTAGACTACACTATATCACGAGTTCATGATCTGCTATTATCTACTATTGGATGTCCAGTCGGTAAATATATTATTTTTTACTGTATTTTAAAACAATATTCTAAGCCCACATTCAATAATTTTATTTAAATGTCAATAGTAGCGTGTTGTACTAAAATATTATTAAAAAATAAACTATTTAATATGCATAGCTTTTAATAGTACGTCATATACCTTAATATGTATGTAGTAATCGAATAATTACTCAATGAAACACAAAATTTTCCCAACTTGCAAATTATCTATTTAGTTAAACCACATGTATTCATATTATCGATAAAACTGTCATTATCCATGATTTAATTTATATATAGCAAGCATACTATTCAAGACGTGTTATGGAAAAATATTAAACATTATCAAATTATAAAAATGAGTAACTATCTTTATAGTATCCCACAGATAACTTGATAAATTAACTACACGTGCTCATATTGTTACTTTATCAAGTTTTAGTAAGATTTTATAAGTTCATTTTTTTAAATTTATCAATCATGTAGTATTTTTTATTTTCATCCTTATATATAGGTACTTTATTTTTTAATAACAACACACATAGTTAACCAGATTATTTAATAGGTAATGATCTAAAAAAAAAAAAAAATACAAGTGGAAACTTGAACTTTTGAACCAGTATTTTGGTAGTTTAGTAGGCGGTACTAAAAGCAAAGTCAAGAAATGGCTATTGATAAAAGTAACAACACTTGTTTCTCATATCTAGCCATCATTATAAAATGTTAATAACTATTAAGATACTGGTCAAAAAGTTGTTATCGACCTATAATTTTCTTAATTAGATTTATTTATAATAATTTAATTAGATCATCTGTTTATTATACTAGTTAACTGTGTATAATGTCATTTGAAAAATAAAGTTTACACCTTTATATGATATCAACATAAAAATACTTTATGATTTATTAAATCAAAAAAACATATACCTAAAACAAATGTAAAAAAGAATAGTTCTCAATATTATTTCTATTTTCGACTAATTAATTATGATAAGAAACGTATACATCATATCGCGGCATTTTTATTAAAACCTAATTATGACACCCTGGAAATATTTTAGAATAAAAAAAAATAGAATTATCCTAACAACTCTAACAAAGCTATTTGAGCTAATGATTTCATTCAATCTTTTAATAAATGAATATAATAAAAATGTATACATTATAATTTATGCTATGATAGTTATAACAAATTAAAAATTGCTTTCGTGTTAAGCTGTATTATAAAAATTAGATACAATATACTGCTTGAATTCCTTTACTTTAATTTATCCATGACAAAAATATTTCCAATGATATCTTTTTAATTAGTTTTTTGTACAATTATTGATAAAGTTCTAAAACATTTCACGTTTTATTATGTCTAGGATCAAGTCGATAATAAACTATTAATTAACTCTAGTTGACATTTTTATTATTTTTCGCTGATAAAATGTATTTTGAAATACAATGACTTATTTACTACATTTTAGCACCAAGTCATCAGAATATTCTTCCTTTAGAAAACTATTTAGTATAAAATGTGGTCACGTTGCGCTTACTGAAATCTAGTATTTCAAAAAGAATAATACCATCATGTCGTTAAGACTTTTATTTTGCTTTTTTATGTTTCAAATAGCTACATCTTTGGCTGTACATTCTGAAGTAAGACATTTTATACAAATTAATTTTATGTGTACTTTTCTATAGATATTTTTTTTTTAGATATTAAAAAATAAAAATTCATTGACTCAGATTCTTATCAATATGGCTTATGATTTATTAAATAATTTACCGATTAATGAATTTGTAAAGAAACAAAAGTTGTATGACAAGGAATGGAAATATTTTTATGAAAACACATTAAATAAAAAGGTTATATAAATAATAATTATATATAATGTTATTGAATTATTCAATAACATACTTTTGGTATAGAAATTTCGCAAAACTACATGACTATGTAATGTACTATAATTACCACTACTACTTATCCCATTCTGAGTATTGATTTATTAGAATTTTGAAGTATAGGGATAGTATGTTATAGTGTTTTAATTTTATGTGAGCGTTTAAAAATATGAAAAAATAAATAAACTATTAGTAGCCTGAGTTTAAGTCCAATAATTATATATCAAATTCTTGGATTATTTTAACCAGGACTGTTAAGTTTTAAACACACAATGTTTAAAAGACTAAAAATTTCAAAGTTTACATTGATTTTATGGTACATTTGACACTGTTTACTTATTTTGTTCTAAACATTTTTTTAAACATGTTTTTTACAAACCTTATTTTCACCTTATTTTCATAGTAGATATATGAAGATTATATTTGTTTTTCAAAAAGAGTAAAAATTACTTTTTACATGCATTTTGCTAGCCAACTTAAATTAAAGTGTATTTACTATTTTTAAAAATCACTGGTTACTTCACAAGTTCTAAAAAAAGATTAAATTGTCAAGCCTTGATTGTTTGAGTAATTACATTACTTTATTTTTCCTTTACCCCCGTTATTACGTTTCTAAACATTTTAAAAATAAATATATACATGGTACGTGGTACTTTTTTAATAATTTTTTAATAACACAAAATATAGCATGTATACGATTTTTATTTTAATTCAATTTAATATTTTAGTATTGATTTTAAATTTAAAAAAAATTGAATAGCATATCTAAATTTTAAGTGGTTTTTATATTCTATTTAAATTAAAAATATTCAAGGCAGTAGGATATATATTTCCAAAATAACTAAAAAAATATAATTAGCTAATTAGGAACTTTGACATGACGCTAAATGAAATTTTCATTTATATTTAAGGTTAAAGATTTTAATCGAAATATACAGTTGAAGGAAGACATTTCTATTGCCAAAGAAGCTCTTGTTATAAAAGAGGAAATTAACAAAAAAATAGTCGAAATTATCAAAAGAGAAGATCAAACCTTAGGAGATTTATTAAATCATCTTCTTGACAAAATACATGAAATCAATCAGGTTTCAGTTGATAATCATATTATATAGTTATGATATTACGATATCACATCATAACTATACACCACGTAATGTGTATTAATTGCAAATAAAAAATGTCTATAACCTATTTAATACAATTAATTATTTTATTTTCTATCTTCCTTTTATAGTAAATTCCAATTTTTTTAATTTTCTTTATTTTACGAAGGAGTTTAAGTTATAAATTTTGGATGAATATTTTATTTATTTATTCGGCCATAATATAAAATTGTCTGTATGGACTCCACGAATACACACAGCCCGGGTTTAGGTTAATTAAAAACCTTTCAATACCAATTTTTTTTTTATTATGACCTTTTATTTTGTTCGTGTGATGTAAATTAAGGGCTTAAAGCTCAAGGACTAGAATTATCTTCCTTCAAATCTTCTTATATCCATACCTAGATTAATGTATATAAATGTGATTTTTTGAAATTTCAATTTTGAAATTATTTACTAAAAAGTTGAGATTTGCCGCATTATTAAACACTTCTAAATACATAAATACTATCTTTAATATTGAATACCATGGAAATTTTATATTAGACTCTCGATATTAATTTTAAAATAATGAATTCTAGACCTACCTATTAATAATATAAAATGTAAAAATGATAATAATTTTCAACAATTTATGTTTTTATTTAAAAATAGTATAAAACTTTTATTTTGAAGAGTCTTACTTTTTATATATTTCGAAAATTGAATGATTTAATCCATAGTTTGTTAAAGTGTTAACTATCAAAGACTGCAAAATTTTTGTAATAAGAGCGATTATTATTTAAAAATTTTAGATAATTATTTTTTTATTTTATCATCACCTAAACTTATGAGCACCAAAAATGCAATGTATTTATTCATACATAACTGAATATATTTTTAATCGACAAATATATATAATTTATTAATTTTACGGCCAAAAGGGGAGGGGATTATATTCCCGTCAGTTTTATGTGAATACACTAGTAGTACGAACATAAAATATTTACGTATAATTTTTTAATAGTGATAAAGAATTCATTAATATCAATCAATAGATCACGTTTTTCATACGAAATTTTTCTTAATTTTACTGTTCAAACACACCAAATTTATTAAAACGAAGAAATAGAGAATTCTCTTAATTTAAGACATTTCTCGATTTTTTTAATTCTGTTGTATAACTTATGAAAAAGGGTACAGTTACAATGACATGATGTTGACGGTGATGATATACGATAATGACCAAGTCAGTGGTAGTGTTCACACGGGTGATCGGGACATCGTAGGCCTGTGACGATGGCCGACTAAAGATAAACCAGAGGCTGCTGGGACGGCCGTCCCTCCACTACTGCTCTCTGACCAGGCGGTGCAGCACCGTCCGGACAACAACTATTTCAGGTTCATCTCTCTGTCACGCATTCTCTCCCTGCCACCGCCGCCTTAGCACCACCACTCTGCCATGACCAACAGCTTCCAACGACGGCCTCACTGCAGATCAGTATACGCGCGCACCACCGGCACTCGGCAGTGTACGCGACGACAACGGCGCGATAACACATCAACGTGCACCACTCCGACTGCGTTTCTTTCGGAACAGTTCGTGTAATCGCGAAAAACATTACTACCGTATAACATTGTTGTTTTGCTATTTAAATCATTTTCATAAATACAGAGTTCAGCGAAAAACGTTGTACGGGTATTGGGCGATTTTGTGCAAAAGGCGGTAGCGAACCCGGTCGAGTGCAATGACCGCATAATAACAACCCGTCGACAGCGGTTCGGTAGCGTTTTCGCGCCAGTAACGTGCACTGGTTACGCAAAAGGGAGTTTTTTAGTGGACGATGGAGAAAAGGATATCAGGAACAGTATTTGCCAATGGTTCATTTGTCGGGCGGTTGGTGGTGCTTTTATCCGTGTTGATAATAGGACAATCAGGTGAGCACATGGTGTACGCTATTTATTTTGACTGTACAAAAACATTGCTTTTGGAAGCAAACGATTTTTTTAGAACTGTTTAATGTATGATAAATAACGTAGTATGTTATGACTTATACACGTCCCGAGAGGTTCATTTCGTATATACTACAATGATGAATACGCTATTAAAGTCTCCCACGCCCGCACAACGCTTAAACTTTGAACATTGTTGTGTTACAAAATTATTCCCATTTTCTCATGGACAACAACGTTATTGTCCGACCATTACTCCTAAAATCAGATTTAATAAAGTAGATAAAATTAGATATATAAAAACTTCGCTATAGTCATTTTGGGTAATTTTATAAAATCTAACTAGTGTATAATAAACATTTGATTAATATATTATTAGTACACCATGGAAACGTTAATTACGATTAAATAATTCTTTAATCTATTCTTTAGTTGGGAAATATAAATATTATTTAACATTTTGGTATTTGAAACGTCTTATTAATATCTTACAATTGTTTTTTTAACGTCTATGCAAAATGTTGATTTAAAAGCTTGTTTTATACGACTTTTTTTTTGAAGAAGAAATACTGTTTTATGGATATATTTACATGTCGTAACAAACGTTAAAATTGATAAAGTAATATTATAGACCCCTGCAGTTTAAAAGTCTCCAAGGCAATTTTACACATATTAGTGTAATTTAGAAATTTGTATGGGTTTATACTCTAAAATATCTTTTCAAATTAATGTTTTACGAATTTCATAGTATACTCTAATACAATATTTAATATTATATTAGAGTGTACTGTTTAATTTACACGGGGTGGTTGACATTCTTTCATGTTCATAGATCAAACCAAACAAAATTTAATAATCTAAAAATGAATTTATCTATTTTATATTATAGTTAATTCTATTATTTTTATTTTTAACATTCTTTCAACTAAAAAACTCGTACTAGAGAGAACAGCTTTACAGTTATACAGTTGTAAGGGCCACTCTAATGTCACTCGATTTAGGGGTAAAGTCAGGTGGCACCATGGGTTCTTAAATGAATAATAATATTAATATTAATATATTAATAATAATAATATTAATTATAAAACCACATTATAGTAAAGTAACGCAAAATTCTCAGATGTTTCTCCGTAAATGATTCTTCTAAACAATAACTTAATGTCATTTTTATAAAATGAGAAATGTGTACGATAACAAAATTTAAAAACAAGTATTAGTAAATAAAAAGAAATATTATTTAAATCATTCAAGCTATATTTGAACACATCACAAAACTTATTACATTTAAATATATTGAGATGAATCTATTTACACTTAACGAAAAAATATATTTTTTAAAGAATAAATTCAAATAATTATAAGACTTAAAACAAAATACCTCCAGTATGTCTATATGCTCGCCACGAAGTCTACTGAATATTGACCAAGATGCGTCAACCTTCACAGGAAGGATCACTTTTTTGTCTTTTTTTCCGAACCATCACAATGCGACGGTGTCATAGTATTGTACCCTTACAACGTACCCAGGAAACATACACGACCTTTCCTGTGGCGATGAGATAGGTATATACCTGTCGTGTGCGCCAACAAGTCTATTTTATTACAATATGATAATACACTTATTACAAAGGCACCGTTAAAAACCGTGTACGACATACTCCCTTGTTCCTATAGAATACCGAGGACACGTAGGGACTACACGGTTTGGTTGTTGAGTCTACTACTTTTTTTGTGTAAGGCAAATTCACCAAATCTCCGAAAACGTGATAACATCACCGATATTTATCAGCAGTTGAGTTGATACACCAACATATTAATATCATTGTATTTAGGTGTATTAGGATGCACAATAAAAACGCTGTTCAATCGTATTATACCTACTCACACCAGACATCATTAATTTTGAAGGTCGAACATGACACACGCAAAGTCTTTTTATACGGTAATCTTAAATCCAATCAGTTATTTCTTCTTTAAATTTTTTTTTTTTTTTTGGACTCTTTCGCTCGTCTTCATGAGAACTACTCAAACAAATATTTAGTGAGATAAAAACTTGTTTATTTTACTTATCGTTTATTCTATTGATTTTTGTTTCTTTTCACTATAATTTTTTTTAATTGCATAAATATTTCTTGTGTATAAACTAGTTTATTAAAATTTACTGTATTTTTATGATTGGTTTCAATTTTAAGCCTGATATCTTCAGCCCGTTTCAAATGCTCGCGGTGGAACCATATGGCAGGTTTGTTAATTAACGTACGGGAGTTACAACTTCTTAAGTCACGGACTCATTACTAATGGTCGATCAATTTTAAAAATACAAACTAGACGGGTATTAAGTATTTTGCGTCGTCGCTAAGGATTTTCTAAGAGACTTGTGTCTAACACAAATCCGTAAGCACTCGCATACACATACACGTGCTTCTGCAGCATTCCTTCAGTTGGGTTTCCATTTTAGGATCGAACCACTTAACGGAATGGCCGTCAACAGTTCAGTGGACCGTTGATACGCGAGACGATCCAGACTGCTGTATATTATTTAAGTATCGTTCAAGACCTATTACATTGTCAAAAGGACGTTTTTTTAGAAAACTTTACGCTATTCAATGTGTAAACATATTTTAGACAGACAAAATTAATAGTTTGTGTGTATTTTCTAACTTGTATGGTTCATCTTTAAAACGCACAATAAAGATAACAAAGACAACAAACTTTTAAATAAACTGCACAATAACTTTTATGGTGACATTAAAACCAGTACTTAAGTAAAATGTTCCGATGTTAATTAATCACAACACCTATTATTTGATATCACACAGTAATGTCTGTACTTTATTATATACGCAATATAATGAATAAAATTATCATAACCTCCAGCCACACAACAATAAACATTCACCACGATAAATGATTTTGTTTCCGTTTCATCTCCTCTTAAGATTTTTTTGTTCTATTATTATTCGCCTATTGAGAGTTTTTCTCGTAATGGTTCTATCCTTCTAGTAAAAAATCATTTATTCTAATAAACATAGCTGAATGTCGGATTAAAACAAATATAATTCTAAGGTTACTGAAAAAATACAAACAAGTAAAATAAAAAGGTTTTGGTTGTTGAAGCCATTGTTTTTTAGTAAACTATTTAGCTCCTACAAAAAAAATTAATGGTACAATAATAACTGTTAACATTATTTCCTCTCGATCACAGTCATGTTTTCGTTTTATTTGTAATCGTATTACCAGTAATATAATTATTATTAGAATATGGCTCTAACAAAAAACACAAAATAAGTAATTAGAACAACAACAAATAATAAAAACTAATGATTTAAAACTAACACACTAACATTAAAGGAAAAGATTATAGTAAATTAAAAATAAATATTCATTTTGTAACAAATAGGTAATATAGTAATATTGTTATCAACTCTATTGGAAAATATATCGTCAAATAAAAAATGTGAGTCGGGCAAAAATTCGATAGATACGAGACATGGTTGATGAAACAGCTGGTAAGATATGTTTGCAAACGCAGTTCATCAACGACAAAAAAATATTATTTTAATTAGCGTAACATATGGATATATGTAAAAGATTAAAGTGTTAAAACGAATAAAATACTAATTAAGTAAGGTTTACTTTATTCTAAACTATTGTTATTTAAGTGTCCTAAAGAAGTAATGCATCATTTTTGATTAGTAAAAGTCTTGCCGAATATCAATCTTGAGTAAGTAATTACCAATGAGTACATTATTTTAATAGATTTTTCGCAATATAAAATTTAAATATATTCGTATTTAAGCATAAATTTAACTGTAGAAATTCAAAATTCTATTATTAAGAAAAAATTTTTATCGAAATATTACAATAATAAATATTTATAGTACAATAAAATATTTCATTAAAAGTATTTTTAAATAATAGAATTAAATTTAAATTCGTTAATCTTACAAAATATATTATATTTTGTTCGATTGAATTTTTTAATCAATCATAAATAATGATTATTGTATAAACTATAATTAATTTGATTCAATACTTCAACTTAGTTGTCCGACGTTGAATAATAAAATATAAAAACTATAATAAATTTATAATTAAGATTTCTGGTTTTTTCTTGGTGTGTTCAGAGAAGATAATACCCAACCCAACCCCTCCTAAATAACCCGTAACAGTCTAAAGTTTACCCAGGGTCTTTATATTCAACACACTAATATTTTCAGCAAAATAAGAAACTAACGTCTATTGCTCTAGTAGCATCTAAAAAAATTCCGCATGATTGTCGTTTGTGGGTTTATTCAGAGAATAGTAATACAAAGTATACGACATAATATTCTAGTCACGAAGAAAAACGGTTTTTATTCAACATTGGTGCGCCGCCACTAGGTACCTGGTAACTACACCTCAAGCTCTCCGTTTCTTTTGGTTGTTAGATAAATATATATATATTTGTAGATACGCCTTGAAAAAGCATGAGACACACGTCTTTAATAACATAATATTTACCGACACACTAATACCCATACAGTATGAACAGTGTATGTGTATAATAGTACCCCACGTGAAGGAAATCGCCACTCTTGTACGCACGTTTAAAGGCAGGTATTTCAATATACACACAGATATACAGACAATAATATTGTCTGTGAAGATCACATTATGATCTTTCTTACTATTTAGTGTATACACATGTTGCCGTGTATGCATTGTAGTACATATTTTATATGTTGCACTATACATTTGTGTGTGTAATGATTTTATAATGAATTGGCCCTGACTTTTTACTTTTTTCTAAAATTAGTCATTCGATTATAAACCCACTTGGAGGTATTATTTAATCACAGTTAGACTCAGTGTCTTTTAAAGATAGAGGCACTCGACATTAACAGCAGCGATTAGATTATGAGATTTGCTCACTGTAAAAAATTATGCTTGTGTCAGCAGAGGCCACTGTAAGGGTTGTTCACCCATAGTTTTATATTTTTTAAATTATTTATTCTACTTGTAAAAAGAGAAAAAAATCCATGTTTTGCCCTTAGATAAACTTCATGATGTTATGGCCAAATTATTGTTTTAAAATAACAACACACTCATTTCAAACTCATTAAGTTTTAACTATCTCATTTTATATAAATACACAAATGTCAATTTTTTAATTTACATTAATTACTGTCCTTTCAAATAAGTAATTCAATGTTTATATTATTTATTTCAAGCCATTATCATTCGAATTTAATAAAATTAATCGGACACACATTTTTTCTAGTAGCAATATTAATGTTAATCTTATTATATGTAATTTTAATATAATAATATATAATTTATTTTTTAAGTACGTGCCTAAAGTTTACGCACCAAAGTTAAACACTATCTCATTTGGTTTAATAATACACTATGTAGATTAACAAAAGAAAAAACTGCACATATTTAATACCAAAACTCAAAATATAACATCGATTATATATATATTTCTAATCATCGGCATCAATGTAAGGAGTTATGTCTTTGTTTAAATTATGTATCTGAACCTCAATTAGGGTGAATAGGGGTAAATGTGAATTAATTTTTTCTCTTAGAATATTTAGTAAATATTATTTTAAATTGAAAGTTCTGGTCCTTGTGTGTGTACACATACAAGGACATGTAAGTGTGTTATTAAAAATTATAGCCTTGTATCAGCTATCCCTAAACATGTTGAATCAATTATTCTTTCCAAATCTAATATTTATTTTTTCAATTATCTCATGCTCCAAAGCACAGTTTTTATTCACGTGAATTAATAATGACCATTTTAATGTCTTATAGTAATTTTTTAATCAATATGTTTGAAAAAATATCAAGTAGTAGATTTATATCGATTATAAGTAATGTTTTTGTTTCAGTTAATCACGGAATTTTAATTAAAAATTTAAAGCTTATGAATATTAGTAGATCTTGTTTAAGCTGACTTACATTTACAATACATTACAGATTGTTAAAATCAACAATTTTTCATGTAACAAAATATCTGTACCATCAGATTATCAAGGAAGGCATATTTCTCCAGTGCTATTTGATTTATTTATGAATGATATTTGTTTAGTTTTAATGGTTCAAACTTAAGTCTTTTCGCTGATGACTTGAAATTATTTCATGTTATTCACTTCGAGGCCGACTGTTTCCATTTACAGAATTATTTAAATAATTTGATTTTGATGCTTTTACAATTGCCTTACACTGAATGTTGATTAGTACATTTTCGCTAAAGCTCAATCCTATTCAATTTATTATTTCTCTAATCTTTGTTCATACCAATTAGTTCAATTAAAGACCTCGGAGTAACTTTTTTAAGTACTCTCTCATTTGCCGAACACACTCAAACGACAATTTTAAACTGTCCCAAACGCCTGGTTTTATTATAAGGAATACGCAAAACTCACATCAAATCTGTAAAAGTATATATGGTATTGGTGCAGTCATTGCTTGAATACGGTTCAACAATTAATTTGAAATCTTTTCCAAAATGTTCGTAGTTTATAAATTGAATGAGTTAAATATAAATTTTTAAGCTATTTAAATCTTAAATTGTCACCTCCAATAACTTTCAATCTTTAATAATATCCATTTATTCGGTTCTAGGCATATTTCCCTCAATGTTACTGACATCTGCAAATTAATTTATAGTTTAATAATTAAACTATAGTCATCAATTATTGATGACAGCCAACTTTTAGGTTTAATTAATTTTGTTATTCCAACTTTTAATTTTAGAAGCCATTCAGTTTTTAACACTTCTAAACATACAACTCTTTACGACTACTTAACATCTATTGATAGTTTGTTAGTTTCTTATAATAACATCAATGACATTGATTTATTTTATTCATCTTGCGACGAAATTCGTTACAGTGGTCAAACTTATTAAAATAACTATATTTTTAATTATTTTACAAAATATATAAATTTAACTAAACAATATTTGTTTTATTAGCCTGAATATGATCTATAAAAATAGTTGTTATTGCACTGAGAAAAATCTACAGGTAAAATCAACAAATATACTATGAAAATACATACAATGAAAATTTTGTTTTATGAATCATAGTTTTTCCATTTATGTAACCATTATTTTTGTTAGAAGAATAAAAAAATTGACCAAATTAACAAATATTTTGTTAAATTGACAAAAAATGAACAACTAATAAAAAAAATCCTATTTATTTAACAAAATTATTTTTATAGATACACGTCCATATTGATAAAAAAAATTGTTGATTTTACCATGCAGTTTTTTAGCGTACTTGGCATGTTTACAATACAATTAAACTTGTAGTCAATGGTGAAATAATTCAACATAATTTTATGTCCTCAAAAGTCCGCTCAGTTACTAATGTAATAGGTAGACCCTCATTTGTAGACATTTTTCTGGCATATTTTTTTTTTGTAATTATCAGTGCTACCATTATTAACAGTTATTCATGTTGATTTGGAAATAATTATTGAAATCTTTTGAATCTGAAAGCTAAACCTCGTTTAAAAGATATAAATATGTCTTTATTCGAGACTAAAAAAATTAATATATATGATTAACAGATCATGTTTTGAATCTTTAAGGAATATAAAAAAAATTATTAATTGCATGTTATAATTGAATTTTTACTTGGCAAAAATTAAAAATCTTTAAAAGTTTCCAAAAAAACGAATGTTCGATTAAGTGTAAAATTATTACTTTGTAATACTGGTCATTTAAAGATAATACGATCAATAATACTGATCGTGCAAGAGGGACAACAAGAAACACAGCTCGGCTCTAATACCTACACTGAGGTTTGACGCGTTGTATTAAATTATCATCTTATTTCTTAATAATTTAAACCCAATTATACTACGTTTAAACTTTACCTAAATAAAAAGAAGGTCTTCGTCTATACCTCCATTAATTGTATGTTTTCTATTATTAATCTATCGATAACGAAAGTAAAATAATAATAGTAATAGCGAAGTAAATAATTAGTATACATACATTCCAGAGGAGTATTATTCAGTTTATACTATTTTTACAATATAATTTCTTTGATAACGACATTACAATTTTTTTTTTTATCATACGAAATTGTTACTAATCAGATCAAATATAAATTAAAATATTGCTAAACAATATATTGTCTTATTAATACCTCAAAAACAATTTTTGGATAATTTACGGGTAATTGTGGAAAAAGTATGATAAATTAACCATTCATTATTTACACGACTCTTAAAAAATGATTGAATTTCAATAACACGTATTATACTTTTAACGTAATTACTAGAATATATTTTTCGACAAATGTACACTCTATTTAAATATGCAAAGAAAAGATTATGACACTTGAAAACATTTGTGTTGAAAATTCTCTACGTGGATTACAGTAAACGAGATGACTCAATGCTTTTTTTAAACAATTATTTGGAAAAAAACCCGCCTATTTGTCAGACTCGCTACATAACAAAACAATCAAACGTCGCATCATATTATTAGAACGCATTGTTCGGTATTCAAGGTATCGGATAACTTGTACAGACAATGCGCTCTCCGCCCATCATGTGCCAACACTTGGAGCTACATCTCCGCCAAAAATCAAACTCACTATGATCGATTGAAAAAATAAATAAAAAATATACATTCTTAAGATTTCGATTGAAACTCTATCAAGCAGATTTTTAGCTCACAAGACAAACCATTCATCGTATCAAAAATAAATCGACAATAAATTTTAGAATAACGACAGTTTCGTGTTTTACATAGCTGATGCACAACAGAACTCGATCTGATTTATTGCCCAATTAACCGTCAAGTCTACACAGTAGCTGATGGTTTTTAACCGAAAAAAACTATATCTGTGAGGTATGATAAAATATATAGTTATTAGTACCTTAAGAAAATTTCACTTTTCATTACACTGCATCTCTTTTTCTTTACTTTATAAGAAACGTAATTTATGCTTTACTTAGTTAAAACAGTTTTTAATTTTATAAGCTAGTCATCATAAAGACTTAATTCCTAAAGAATACTTTATAAGTGTTTTTGTATGAACACATTAAAAAACACTATTTATGACTAAAATAATATTGTACTAATAACTACAAAATTTTCTTTGAAAATTATATTTTGTTTTCGTCGCTAAAAGTGAAGTTGTGTTTCGAATGGTGTGTTTTTTTTATGTTCATGAAAATTCTCAGCTATTTATCCAGGAGCATCACGAACCAGTGGAGATTTTAGCGTACAGGCCGAGTGATGAGTTGATTTGATAACAAAATTTTTGGTATTCATTTTTTAGAAAGTTCAATGTTACGTCCAGGTCTTTATTTAAGATTTTTGCATAAAGTGGCTACTAAAATTTGGCTTTCTAAATTTTTTCAGAGTCGCCCTTTAATAATATTGATAAGCATAAAAGTCATTTTTTGGATATTTTTTATTCGTCACCATCAAATGAAATTCACCACTAAGAATTTTTGCTTCCCTTAATCAACCCCTAAATATAGCCTTGTCACGTCGTTTTCAATGATTACAATGAATTTTTTGAAATGTATTAAGTGAAGGATGCTCCTTAGAAAATTGTATATTAAAATGTGAGTGAAACGAATAACAATTATTTGTGTCATCCGAGCAAAGTAGGGATCCATTAATACCCAAATGTTTGGAGTATATTTGTTTTTCTCAGAAATCAAGTAATCAGCATACTCAATAAAAGCTGTTTTCTCTCGGGTATTAATACCATAAAGTCATCGACGACACAATGAGACACGTCTTCTGGTATTTTATACTTTTTTCCATATTTTACAAGCGTTACTCAAACAATGAAGTTTTCTGTATCAACTGTGGGTTAAGTGAAATCTACAACCAATTATATTAACTAATAGTCACACAATTAAATAAAAACTTCGAAATTGGCAGTCATATTTTCAGGATACAATAATAAATTGTTTTTAGTGGATTTATATTTCATAAATTCAAAAGTTGTTATAAATTTATTTTTTAATAAACATAAAAGTAGCAACTGTTTATACAGGGTGGCCCACCACTCACTGACAATTTAAATAACTTTTGATCCAGTTAATATTTTTAGCTGATTTTTTTTTTAAACATTAGTTAGACGTTAGGTCTATAGCTATATCTCAATAATTAATTTTTTTACATTTTATTAAAAATATTAATTATTTTTAAATTTTAAATAAAATGTAAAAAAAAAATCTAAGATAGCTATTTTGTAGAGTAGAATTTAAGAAAAATTTTAGTAAAAAAATATCTTATTAATATTCAGTAGTAAATATTCTGTAGCGTTTTGAAGTTTGTGAAAATTTGAATTTTCATGTACTATTTTACGGTATTAAACATTGAAATACGTATTGAGAAAAGGACAGAAGAAAACGCTATCTTTTCAATATACTTTTGAATGAGAGTGATAAGTAATAATTGCCTTATCTAATTTCTTTTCATGGTATTTATGCCAAGTTTGTAATGTATACACACTATCATCATATGTATACACAGTAATCATGAAAAGATAGCGTTTTCTTCTGTCCTTTTCTCAATACGTATTTCAATGTTTATAACCGTAAAATAGTACATGAAAATTCAAATTTTTACAAACTTCAAAACGCTACAGAATATTTACTACTGAATATTAATAAGATATTTTTTTACTAAAATTTTTCTTAAATTCTACTCTACAAAATAGCTATCTTAGATTTTTTTTTTACATTTTATTTAAAATTTAAAAATAATTAATATTTTTAATAAAATGTAAAAATATTAATTATTGAGATATAGCTATAGACCTAACGTATAACTATTATTAAAAAAAAAAATCAACTAAAAATATTAACTGGATCAAAAGTTATTTAAGTTGTCAGTGAGTGGTGGGCCACTCTGTATATCTCTGTACAGTAAATACATGTTCCGTCGACATAAATTGATTTTGAATTACAAAGAAATTTGAGGTTTATATCACAAAAATAAATAATAATTTTTTTCTCAATATCGCTGTGCTCTCTGCGCGTGGTTAATATTTCTACATAATCAATAATTACATGTAATTCACTTAAAGACAGTGGATTAGTAGGAAATAATAGTCGTTTAGCGCGATAAATGTTTTGCCGAATATATCCGTTGTCGTAAAATGAGTATTGCTAAATGATTGAATTTCCCCTAAAATTATAGTTTGAGGACTTGCACATATATTGTCTATAGTTTTGCGTTTTTTGCTAATTTTTGTCTTGAAATCATGGGCACAGAACAAGGGCCATTACATATATGTGTCTATAAGATAATTATATCAGTAGTCTCAAACTTCTATTTGTAGACTGGTATAAACTATAGGTTTGGTGGAAACGATGAACGTTCATTTTTGAATAATCCTATGAGAAACTTGGGTGCAGTGAAGGTTTGAAGGAACACACAAACTTTTTTTTCAACTTTTTGAAAATGTTCCGGAAAGTCTGACAATTTTTAACCATTATCAGATTATAGCTTTTGAAATACACAGCAGTATTAAAAAAAATATATATTTCCCGTCGATTTTTCTATAATGAGAAATTGTCCGTCAAATCTAAAATATCACGTTATTTTCAATTAATCAAATGATTTAAGAAGCATTTAATACTCGAGTAAAATTTTAAATCGTATAAATAGTCAAATTACAAATATTCAAATTGTTAAATTTAACGAATTTGCATTGAATTGTTTTTTTTATGCTGTGGTAAACTGGGTGTTCTAAGTCCGATTTGACTACGCGGGTAAGTGTTGTCAGGAGAAGTCAAAATAATAACTAATTATAATGTAACATTCACTGATTGGAACACTGGACCACCGAGAAGATGGTCAAGTTTCTCTTTTATATTTACATTGTTCATTAAATAATCATTAAAATATTAATACATATTATTTTCTAGTGCTACAATTAAAGTATTTGACAGTACAATTCTACTTTCTAGTAATTATAATGTTACATATAAATTCCTTAAAACCGATATTTACAAAATAATCATGGTTTCACGACAATGCCTAAGATGTTAATCACTGTTAGATATCATCTATACTTGTGTTATGCCGCAACTGCATCGTGCTGGGTTTTTTTTTAATAATGGTTTATTAATAAATTTAATTTTCCAAATAAACTAGCGTAGGTGCCATTGCTAAGTGAAAAATATTTCAAAAAAATTGTATTAATAATGACTTTTTACATCATTCTTTAGATACGAATTATTAAATAATGAAGAATAAAAATATCAATTCTTTCTATCGAATATATTTGTTTTTTTTTTTTTTGACAAAAAAAGAGATAAAATGTCTATTATCTATCTAAGGTGAACAAATTAACCCTTCATTAGGTAGGTAGGTCGGGTCTATCAGACCTAAATATTTTCTTTTTTTGTTTCGTAATTGTTAAAATATATTTCTAAGTATGTCTATGTAATTGTTATTCAAATTTGAAGAAATAAAGTTTTACCATACAAGAGTAAAATCGATTTAATTATATGGGTCTATCAGACATTCTATTAACATAACATTTTTTCACGTACCTAATGAAGGGTTAAATAAGCGAAATTTCTTAAAGATGCCGAAAAGTCGAGTAATAAAAAACGCTCATTTTTATTCCAAGAAAAAATTAACAGTTGTAATGTCTTTATTTTATGTCACACTAACGTGCGACACGCGGCGAGTTTTGTCGGTCGGTGGGCAACGTAAAAAGGACGGAATGCTCTGTTCGAGGGTGGACAGGGAACGCACACAGGCTGTTCACTGGCGGCACTCATGGAAACCTACCGCGATACACACACACACACACACTGTTGACTGCGTATAAGGTACCTACCGTATAAAAAGGTGCATTAAATTTATTGGACCTGTTCAAACTGAATTATTAGCGATTCGCTGCGGTGGCGGCTAAGGATCGATGAGGCCGTAAGAGTGTTGGGTAGTTGCCGTGCCCACCGTGCAGGTTATTTTCCATGTAATATACGTATACATATACAATCATCATTATTGTTACCACTATCGCGGTGCTTGTACGCCGAGAATCCCTATAAACAAATCGAAACGGACCAAAACGCAGCGGCAATCTCCGCCGTCGTGCCAAACCGAACCGACGCAATATATTTCATCGCCCATAGGTAGTTTTCTCAATCCGCACAACACCCGAGTCTAAGTGAGGCGAGTTTATTTTTTACATAAAGATCGGTCATTCGAGTGGTTGTGCAGATATACGTTTTGCTGTTAAACGGACGAAAAAAAATGTAACAGAAAGACAGATTACATTTATTACAAGCGAAATAAAAAATTACCTTTTAACTAAAAATATTACCTTAGGTCGTTGCAAGTATTGAGACGCTTTCAAAAAACTCGGAGCGCCTTCGAGGTTTTATTATTAAGTGAATCGAACGGGTTCTAGAGCGTTCAAAAATAATTACATAAGATTGAAACTGTATGCCGCCGACGAGTGTCCCTCGAACTGTGAGAATGCTCTGTCGTCGTGCATTATTATAATTATTATAGGCGTTCTATTTTAATATAACTGTTGCGGTAGGTAGGTAGTTTATAGCGTGTAATGGTATTATTATAGTACTTAGGGCACCGTTTCAATGTTGAGGTATATCTATAGTACACGTATAGGCGGCGGTCGTCACCGTCTACGTTAAAAGTGTACGGTCGATGTTATTGTTCAACGACAACGCTTTGATCAAATTTGTTGCACACAATACTACAAACAAATATGACCATTTGTGTTGACTGTGTCTGGCAGAATTCGTTAGTGGTATCGATACGTTGTGTTGCTAACTAATAAAAACTGCAAATCGTATTTTATTGCGGAGGAACTTCGTAGAAGCTGTATGACAGTTGCGGCAGACGTTTGTATGTTAATTAACCCATAAACGCACAATTTTTTTCGCCAAAAAACATTTTTTCAACTATATTAGTAAAAGAGCGTTAAGTAAGGTTTGAACAAACATTTTTTTTTTTACTAAATTTAATTTAATTATAATAACCATCTGAAAATTCTTTAAATCTATCTCCAAAACTATTATATACGTTTAATAATGTATTTATTAAAAGTAGTTACCTATAAAATGCGCCATACTTACAGTGTAGGGCTAATTAAATCTATTTTTGCACTTGTTTTATATTTGCAACGAGGCGCATTGTAAAGTTAAAGCGATATGGATATTGTCTTCCAACCAGTCACGACACTTAAGTTCAGAAGGAATGGAAAACGTTACTTTTTCAAACATAACATTTTGCTCAATATGACCATCAGTTTTATATTGTTATGGTATTATATTTAGATATTGCAACAGATTAGGTTTTTTATAGCACATTTTTAAAAAATCATTAATTATCACATATCAATTGTCATTAAATGTTTTATTGATTTATGGGCTTTGAAACGAATCTACGGCAATCCGGCGCTAGATATATTTATTACAAATTTTAACTAATAATTATTATCTGTTGCATTTAGTAATGAAAAATTACCGTAAAAATGTATTGTACAAGAATATACATTATGTTTTTTTTTTATTATATTTTACATTATTTTAAAATGGCTCTGAATAACTATAAATTTAAAATTAGTAGCTTTTAAATTTATCCAATTAGCTTCAGATAATTCAATCAAATGAAGTTAAAGATATAATCTACATTCAATAAAAGTTAAACAATTATGCAATTTTAGTTTCTGAGTTTATAAACGTTTTTACTTTAATTTTGTTTTTACTTAATAGTATGAATTCATAAGTATTTCATTAAAATTTGCCGTTAACAACTGGTAATAATCTATTCCCGAAACTGTTCAAAACTAAATACGCTTTTAGCTTCGATGCGAAGCTGAGAAGGTATTGGTTTTACTAAGATGTGGTTTTTTTTTTTTTTTTTTTTTTTTTTTTTTTTTTTTGTGTCTGTTACCACTTTTTCTCAGCTCTCACCGAACCGATTTCTTTCAATGATACGTCAAAAGATCACAAATCGTATCTAGTCGAAGACATTACCCTTAAAAATTGAAAAAAATTCCCTCGTTCCCCGTAAAAGGGGGAAACCTCCAAAAAAATTACAAATTTAAAAATCGCTAATTTTCGAAATTTTTTCAATTTTTTTTACTTAAAAGTGCCATAACTTTTTCAAAAATGAACATATCAATATAATTCTTTTTTATATAGATGCATAATATCATTACCTTTCATTTGGTATATTTTTTTCATAAATTTAACCCTTAACCTGCCCACAAGGGGGGATTTAAAATGACAACTTTTTCACAAAAAATTAATTTTTTTAACTTAAATTTTGAAAATGTTCCGGAAGGTCTGACACTTTTATATATATCTTAAATTAAAGCTAATGTAATATGCTTTATCATGAAAAAAAAAAATTTCGGACTTTATCTTATCTTCATGGTGAAAATGGCTACCGAATGCTATTTTTGTGTGAAAATTTTCGATTTTGTATTTTCCATTTTTAACTTTATTATGCTATAACTTTTTGAAAAATGTATGAATCATTACAATTTTTTTATGAGAAGTAGTATTTATATAGATCTTTCATTCGACATACTGTTTTTTTAAATCGGACCATTTCCCTAAATACAGGGGGGATTCAAAACATAAAAATGCATATAGAAAGTAGAACTTTTTCAACGTAACTTTTGAAAGTGTTCCGGAAGGTCTGACACTTTTATATATATCTTAAATTAAAGCTAATGTAATATACTTTATAATGGTAAAAAAAAATTTCGGACTTTATTTTATCTTCATGGTGAAAACAGACATTAAACTTAATAAAAAAAATACGATTTTTGTAAAAAAATTCTTTTTTATATTTTTAACTTTATAATGCTATAACTTCTCGAAAGATGTATGGATCAATATAATTCTTTTTTTTGTAGATGCATGATGTCTTTACCTATCATTTGGTATATTTTTTTTATAAATCTGACTTTTTACCTGCCTACAGGGGGGGATTCAAAATGACAACTTTTTCACAAAAAATTGACTTTTTCAACTTAAATTTTGAAAGTGTTCCGGAAAGTCTGACACTTTTATATATATCTTAAATTAAAGCTAATGTAATATACTTTATCATGGAAAAAAAAAATTTCGGACTTTATTTTATCTTCAAGGTGAAAATGGCTACCAAATGCTATTATTGTGTGAAAATTCTCAATTTTATTTTTTACATTTTTAACATTATAATGCTATAACTTATTGAAAAGTGTATTGATCAATATAATTTTTTTATGGGAAATACTATTTTCTAATAATCTCTTTTTTATTCTACATACTTTGTCTTAATCAGGATATTAATAAGGAACTAGCAGTTTATGAAGCTTTTGGAATAATCCACCAATTTTTTAAAATTAAACACTATCTAAAGATTTGCATCGAAGCGTTTTTTTTTGATAGTGATTTTAATCACTGTCAGATATCATTATACTTGATCCAACTATGCCACGTCACCACTGTGCCGCGACCCCCCTGTGCTGGGTTTTGTTTTAATTTCAATATAATAAAGAAATTTTGTACTATTGCAGCGAAAACTGTTATCTGCAAAAACATTTTACAGTACAGTACTTTCAAGAAAATTTTTGATTAATGATCTTGATTATGTTTACAATCTTATGACTTTAATAGTAGATTAACTAGTGTAACAATATATACAATCTCATAGAGAGATAGCGTGTAAGGGTGTACGATGTGTGCCCCCGCATATGTTTAAGTGCTTTGAAAAGTCCCATAAATTAAGTAGTTTAATAAAAATAATAATAAAATTTAATAGCACCGCAAAAAATTTGTTTGCACGAGGCCCCGTGATTTATATTGCCATTCCTGGCTATAAAACATATAAAAAGGTAAAGTGTAAATTTAAAAATAAATTATCAATACAAAAGGGACGTATCTCAAAAAATATGATTTTTGACATTTTATTTTATATCACCCAAATGGCTGTTTTTATTTACTTTTTTGTGTAAACCCTCGAGCGAAATCTTTAAGTAGAAAAATTTATTTAGTTTTATTTTTTTTTTCATAATAAATTATTTTCTTTAAAACTTTTGTAAAAAATCAATCAAGACTTTTTTCATGCCCTCAACCATTACCAGGGATACTTAAAATAGATTGTTTTTTTATCACTGAAACAATAAAACATTTAAATAAATTTTATTACTCGTTGTAAATAAAATAGTATGGATGATAAAACCAGTCTTCCAATTTTCTTGAAACCTCGTTACAGCATTTTAATTTTACTTTTATTAAAGGAAATAATCAACCAACGTCCCCGAGTGAATGCTAATAAAAAATAATTTAAAGATTAGCATTCGTTTAAGTTATAATACAACGTATATAAGCTTTATTTATTGTAATGTTCGAGCATTTACCTTTCTCGGAAAGTATTAAAAACCTTTATTACTTTCCAAAAAAGCAGAAGGTAATTAAACGCACAGGTATAACAAAATGTATTTTATTTTAATTAACTATGCAGAAAGTATTTATGTATTATTTGACATGTTTACCCTCAAACCGAAACCCGTTAAATAACTAAGAGAGTAAAAATACAATACCTAATTCATATAGTTTCTATATTACAAGTTTTCTTTGACATACTATCAAAAATTTGGATAAAACCATAATGTTTTACACCAACATTGATGAATAAATATTGAAGTTTAATT
Source organism: Daktulosphaira vitifoliae (assembly GCF_025091365.1). Taxonomy (NCBI): domain Eukaryota; kingdom Metazoa; phylum Arthropoda; class Insecta; order Hemiptera; family Phylloxeridae; genus Daktulosphaira; species Daktulosphaira vitifoliae. Next base: position 39,754,706 of record NW_026099573.1, on the reverse strand, counting down.
ATGTTTTTCTTTAAATAATTTAATCATTCTGTTCTTAAAATATATTTCATCAAGTTTGTTTTGTAATAAGTTAGACAGTTTTCTATTTTTAAACGTCTCTAAGACGTTTGACAGATGTAACGGATCTCATTTTCCTGATAATAAAGCCCGAGAAATATCGGAAGACATTATAAAAGACATTTATTTTACGTAATTAGCCTTAACACGGTAGAAATAAAATAATGGGGTCTTTGTTCAATTACATTTCCTACGGATATATAACAATCAACAGTAAACATATACTGTAAATTTAATTTTACTTAATTATAGTTCATTTTTTTTATGTTGAGCCCATGTATAATTTATATGTTAAAAATATGTTAATAATTTAAAAAAACATGATTAACACGAAAATTCACAAAAAGACGCATAAGTCATACTATATATATGTGTTAAAAAACGTTTGCGAGCTCTGAACTTCCCTAAATAAAAAGGCCACGTAATTATTTTTACGTTCGCGCAGATTTCAGATAAGAATAGGATTTAATTGTTCTATATGATTTATAATTGTCTGAGACTTATAATAATTTTAATAATTGAATCGCGTAACTTATAATCTTCTATATAAAGTCATATAAGTATTTTCTCAGAGATTTCTTAATGCACATTCTTTGAAATCTCAAAAATTATTTATTTTTACCTACAACCTATTTAACAGTATATAGAAGTTCAGATGAGCACTTATCGATTATTAAATAAAAATAATCTGCTAAAAAGTTTTATCAAACACTAAATGTTTCAAAACCTCAATTATTTTAGGCGGCCTACTTAGTTCAGTACTGGGATCCCATTTTTTTATGCTTGGCTATATAGGTTTCCTCGTCCTATAACACTTGGGCGACATTTTTTAAAGTCAGATGACTTTTGTTATGATTTCTTTTACTCTAGTGAAAATTATATTACCCAAGACTAAATTAAAATGATTTGTATATTTTTCACAAATTATATAAATATATATTGTACGTACGTCATTTAAAAGTTATACGTAGTGTTATCCAAAATTTAGGATTTTAACCAAACTTAGTATTTTTCTTTTTTTAATTAACAACTATAAAAACTTAAACACATTAACTACTACATAACAAAACTTATTTTTAGTAATACGAATTTTTGAACAAATTTAAGCTCGGTTCTTATAAAATTGACTTTAAAGTATATGATTAAAGTTATATGCGTGTCATTACCATAGTTTTTCCTAATAATTCATAAATGAAATTATTAATGTTTTAGAAGAAATTGAGTGAATTTTATTTAACGTTCTCACAAGAAAATAAATTTAATGTTTTTGCGTCGCGTTCACTCATTAATTCATCGTTTTTGTTTATCAAAATTTAGAACCACAAATTGGCTTACTTAAGACGTAATAGTTTATGGTGATACAAAATTTAAAAAATAATATGAACATTAATACATTCACGTCCGAGTTATTCAGACCGTTTGTTAATAATGTTCCCTTGATTGTAGTTATGATAATAACTAAGCATACTTGTGTATATACAAACAAACCTATTGCCTTGTGTTTTACTTTTAATCGCTGTCCGTTAAGTGAAAAACTATAAATCATAATCTAATGAGTTTTTCACGAATTTTGATTACAAAATTATTAGACATAGAAAAAATGTATATTTAATATAATTATGAAAGAATCTTTCGTCATAGTCATTCCAAACCTTATGAAAAATAAAAATATTAACAAAAGTATAATAAAAAAGTTCAAATTAATAAAAATTGTATGTTGATTAAAAGCATCTATATTTTGTCAATACTTAAAGTGGTAGACTAGAATATAAAAACTCGTAAAAAAACCGCACTTAAGTACCACAGGTCATTAAATCATGTTAATGTAATTAAATTATTTAATACACCTTAAATTTTTATGAGTACCAAAAGTTTTTGTTTTAATCAAATTATGTGTAATTGTCGTTCAAATTAAAAAAACTGACATAATTTTTAGTACTCTATGTTAAAAATTATTTCAATTCCTACAAATTGTCCATCTGTATTTTAAATATAATATATTATTAGACTTTTCTAAATAAAATAAATTAAGTTTTGAATTTTGTGTTCAGTTGCATCTATATTATGTCTTAATTGAACATCCTGAGTAGGCTTAAATAGATTAACCCCTGATTGCTTTCATAGTTTTCCATTAATTTTAAATAATGCATATATTTTTTATTAGATCTGTCAAATAGAATCGGCCATTTTTGGAAGGAGCAAATTCTTGGCTTTAGTAAAAGGTCTTACATATTAAAAAATATTAATTTTATGATATAATTTACCAATTATAACTATGTATTGAAGTAAAAATATCTGACGTTTTATTAAACGATTGTAAGATGACTAATCTATCAGTTATGTATTTGCGGTTTTGACGTGAAATGGCAACATGACTTTGAGCACGTAAATTTTTTTCTATTTAAATAAGGCCCTGTAAAATAAACGATAATTCACATAGTAATATACACGGATCGATTGTTTCTCAAACAAATAAGAACAATAAGTCTTCTTTCATCAATATGAAACCAAACGTTGCAAATAGTGTAGTTTGTTGTTGAATTACAGCATCGAATTTCAGAAAAATGTATTAGAGTGTTATGTGTCATATATAGTAAAATAATAACCTGAAAAAAAAACAGAACGTGATATTGTAAGAAAACAACTTAATAGTTCAGATGATATTGGATATAATAGCTTATAATAGTTCATTAAAATATAGTTTTTTTTTTAAGTATTCATAAGTAAATTATCATGTGATTGTACCAGATATTTTTTGTAACAAGCAATACTGAAATTATAACAAAATGTATTATAATTTGAACTAAGAGTTAAATTTTTGAACATCTAACCAAGGGGCATATAAAATATTGAGAATATTATAAATACTAAGAAATAATAAAATAAAAATATATTAATAAAAACAAATTAAATTAGTTTTTGTGTTTTGTTCAAAAAATAAAAAAAGCACAATGTAATAATTGATTTAAAAGTTGTTACTTGCAATACAAACTAATGAGGATTAAATATTTTTTTCATAACACGAGAGCATCATTACTTTTTATTTTAATTAAAAAAGTTTACTCAAGTTCGCCTAAGGCTTATAACTAGTATCAAAATAAAATGCGTTTATTTTAAATTAAATTACGGGTTTAATGGCGAAATTAATGAAATAACTAACTAGAAAGATTTAACGCATTCAAAAGAGGATTCTTATTTTACCTGATATAACGAGTTTTCTTCGAAAACTGACAATATCGAGAAAAATGAATTGAACCAAGTTGTAATAAGTATAATTTACATTAAAGGTCACCTGTTTTTTTAAATGTAAATTTGACTTTCGGCTTATATAGTAGGTTGTTAAATTAATTAACATGGTCATTTTTCGTATTGAATTGTTGTTTAACACTAATAAAAATGATTTGAACTGTATATGCTACCCACTCTGAAGTAAAGAACATCGACTTCAAGTGCTTCAGTTGTAATTACACTAAAAATTCTCAAGAACGCCTCTATTTCAGCCATTGGCTTACTTGAGTATCAGTCCATTTCACCAAGAACGACTAGAAATTTGTATACGTTTTCGACCTGCAGTGGGACCTACCTCAAGTGTTGTTCGCCGTCATTGATGCGTAGTGTAGGCGATACACACTCACAGTTCTCGAACAAATAATTAACACAAAGCTTTTTTCCTTCACCTGAAAAGGTGACGCGATCTATTACCATTTCAAACTTTGTCTTTTTGTTCTCTAGCAGATTGGTTAATAAAATCATCTCTAAGATCGACAAATGAAAAATTATCTTCCCAGAAGTCATCTGGGTTAACGAAAACCCAACTCTCTACGTCCACTACTGCTCCAGGGAGTGGATTATTCTCGAAGTAGGTTTGGCGCAGCTGTAAGTGTGCCACATTGTCTGATTACAACATTTTAAGGACACGAGGAATGTCGTTAAAAGTCAAGAAGTGAAGATTTCCCCATAACATATCGGGGATACATGAAATATATTCATAAGATCCTTACTTGAAACGAACATAAGAATCAATTAAAATTGACATCAGCTTGAAATTATCTGAATGCGATTTAATAATATTCTGGAAATCTGTAACAAAGTATTACGAACATAGACTCATTCATCGGAAAGAAGGATAAAACTTCCTTTACCAGAAACTTGACATTGCAACTCAAATTAAGCCATAGAAATCTGAAACAGAGAATAGGTAGAGCAGTGAGAATGGAGAAAGCTATCTGAAAATGAAATTTAGCTTGTAAGACACTAAGCCAATACCAAAGGTGGCAAACGGTAATCGTTTTATTGTAGCTGTGACAGGGCTAGGTTTGAAAGAAATCAAAGTTTTGAAATTTAAAGAAAATATATTAGACGGGGTAAGTTGCATTTGCATTTGGCATCATGCTTCCGCTTATCCTCATCTAAAATCTTTTGACCTCCGAAGAAACAAAAAACATCATCACCGTTAGCCTAATACTATTGACACACTAAACTTTAAAATATAAATAAAAAGGTACTCCTTAAATTCAAACGAACCCTTAAAGGTTTTTGTTCGTCATAAATATTAGAATAAATGACCATTGGATTATTTATGTAGTGAAATTACTAAATGAAAGAAAGTATTGTTTTGATACCCAAATATTACATATAATAACCGTTAACATTTACAAAAAATATGAATTTACTTTTAAATAAAGAGTTGTGTCAAAAACGAGGAGAGATATTCGTCGTGTTTTTAACTTTGTCATTCACACCAATAATAATATTTAAGTACTGTGATAATTTATTAAATAAATATATATGTTTTTTTTTGTTGTAGATGGAAAGGCATTATATCCGTCTATATTCAATTTGGCTTCCCGAGCAATAGTTACGGCGAATGCGACATGCGGAGAAACGGAAAACGGCGGACCAGAAGTATATTGTAGATTTAATAGTATTGGAAACGTGCAGACTTGTGGCGTGTGTGATGCTCGGGCAGGTGACCCAGCCAAAGCTCATGGACCAGGTAAAGCTGTGGATAATAGCACGGGAACTTGGTGGCAAAGTCCGTCTCTTCAAATCGGCGACCTTTATCATTATGTCAATTTAGATTTAGATTTGAAACAGGTCAGTAATATAAAAAATATTATTTTAAATATTACACTATGAAATGACAAGTTTTAACGATTAAAAATCTCTATTGTTTAAAAGTATACAAATAGTTATAGTTGAAATGTACAAAAAAGTTTATTTTAGATGTTTGCTTAATAAGTAATATATTGTAAAATTATATACTTATAAAATTTCTTTGTATAATACATCCATTTTAAAAATACTGCGAGTTTTTACATTTCATTTAACAAATCAAATAATATCTACTTATTTTATTAATTATTTACCCTTTTCTAATCTAAACTAGTCATTTGAAATTATGGCAATTAATATTTTCGAAATATTAAATATATATATATATATATTTTTATTAAATTACCTGTTAAATAGTCTAAAGCTTATTTCGTTTGGAAAAAATTAAACAAACATTATTATTTTACCATTTTATATCTTCATAGCACTATCCTAAAAAATTGAAAGTATTATTTAAACAATTATTTACAACTTAATAAGCTTATAATCAAACTTATTGTCGTCGGAGTTTTAGTGAGTTGTAAGGCCGACACCATTGATTTTAAAATGATTAATAAGTCGTTACAATGTACTTTCAACAATTATTGCTCATTTGGATACTGGGTTAAAGTACTGAAATCAGCAAACAACAAATCCCAACTATTAATGACATTATAATAATAATACAAAAGTGAGAAAAATACAATATTCATATAAAATAACGTAATGCAAATAACGTCAAACAAAATTGTTATGCCGGACATTTTCCGAAAAATGGTATCTAGTTTGACATACGCATCATAAATTAACTTTAAATTTATATTATTTATACATGTTTACAATGGTTGATTGCTATTGTTACCGCGAGGTGTAAAACGTACATAGAATCCACATACGCTGCAGCAAATAACAATAAAATAAATTAAACGATGTTTTGAATGTTATACGTACCAACACATTATGATGATTTACGAGCTGAAATATTGACATTATTTAATATACGCACGAATGGACGATTTTCACAGTATTGCACGGCAAATTTATACGATGTCTTTTTGTGGACTTAAACACTTTCAGTTTTTGTGTAAATATTCTCTGAACGCAATTCGTCCTGCTTTCGCAATTTAGCGTGTATGTTTACATACATTATTATTTTTATTATTATTATTGCCTGGAAACTCGCTTAAAATATGCCTAAGCCCCTGGCATATTAAACGTCCCTTAAGATACTATTTGCAGAACCAATGCGCAGTTAAGTTAAAAGAGAAGTGCGTAAGAGTAGTAAACAAGGCAAACGCTACGGATATAATAATTTTACTGAACCACGTACGGTCGTATAAATTAAAATACTAAACGATTTTACACTGAGCACGTATTACGTTTAATGAAGATTTCATCAATTAACACAAACCTGATGTTTGAAGTTTTCGCGAATGTTTTACCAAACAGACGAAAACGTATTATTTAAACATTATGAGCGACTCTAAACACAATCATATTAATTTTTAAATCTTTTATGAAACCCGGTGACTAGAATTTTGTATTTATGGTACGAGCACTAATGTCTTGAATAATACACTTTAACTACAATTCTGTTTAACGTTTGACAAAACAGCAACCGTTTAATAAATAATATTTATCTCGTTAGTGTAACGAAACGCGGTTTATGTTATTATAATGACCCTGCACGCATGTTGATGATAGCTTGTGCTGTACTGTGCCGATAGTATACTAACCAGTTAAACTAAAATAAGCTGATTTTGTCAGTCTCTCATATAAACATTAAGCAAACAATTTCATAAGACCGAGTAATCTATCGGCTCGTAGTTTTCGCGGTGTGCATTTTTATAGTAGTCATCAAAACGAATTTGTAAACGTAAACACGCGTAGATTGACTAATTGGATACTATTTCATGCGCCAAAAAGAGAACTGGAGAGTATCTTGTGGAATAGCTCTTGCTATACATAACGTTTTTAACCATAATGGCAATAGGTTTAATATGATCCGAGTAAATGTGCGCTGTATGAGAATAAAATGTATAAATATACCATTCCGGATGTGGATAAAATGTGAGCAGACAACACGTGAGTCTAATAACACGATGTTATGGTAATACATATAACTATTTGAAAAGCGAAAAAATAATCTAACAAGTATAAAAACTAGATTACACTTAAGACTCTGTCAAGCCGGTGGATTAGTTGGCACCGAGCCAAAGAACGAACGTGCAAAGTTTCCTACAACCGTTCACCGTCAGGACATTTTATAATTATTATTACAAAACTTTTATGTCCTACCGGAGACGCTTTAACCGGTCGGCCAAACTGTATATATCACATATGGAACTTAAAAACCACCCAACCGATAAGCCGTTAAAACGAAAAGGAATTTTGCCAAATATTTATATCCCGATAACTTTTTCTAAACTGATGATAATATTTATTATTCATTCAGCACGCCGAATTGAAATAGCAGATATTTCCAACTAAAACGTTAATACAATAAAACAAGTATAAATCAAACCATTTTTTTTAGGTTAAATTCTGAACAATTTACTATTAATAAAACTTGAATAATGTCATATTGACGCTATTATATTTATGGTTCGGAGCCGCGGATTTTCAAATTCTTATGACACACATATCTATGAAAAAAAAAAAAAATTAGGACTTTATAATATGGACTCGTGCACGATAAATAATTTATTAATAAGTTGTTGAATCCGCTGAGCATATAGAATCACCATTAGGCATTATTGAACTGTTAAAAACACATATAACCAAGTTAGTGAAAAAGTTTCAAGTTTGCGTTAATACAATATTCGATTATATTTAATGCATGAAACAAACGAGTAAAGTTCAACAAAATGTTGGCAATGAATTCAAACCTCAATATTTTAACATGCATTATTTCCCACGCATTTATACATAAACAAGTTTTTGTTAAAGTAAAGTAGCAAAAAAACAATTTAAAATTTTAATGCATAGTGACTCTTTTAATATTATCAACACAATTTTTCTTAGAATAAGCGTTATCGAGAGAAGATTTCTTTGGTATTTTTTAGTTTTATGTATTTTTCGATTATTTAATTATTAAGTATTATTTTAAATCATCCCTTATACGTTATAACGTTATTTATTTATAAATCGGAACATATATATTTAATTACATTATAAAATAAAATATAATGCAATTACAAAAATGTGTGCTAGATAACAACTAGTAATTTTCTTATTTTCTTATTTTTTATTTTATAAGCTAATTAAATATATGTATTGTCAGTAAAAAAAATTAAGTTCATACCCTTATAACGTGTTAGTATATTTATTTATTTTTTTTTTAATTTATATAAAATTCTTGAATTTAAACTTTGATAGTTATTCTGCTTTATTTTCTAGTAAAATATTTGTTCATCTTTCCTTTGATAAAGATTTTAATTTAAGAACCCAACCACGCCACAATTTTCATTATATTATAATAAAATATTATGGGATGAATAAATTATTAAAGATGATTTTTGTGTCCTTCGTCATGATTTTTAATCGTTCTACACACGAAATACGCCAAATTTTGTAATTGAAAAAAAATTTTAATGGCACGCAATGTATTTTCTCGATACATATTCAAAACATTTTTCCAATAAATAGAACTTAACTTATTAGAATCCAAAAATAATCGCGATATTTTTGAGTAAATCATCTATAATCATATGACTCTTCATTTTAGAATATAAATTCATTACTTAATAAGCTATTTTTTATTAGGTTAATAGATATAAACTTCTATAAATAATTCCAACGGATTTTGTTTTAATAAATTGTGTATTAGTTAAATATTTATTTATTTTGTTTTTCTTAGTTGGAAGTGTATAAGAGGGAAAATAACAATTCGCAATCCAGTTTAAAGATTCATTGGTTTTCTTGGCTCGTAATATTACTTCTTCGCTCATAGTTTTCAAAGCTACATACTGAAATAAAGTCGACATAAAGTGTTTCCTTAAATTTCAAAAGCTATCAAAGGGCTCTCGGTTTTATTAATCAACTCCGGTGGCAATAGAGGGTATTCGCTAGGCTCTTTTGTTTTGTTTCCTTTGATCATATTATTCTTTGTGTACGATGTGATTACACGAAAAGATTCTGTTTCTATCCGTTTGAGATGATTTTTAAACGCCAACAAAGTGTGCGAAACCCCTTAAGTCAAAAGAACGAGACAAAGGATTTAAAATGAAGGCAAATGTTGATGGCAGTTATAAAACATACACTATGTACCTTATATGAATATCGGAATGTATATTAGAAATACATATTATATTAGTTTATTTTTTTTGATTAAATAAATTATTAATTTGATAAATAGTTCAATTTCCACACTTAATTTATTAAATTCAATAGCCCTATAACTCTTATTAAAACTTATAAAATTTTTTGTCATAAAAAATGTTATGATTATATATAAATACTATCTTAATGTAAAAAAATTATATTTTGTATAATTTAATTTTTCTTATCTCTCTACAGAATATAATAATATTACTAAATTAAATGAAATTAATTTTTTGTAGAATATTATACTATACAACTTTTGATTAGAAACACGTTTCACATTTCTAAAAAACTTCATAGTATTCAATTACTATGCATATTAGTATTGAATAAGTTTTGAAATTTTTTTTTATTATTTAAGATAACTACTTAATGAAAGTGATAAGTTGAAAAACGCCTAAAAATGATTTTAAAAGGGTTCAAAAATAATAATACAATATTTATTAAATTTAAAGGTAGATTTCTGATATATTTAATCTTAAGTATAAATTATCAAAGATGATTATAATTTTAAACTTTTAAAATTTTATAATTTTGAAACTATAAATTAATTATTTAAAAAAGTTTTGTCTAAGATATAAATATTTAGAAAAATAAAATAAAAGGAATAAAAAGAAAAAGAAATATAGAATATAGATTAGAATTGATTGAGGAATTGTTTGGAATTGTAGGGGAATATTTGGAATGTTAAATGTTTTAAAATTATATAATTCTGTTTAATTAATTAATTTTCTTATTAATTATTTAATGGTTTATTACACAATAGATTGTTGGAGGTTCGAACGCATAGGTTAAATTGTACTTATCTAACGTACTATGTAATGAAATAATATTTCAAGTAATCCAATGTTGATTGTGGTATAAAATGCACTACGTATACGATTTACATTACACATCACAAAATCCATATAATTCTTACGAAAATGATTCAAATTTTAACTAATACAATTTAATTACACAAAATCTATGACTGATTTTACTTGTAAAAGATTCTAAACAATCTTTATTTTATTAGAAATATAATTTATAATTTGTCCTTATTAATTTTTTACGTTTGTTGAATAGGTATTTTTTTTTAGAGTGTATATTTTATTGAGAAATCGACACCAATATTTCTTAAATCTTCCTCTGGCCTGACCAAAACAAGATTCCAAAATATTTATATCTATGTAAAAAATTGATCAAGGCATAATTGTGGTGGACCAATGTGTCCCGGCATTAGTGCCTCAAAGGATGCGGCACAATAATGTCAAAGACAAAAATTAAACACTAAAAATATATTCATAAGTTTCTTTGCGCTGTCCGCCGACACGATGTTCGTTAGAACAAAGACATTAAGCTCAGAGACTAGCTACCCAATAAGAAAAGCTCACTACAGATTTTTATCATTAAATAAAAATTTAAAGTTGGGTTATTTAGTATTAAAATAAAATAATTAAAAACAGATTTCATATTATTTGATAATTATTTCCATAATAATAGAAATAAAACATTATTTAATAAATAAATTAAATTAAATTAAAAGATTCACCAAAACAAAATTCACTTTATAATTTCTAAGTGTCATTTAGTATTAAAGAAAAATATTCCAAGTCCAAATTAATTAATAAAACGACTAAGTCCTGGAGAGTGAAGTCTTGAGTAGAGTGTCGTAGATTTTGTGTATTTTAAAATCGCCGAAAGAACTGGTTTAGACGGCGAAAAATGACTTTTTATAGTCTGAAAGGGGTAGTTCAGCGATCCCTAGCGTGATCTTGGAAACTGATGCTTTCTATTCTAATTGTTTAATTGTAATGGGGCCCTGCGTGTAGGCATTACTTATAAATCTCTACAACAATTAGATTTTATGCCATAATAAACTGGTTATTTTGTATTTTAAATAAGAGAACCTTGTTTTGGTGATCTTGTATATTCATAATATGTGACATGAATGTACATAATATCATACGTTAATATTATAAGTAATAATATAATATTACATTATATAAATTGTTTTGTATTATTTTTACTTTAATATATAAATAATTATTTTTTAGAAAGGTTAAAATTTAAAATGTAAAATGTTGGCAATTTTCATTATTAATAGGAGTTTTCTTGTATAAAACTCTTTTAATTGATGAACAATATATCAAAAGATCACAAATCGTATCTAGTTGAAGACATTACCCTTAAAAATTAATAAAAATTCTCTCGTTCCCCGTAAAAGTGTTAAAATTTTCATTTGCGCCCTATAAAACATTTGTCAAATTAAATCTTACAATTTCTAAAATGATAAAGATAATTGTCATAAAACGTTTTGGGGTTTAGTCAGGTGCTGGAGCTGGTAAAAATTGTGACTGTCGAAAAATAGAGCTTAAATGTTCTACTATATGTGTACATTGCAAAGGTCAATAGCGTACAAATTCAAAAGAAATAAAGATTGAAGATAAGGGGGATTATACTTTTGTTAAAGATATATTCTATCAAAATTTAGAATAGGAAAATCAATAAAAAAAAACCCAGCACAGGGGGGTCGCGGCACAGTGGTGACGTGGCATAGTTGGATCAAGTATAATGATATCTGATAGTGATTAAAATCACTATCAAAAATAAACGCTTCGATGCAAATCTTTAGATAGTGTTTAATTTTAAAAAAATTGGTGTTTTATTCCAAAAGCTACTTGATCTGCTGGTTCCTTATTAATATCTCGAT
>NW_026099573.1:39736029-39740349 GCF_025091365.1 Daktulosphaira vitifoliae | reverse complement strand
AAAAAAAAAAAAAAAAAAAAAACACATCTTAGTAAAACCAATACCTTCTCAGCTTCGCATCGAAGCTAAAATGGAAAAAAATTTTGTTTGATATATTTGTCAAATAACTTTATAAAGGAGAAATCCTCCATCGATTACATACTTTGCACTAGTAATGCATATAACTTGTAATTAAGATATAAATAAGGAAATAGGAGATCATGTAGCTTTTGTAATAATCCATTAATATTTTAAAATTAAACACTATCTACAGGTTTGCATCAAGGCGTTTTTTTATGATAATGATTTTAATCACTGTCACATATCATCTATACTGCACCCAATTATACCCACTGTGCCGAGACACTACTGGTTTTTTTTTAAATTGCGATTAGTTGAAATGTAGCAATGGGTTTACTTTAATTATTTCTTGTTTTTTCTGTTAGACATTTAGTTCTTAATAATGATTTATCAATATTTATGAATAGGTATATCAAGTATCATATATAATTATCAAATTCGGAATATCTCCGAGACCAGGAAATTGGATCTTAGAACGGTCCATTGATGAAGAAGGTTTACGTTACAGACCTTGGCAGTATTTTGCAGTCAATGATGAGGAGTGTATCAATAAATATGGTATACCGTCACACACCGGCGATTACAAAGATAGAATCGTACAAGTCCAAAGGAACGCAACTTGCATTACATCATGTTCGCGTTTCAAACCACACGAGAACGGAGAGGTAATAAGAAAAAACTTTTCCTTTTTAGTATTGTCCAAACACGTAAATTATGTATCCATGTCAACACCTCACCAGCGCCGCCACCACAAAACGAACTGAAAAGTCACATCTGATATTGTGCACACGTTATATATTTACAATACTTAGGTTACCTTATCTAAATATTCCATTACAATTTGTTTGAAAATTAAATCGTTAAACATAGTATTGCAACTTAAAAATCATATAACAATTTTTGAATGTTCCAAAAAAGCATGAATTCTTTAATCTACATTAAATTAAAGCTAGTACAATACATTTAAAGACAAAAAAGAAAAACTGTCTGAAAACTTAACGGCTAATTAGTCTAAAACCATACAATTATTTGTAAAAGATTTTGTAGTTTTTTCACATAACAGCAATAAATGTACATCATTCATTACTAAATCAAATTAAAAAATTTTTTTGTACTATACAAATTTAAAATTAGACGTTCCGACGATTTGTCTTTTAGGAATAAATTCAAAAATAAAAATTTTGAAATGATTTTAATGAAAAAAAAGAAATTAGTATATACAATAAATAATTTTTTTAATAAACCAGAACAGAATAAAAAGACAAAACAAAATGTACAATATACAATATTTATTAGAAACCGTCGGCGATGTCGTAGACGCTGCGGGTTGATAAAGTGTGATATCCCGAGATCCGTATCGTGCGGTGTCACGGAGATTACTTACCGTATATTTGCGGCGGGTCGTAGATGGACGTGCGGCACTTGCTGGACTTTGTACCTTGGCGTATCGCACGCGGTGTTAGTCAAACTACCCTATGCACGTAGTTGGGCGACGGCTGATAAAGGTGTCACGGGTCGCGGGGTTCCGTGTCAATCTCATAATTTTTGAATATGTTTTTTAATTTATAGATACACATAAATCTTGTTAAAGGACATGGACTTGTAAATCTTTCAACAACAGACGTTTTAGATTTTACAACAGCACGTCACATTCGGTTTCGTTTACAGAAAATAATATTTCCTAATGACAAATCAGGAGTTGTGGATACTACGATATTAAGAAAATTATTTTATTCAATTAGAGACATTTTTATAGGAGGGCGATGTGTATGTCACGGACATGCAAAAAAATGCAAACAAATAATACAGATTGCGGTAAGTGGATTAATGTTTTAAAAAAGAGATAATTGTAAAAAATTTATATTTATATAAATAGATAAGAAACAAAATTGATTACAAAACAATTATAATGGTTATTAAATTCAGTAAAAAGTCATTAGAAAAGGGTTTAAGAATAAGAAGGAATAAGACAGAGTATACAGAGTACGAGTTTGACAAAAGAAAAAAGTGAAATTAGGAAATCAATGACAATAGGCGAGGACGTGATAAGAGAGGTGGAATGTTTTAAGTATTTAGGACCAGTTATGCAAAAGAGCGGTGGTATTGACGAAGATGTAAGATACAGGGTTAAGTGCGGGTGATTGAAGTGGAGAGAAGCGTCTGGTGTGTTATGCGATAAAAGAAATCCAATGAGGGTGAAAGGTAAGTTCTATAAGACTGTAGTGAGAGCAGCTATGATGTATGGTTCAGAGTGTTGGGCGGTTAATAAAAAAGTAGAGCAGAGAATGATTGTAGCAGAGATGAGAATGCTTAGATAGATGAGTGGAGTGACTAGAGAAGATAGGATAAGGAACGAATTTATGAGAGGTAGTATAGGTGTAGCGTCAATCGTGGATTAGACGAGAGAAAATAGACTTAGATGGTTTGGTCATGTAGTGAGGAGAGAAGTATCGGAAGCTGTGAGAACAGTTATAGAAATGAAAGAGGTAAAAGAATAAGAAGAATTCATTGAAAAGTGATTATTAACCACATAGGCAGATATTAGAGAGTACTGTCACTCTATGATGGTACCTAAAATCGAAATTTTATTTTTATAGCTATTATATAGATATATAGATATATAGCTATTATATAGATCCTCTAATCAATTAACTTAGTTTATTTTTATAACTAACAAATGCCCTCCTACGCTCAACTGCAGATTATAATGCTTATGATATTTTAAAACGAAAATTTAAAAATTTAAATTATTATTGCTGTCACTTATCTACAAAGTGTTTAAAGTATAAAATTTTACAAATTTGTAATTGCAGGAACCTAGTTGTGATTGTCTGCATAATACCTGTGGTTCAAATTGCGACAAATGCTGTCCGTTGTATAATCAACGACCATGGAAGTCCGGTCCAATCATTTGTGAACAATGTCAATGTTACGGTCACGCAACAGAATGTCGGTATGACCCTCATGTCGATGCTGAAAAATCTAGTATAGACACAAATGGAAAGTATTCGGGTGGCGGAGTTTGCATGAACTGTGCGGTAAGTTGTTTTATAATAAAAAATAGATGGGACAAGTATAGATGATATTTGACAGTGATTTAAATCACTATCATAAGAAACGCTTCGATGCAAATCTGTAGATAGTATTTCATTTTAAAAAAAAATTTGTTAAAATAGCATATTTTTGAATACGGTAGCCGTTTGCGTATAGAAGATAGATCGTCGGGACAAATTTTTTGTTTTCATTTTGTAGTACATAAAATAAGCTTTAATTTGATATATGTTTAAAGGACGCAGTATTTCCGGAACATTTTCAAAAATTAAGTTGAAAAAGTTATTTTTTGTAAAAAAGTTACTATTTTAAATCCCCCCAGTGAACAGAATAAGTGGTAGATTTCCAAAAAAAATTATATCAAATGAAAGGGAAATATCTAAGGTTTTAATACAAAAAAATATTATTTTTATTTGTTAATTTTTGAAAAAGTTATGGCAGTTTTAAGCACAAAAAACATCCCGATAAAAGGTAATTTTTATCGCAATCATTACATTTTTTTTTAATTTTCGACAGCCATTTGCACATAGAAGATAGATCGTCGGGACAAATTTTTTTTTTTTATTTTATAGTACATATAATAAGCTTTAATTTTATATATGTTTAAAGGACGCAGTATTTCCGGAACACTTTCAAAAGTTCAGTTGAAAAAGATCTATGTTTTTTACAATATTTCAAGTTTTGAACGCCCCCTATATAAGGGGAAATTGTCTAATTTTAATAAAATGTATTTCAGATGAAAGATGTACTTATAATGTATTTAGAAAAAAAAAAATTGTGCTGATACATACATTTTTCAAAAAGTTATAGCATTTTTAAGTTGAAAATTAAAAATCGAAAATCTAAAATTTTAACGCAAAAATAGCGTTTTTTTAACTACGGCAGCCGTTTAAATGTAGAAGAAAAAGTGTCGGGACAAATTTTTTTTTTTCATTTTGTAGAACATAAAATAAGCTTTAATTTGATATATGTTTGAAGGACGCAGTATTTCCGGAACATTTTCAAAAATTAAGTTGAAAAAGTTAATTTTTGTAAAAAAGTTGCTACTTTAAATCCCCCCTAATGAGCAGGTTAAATGATAGATTTTCAAAAAAATAATATAAAATGAAAGATAAATATCTAAGGTTTTAGTATAAAAAAAAATTATGTTGATTTGTTGATTTTTCAAAAAGTTATGGAAGTTTTAAGAAAAAAAAGTGAAAAAATTTC
>NW_026099573.1:39644065-39735897 GCF_025091365.1 Daktulosphaira vitifoliae | reverse complement strand
AAAAAAAAAAAAAAAAAAAAAAAAAAACACATCATAGTAAAATTAATACCTTCTCCGCTTCGCATCGAAGCTAAAAAACGTAAATAAATAAACTATTTATTTATACACAACTCTATTTTATGTAAACGAAATTTTCTTGAGATGGTGATCTATATTAAAATATATGGATCTCATATAGCTCTTAATCCAAAGAAGTTTATCGATTTTAAAAATCTTAAAGTTTTGAAAATCCCTTTAATTTGGTATAATATTTTTAAAAATTGAACCTTTATCTGCCGAAAGGGGGTTCAAAGTAACAACTTTTGAATAAAAAGTTTGTTTTTTAATTAAACTTTTCAAAATGTTCCAGAAATACTCTTAGATCCAACCATATATTAAATTAAAGCTTATGTTTCATACTATGAGTTAACAAATTATTCTATGTGCAAAAGATCACCGTAAAGAAAAAATATGATATTTTTATAATGAAACTTTCGATCTTAGAATTTAGATATTAAATTTAAATTGTTATTGAATTTTAATTTGAAAAATGTATGGATTTATGCAATTTTTTTTATAAGTACTTTTATCCGGCCAATTTTTTTTTAAATCGGATCAATTCCCATGTATAAAAGTTGCTCAAAACTTATATATGCGTATCCTTTAGGTCAAACAGTATAGATATAGATATAAAAATGGGTATGTATCCTTACATTTTTTTTTTTTTTAAATAAAAAAGATTTAAGTGCTTGTTAAAAATATTTCATAGAAAATGTTTGTGTCTTTTAATGTAAATTTAAGTATATTAAATGAAAGGGGGCTTCCCTTACAAAAATTATTCTAGCAATCAATGATTCATGATGGCATTTTAAATTTCAAGATTAAAATAATAATTCTTCTTCTTCTTTATCTTCCTCACCTTAATCCCAACTACTTGTTGTCAGCCACCCTTATCCTAAACTTTCACTATGTTCAGGATTCCTCATACTTTTTTTGACAAAGATTTTTACGCTGACTGTCGACCTGACACAACCTCATTAGTCGCCTCTTACGACTGGCAGAGGGGCCGTGAAAGTATTCTTATCACACAGGGAAAGACTAAAATAATAATTAATTAAGAATAATCAAATTAAAAAAGTTAACTATTTTTTTTTTATATATATAAATCCATAATTAAAATTTTAAATACAAATTCCCTGTAGAGGTAACAAAATATACTAATACTTTATATATTTTTTAATTTCTCAGTAAAAATTACAATACAAAGTATTCAATTTCAATTTCGTACTAAATTTAATTTCTATAATACATATTTATTCATTTATTATACTTACAAATATAATTAAGGAAACAGGATTTGATGTTTCTTTTGGAAAAATCCAACAATTTTTTCTAAAAAAAAAATGGTAGCACAGTGTGAGCATGACATAGTTAGGACTAGTATAGATGATATCTGACAGTAATTTAAATCACTATCTTAAGAAACGCTTCGATACAAATCTGTAGATATTGTTTAATTTTAAGAAACTGATGGATTATTCAAAAGCAAAATTCTGACTCAAAAATAACAAAAGAAAAATTGCAAAAAAATCATTTCCATATGCAATGATTTTTATTGAATCAAATAACGTTCGTCGCATTCGTTTTTAATAAAATTGGCAACTTAAGCTGATTCAAATTTTAAAATTAATTTTTTTGACTTAAAAGAAAAAAAAAATTGAAATAAGTTTAACTTTATATTCTATGTCAATTAGTTTTATACAATATTTATGAAAATCAGTTTACTCCATTATAAGGTATATTAAAATAAATTAAGATACAATACCAAGAATTTTAACACGAATATAGCATATTTTTGAATATGATAACCATTTTCACTATATCTCGAAATTTTTTTTTTCATAGTATAGTATATTACATAACTTTTAATTTAGTTAAAAACGTTTAACTTATGTGTAAAATTTGTTATTTTGAATGCCCCCTGTGGTCAGGTCAAAAGTTATATTTTCAAAAAATGTATATCAAATGAAAGAAGGAAACATATAGTTTTTATGAAAAAATAATTGTATTGATCCAAACATTTTTGGAAAAGTTATAGTAATTTAAAGTTGAAAAAGTAAAATATGAAATCGTAAATTTTAACACCAAAATTTCATGTTTTTTATTTACGGCAACCGTTTTTACATAGAATATAAGTCTTTGGAACAAAATTTTTTTTTAACTTATAGTGCATAACATTGTAATAATACAAAAATAACAAAAAATGATGTTATATGTTAGGGTGTTTTTGACCAAAAAAGACCCAAGATTGGGGATTTGGTCAATTGGTGAGCAAGGAGGTTCTATCCGGGTTGTAGAGTTTGAGGGTTTATAACAATAAAGACAAGTTGATATAAAAAGTAATGATTAAGGTTCTACTTATAGAGATATTGTAAATGATTCAACTAGTAAGTATCTGTAATAATACACTGAGGCAACGAAGAGGCGGTGGCCATCTCACGAATACCATGTAATGTGATTATGTATAAGGTCCGAACTAGTTAATAATAATTAATTGGAGTTTAAAGATTAATATAATTATTTGATCTATTGCTTTATCGTTCTATACTCAGATTATTAATTCTAAATAATTGAATTATAAGATAATATAAGTATTGACTCTTAATGATTTAAAGTCTTACCTGAAGATTTTCCTTGTTTTAATAATAACTTTTGACAATATCAGGTTATAATAAAATAACACGAATTCAAATGTTTAGTTTATAAATTAACAAGCAATAATTTCACAATGATGATTACGAACTTTGCGTATCGATGTTGAGAGCGAGGTTCGAACAGCTCAATGAATATTTAGAGACAGACTCTCTCAAGCCCTGAGCACTCAGCCCTTTTATAGTGTTTTTTTTATCCCCACACAATCATCATTGTGTCATTCTCGCAATGTTGCTATTTTATTGACAAGTCATCATAAAATATATGAATTAATACATTAAATACATTAATACATGCGAATAATACACAAATCATTTCGACACTTCATATTATATTATTATAGTTATTTAAAAAGAGCTGACAAGTATAATTTATGAATTTTCTCAAAGAAAAAACAAACATGTTATTCTAAGCTTATGAATATAATTTATAAATAAAAGTGTTAATAATTTTTAAATGAAATATTAAATGAACGACCATTATTGTGGGCAGAAACAGAGCAGTCCTCTGTTATATCATATTGTGATAGTGTCGAGTGTATTATGACATCCGCCCCGATTTTTTTAAATGTTGTGTCCTCACAACTGAAGTATAAGGGTGGATAATTTTGTGAATAAAAAGTAATACAATAAAAATTAATTTTGCAATGTGAAAATTAAATTAAAGTTATTAGACATTTCTGAAAAATATTAATAGTGATTTGATTGTTATGTATATTACAGCACATGGTATGAATTCATTTAGTTTTTTTTTTGTAAAGTATTAAATATATCATATATAGTTTTCCCAAATATATAAAAAAAAAAAATAATAGTAAATATTAGTAAAATAAATAGTAATGATAAATATGAAAAAAGTAAAAATTATACCATGGGTATAATAACAATAATAATAATAACAATAATATAGTTATGTAAAACATATGATTATGAATATAACATAATTATAATGATAATAATAATATCGTAGTGATAATAGATATAAATATATATGGTTAATATGTAAGTAATAACAAGTAATGTTGATAAATATCAATTCAATAAATGAATATAAATGTGTGTTACAATGTAAAAATAAAGAATACATATATATATATAGTTTTTGAAATTGAGAATATAATGTTAAACATGGTTAATTATTATATTGATTATTTTGTCTATTGAGCTTACTTTTTTTATTAATAAATTGATGTCTGGTGTTTAAAATTGGTTTTGGAAATAAGTAGACCGTTTGTCCATAACGCCAATGTAGAATTTAGTAGTGTCATACTGGATAATTTCGTCATATTGCATCATGATTGGTTTTCCTGTATATTGTGGAGTTCTGTAGACAATGACAGGGATGTCAAGAATTTCATCAGACATCTCGCACAATTGATTGATTGATATCTGGATAAATAAAAGAATGAACTTTTAATTGTGCGTGAGGTGTGTCTCTGTTTGTTGTATTTATGTTTTTCAAGTTAACATTATTTGTGTTGTAATGTTGTTGGTGATTTTGGTGCATAAAGTAATGAGTTATACTATTGAATATACCACAGAGTAATCTTAAACTCCAACCAAATGTGTTGTATAACAAATGTACATTCATGCAAGAATTAATGATAATGGTTAGAATTTTAATTGTAAAAATAATGCCTAATAGTCCAGACATAAATGAACCAAAATGTGTGATACATCCCCACATTTGATGTAATTTATCCTCTACCATTGAACTTATAACTGATAAATCAATAAGTTTGTGTAGATTTAGTTGGTTAGTTACTTCATATCCTAATGTTTGACGAACAATGTTGTTTTGTATTGTTGTAATTTCTTGAGCGAACATTAGGTGTTTTTGTAATGCTTGCATTACATCTCGATTATAAATACCAGCGGACATTAAGTATTCCGGGGATTTATAATTCCATGTGAATTTCGTTTCGGGTTTTAATATTTGTGGTGTTTTAACGTGAATTAAAAGTGGATTGAGTCCAAACCATTCTCCATCTAAGAAGTTGGCGCATGGTAATCTATTGTTACAAGTAGTTTCTGTTTCATATTTTTGTAATATGTATGATTTTGGTGCCATGAAAAATGAGTGATTTTGATGTATGACAACATCTGAAAACATCAGTTACAACTGAAACTGGTCTGCATTTCATGAGGTAGATGATTTCTCCACTGGATATTGCCATACAACCAGGAGTTTCACACATAGCATAGGCAAATTCTGCCAAACTGTATGATGCTAGGGATAATTGTTGCATTAATATTTTTCTTTCTATGTTGCATTGTTTTGTTGTAATTTCGATGTATAAATCATTTAATGATCTTGCAATATGAAATTCAACCCAAACGAATTTTGTGTTGACATATGAAATTAAGTCTGTGTGTTGGGGAGAAATGGTTTTTAATTTGAAGTTCTCTAAGTGTTGCGTCTGCGCCACAATGTATAATTGAGGATGTTCTGTTTGTACAACGGGTATACCACAGGCTTCAATGTTTTTTAAATATTTTAATGCAAATGCAATCCCTTGTGTTTCAACAAGGAAGGTCCTTGTTTCATCAGTTGGATTAGAAAAAGATTTTAATGATATTATTGATGCTGGGCCGTCATTAAAACAACGTAGTCCAAATAACAGTCTTGAGAATTTGTATTCCACATGACTTCACCTTTGGTTGAGTCAAAACCATATGCTTCTGAAAGTGTGAATCGTACACCATTTAGTAATTTTACGGAGTTTTCTTTATAGTTTGCTGTGGCATATCCTTCTGTTAAAGTGATTTCAATCTTTGCTTATACTATAGCTTTATGAAATGTACCTCTATTAGTGATAAAAGTAGTACCTTCACAGTTGTCTTTATGGCCAATGGATCCAGCAATTTTATAAGAAGCTTGAGTTGTATGATTAATTTTCATACTGTGTATTATTCCTCCTAATGGTAATTGATAGAATAATTTTTTATGAATTTCTTTACATCGTACGATGCCTACTTCTGATATTTCTGAGTAATAACCATCAGGAAGGGCCCGTAGATCATCAAATGTTGAGCATTTAAAAATTAAATAGTCTATGGATATGAGACAGGTTCTGTAGTAAATGGCGTGCGTTTCCGCTTTCTGTAATAATTTAATTCGATCTATTTTTATTGTTTTTGTTGGCCGTGGTTTTTCTCGCATTGTTCTACTGAAAGACTACTAAATGACGTTATGTTCAAATGATCCGCCGAACAGTCGTATGCAATGATTGATTGAGCTTCAATGAACACAGTTGAGAATATGATTGGTAGTAGCAGATTCAAGTTTACCTTTATGTTATATAATATGAAATTAAAAATGTATATAATTTTAAATTGGATGTAAATTTTTTTTTTAAACAATTTATTCCAAATATATCTATAGGAAAATTGTAGTTCATAGTAATCTATTGTTTCCTTATAATATGGCGAATAGAGATAATTATTAAGTATCAGAAATAATATTACACTAATTGTGCTATACTTGGTTTGCTACAATATGAATATATTGATACTAGAGATAGAGAGAAAAAAAATGTTGTGTGTGTTTTTTTTTTTTTTTTTTTAAGATAAGTATATTAAAAAAAAATTTTAAAAGGAAAAAAAAATTCTTTAAAAATGATTGAATATTGAATATAAATTATATTGAGAAATCAGGAAATAATAATAATTTTCAAAAGGATATCATTCGACTTTGACTATTATTGCTATGCTATATTATTAAACACATGAAAATTACACGATAGATTTTTAATGTAATGTCCCTTCTTCTTTTTTTTTTTATTTGTATGTGATAAAATAGAATAATAAAATAATAGAATAAATGCAATGTAAATAAATTAAAAGTAATAATGTAATAAAGTATTTATGACATAAAATAGTATCTCTAAAAGTTAAGTGATTAATATTAGATTTGAATAAAATAATTTTATGTTAAGTATAACATTGTATATAAGAGTAAAAGTAATATATAAAAATTAAATCTAAAAATTCAAAGTAATATATAATAATAGGAAGGAAGTGGTATATTGCCCCATAAAGACTTCAATTACATCACTACATTATAATAAGAGTATTCCAATCCTCCTCAGAAATCGAAGCATCCCCGTATTTAAAATAATCGAACTTCTCAAAAGGAAGAAAGATCTTTGCATAATCTATGCACTCTGCAAGAGTGGTGCAGAATTCAAATGATATGAATTCATAAGATATAGCTTTTTCGATTGTAATAATGTCATATTTAAGAATGAAATTTTTATAATCTAGTGTTCTATCATGACTACACGTTTAATTTGCATTTAAAGAATCTGAACTATTTAGATATGTGAATGCCCATGGGTCATTAGAAATAGATCCTTTTCTTTCGATTATTAGGTAATATTTACTTAGAATAGACAAATCTGTAAAATTTATGTTTGCTTTTTTTATGAGTATCAAGAAAATTATGTGATTCCAATAATTTTTTGTTGTGATTGGGTATTTTTATTTTTTATTATGTTTTTTAGTCAAACTTCTACTAAGTAGTCCCCCTTCCCAACACATATGTCCATCATCTGACGGTATATTGGGTCTAAACTTAGCACTATACCACCTCCTCATGTCCAACTCCACAACGCACCCAGCATAAATAGCTATTTCCCTAGCCAGAAATGATATCGGTCTCGATTTAAAATAATGGATTACATTCTGAGTCCATTGATAATTATATTTTGAGAGGTGATAATTATGTACCATAGTCTTTCGATGATTTTCGTTAAAGGAACATTAGGGGCATAATTGTTTTACGTCACACACTCTTTGAACCTTCCTCCAGAAAGTTTTTTTTACGAAATAAATCCCATGACAAGATGGGTCCATACTATAATAACACAGAAGAAAATTATAAAATGACTTTCCTTGATATATGTGTATTAATGATGTAATGTTATTACTTTAAGAGAAATTGTGGTGGTTACAACTCTATAATATTATTTTATATGAGTTATTGTAAGTAAAAGAAAAGAAAATTTTTTTGGGTTTTTTAAATGTAAAAATGTTATCTCATTAATAAGGTAGTATATTGAAAATGTGAAGAATTTTTATTTTATTTACATTTATGTAACTTATGAGTTTACTTAATTACTATTTCATAAAACTTTAGATTTGTCAACAATTTTTGTGTTTATTTAAAATGTATGACATACATTTTAAATAGACATTGTGTTTACAATAGAATATGATTTTACCTTATTATAGAAACACACCACTGGTACAAATTGTGAACGTTGCGAGACAGGATGGTATCGACCGTTTGATATAGAACCTGATGATCCTGAACCATGCTTACCTTGTGAATGTGATGTAGAAGGGTCTGATGGGACATGTGTTAGCAGTAATGACACTGTAAATAACATGTAATTTAATTTAATATATTTTTACTATCTTGTATTTATATTTTAGGGAATTGGATTATGTAACTGTTATATAGGTTACACGGGTGCTAGATGTGATGAATGTGCTCTTGGATATGATGGATTCCCTGATTGTAAGCCCTGTGCATGTGATGATCGAGGTATCAAAACACCTCCTCTATCTTGTAATAGTCAATGTGATTGCAAAGTAAGTTGTATGCACAAATTTTATTTATACAATTGTATTTGTAATATTTTTTAAATATAACGATAATGTTTTACAAATTTGACAACTAGGCGAGATAAATTTTTGTTTAAATAGTAGGAGGAGATTCTTTCAAAGATATTTTGGTTCTTTTTATTTACACAATTATTTTAGGAACATTTTTTAAGGATTAATGAAAACATTATTATAATATTAATTTTTTTTTCAAAGGATCATGTAGATGGTGATAAATGTAATCAATGTAAATCAGGATATTTTAATTTATTGGGATCTAATCCAAAAGGCTGTGATAAATGTTTCTGCTCTGGTGTGTCCTTGGCATGTACCACATCTCTTGGTTTGAAAGAGATGGTTGTAAGTATATTTTATCTTAATAATAATGAATATTCTCGGTTTAACTTAAATGCAGTATTATATTATATATATATTATATATATATATTATCATATTTTATTAGTTTTATTATTATACAGCTATTTCATTCCTTTTTTCATAATATTTTATAGATAAACCAAACAGATGGATGGCATATAACAGATTTAAAACTATCAAATATTATAGAACCATCAAATGATACTGATATAGGACACCTGTTTATTAATAGTTTTGATGTTCCATTTGATCTTGATACTGTATTTTATTGGATGTCTCCTGAATCATTTAATGGAAACAAGTTAGCGGCTTATGGATCAAAGCTCAAATATTCAGTTTCATGGGCTATTATGAGAGGTGATTCAAGTGGTAAAGATATGTTTGATCCAGAAGTTATCATAATTGTGAGTAAATATTAATATTCTTTCAGTCGGGGTGTCATTCCAATTTTTTTTTTTTTTTTTTTACACATTAATATTATAGACATATAATGGATGTGTTGCAGCATTCACAATTTTAAAATACAAACAGTATGTGGAAATAACATTTTTTATGATTTTTTGATAGTAAAAAAATGATAATAAGGCAAATCAACAGATGTTAATATAATTTATAGTTCCTTTTACTATAGTTTTGTATAATTCCACAGGGAAAAAAAAATGTTTTAATTGCTCTTAGCGAAAGAAGTTCAAGGATGGGTAATGAAGTTAAAGGTGACATCAGCTTAACAGAAAAAAATTGGTTTTATATTACAAAAGATTTTAAAAATCTTGAAATACCTATTGATAACACTGGTGTATCACGTGATCAATTTCTCTCAATATTGTCGGACATCAAATACATTCTTATAAAAGCTAAATATCATACTGATCAAGTAGAATCTAGGTTAGTAAGTAGTTTTCATTAACTTTTTTTTTTTTATTTTATTTTAATCAATTTAAATTTTAGCTTAAATGAAGTTACTCTTGGATTTGGTAGTGTTAATGGTACTGGGCGCATAATTTTAGATGTAGAAAATTGTACATGCCCTATAGGCTATTCTGGACTTTCATGCGAAACATGTGACTATGGATTTGTGAAGCAAATTGATTCTTATACATCAGAAGTTCTTTGTAAAAAGTGCGATTGTCATGGACATTCTCCAGAATGTGATCAACTTACTGGTCTTTGTTCAGTTAGTAAAATTTTAGAAAAATTACTTGAATATTATACTTAATGTTTTTTGTTATTATGTTATGTAGGTTTGTGAACACAACACTACAGGTGCAAGGTGTGATGAGTGTCTTCCAGGTTTTTACGGTAATGCAAAAGAGGGAAAACCAGATGATTGTAAAAAATGTTCTTGCCCTCTAGAAGCAGACTCAAATAATTTCAGTGGTGCATGTATGATAAATTCTGCAGGGGGTTATATCTGTACTGAGTGTCCAGAAGGATATTCCGGCATTCATTGTGAAGTGTGAGAAACTAAAATTATTTTTTATGCTACATATTCAGTTAATATTTTCCTTATCTGATTTTAGTTGTGCTCCTACATATTATGGAAATCCTTTAATTAAAGGTTCAATATGCAAACCATGTGACTGTAATGGTGCTCCATGTGACAATATGACAGGAGAATGTACTAACTGTTTTGGTAATACTATTGGACTAAACTGTAAAGAATGCAAACCAGGACATTTTGGCAATCCAACTCTATCAGATTGTAGACGTATATATCACTCATTCAATATATAATGGCGAAATTATATGCATTTATAAATTTGGTTTAAGCCATTTTGAAGGATACCAAGTTTATGCAACTTTATCATAGGATTAATCATAGTGTGGTGAGCTGGGTTATCTAAGTCCAGTCTCAGGCACGCGGATAAGTGTAACCAGGAAAGAATCAAAATAATAAATATATTGTAACAATCGCTGATTAACACTGATCATCGATACGTTGATCAGAGCTGGTTATATATTAAAAGATGTGATTAAAACAAGGTTGTTATTACAATAATTAATATAAAAAACTAAACATTCATATTAAAATATACTTAACTATGGACTAATATTAACTATCGACAAACATTAAACTATTAACAAATGCCGCTTACGAAATCCTTTCCCTTAAAGTGAAATAATATGAAATGTTATTTATTACATTAGGTTTTCTACAATTTAATCATACAATTGACGTGACAATAGTTCAATAAACATAGAGAGAAAAAAAAACTTAATTAAAATTAAAATAATGAAATTATTAATTATTGTATAAGTTTTCTAAAAGTCCTCGTCTAAATCAAGTGTGGTAAACTCTACTCTCTAGTTCAGGGTTATTTACAATAGGATTTGGTTCTATAGCTAGTGGTATTTGTTCAGATTGTACTGTACGTCTATTTTTTTTTTTTTACAATACTTAACGTAAATATATATTATAAATATTGTTGTGGTTATTCCAATTATTTTAAAAAGTATATTATATATAAAACTATTATTATTATAAAATTCATATACATTTTTATGCGTGAGCAAATCACTAATTCGTTCTTGATATATTAATTGAGATTCTAGATTATTTAAGGCCGTTTGATCTAATTTAATATTTTCCATTTTTTCTAGATACAAGGGTTTTTGAATAGTTTTGTTGTACAAGTTGTTGCAACAAGTTGAATTTAGTAAACTAAATTCTAGGGGAATTGAAATTTGACTCTAGATTTGTTTGTGTAGCTTCATGAGTTACCGACGGTGTAATGGCTTTGCAGTTTTGTTTTAATGAAAGCCTACCGGTTTTCTTCACAACAATTTTTTTCACTATTGTGTTTGAGTCACATGAAATTGTAACAATAGTATCTTTAATCGTAACAAAATACCAATTATTTGGAAAATAAGAGCTGTATCATTTTTCTGAATATATTTCCGATACAAATACATCACATATGGATGGACGGCAAGGTGTATTTATTATTTAATAGTTCCGTTTCACAAGTTGGAACTTTTTCCGTACCAGATATGAAATCACTATTCTTACACACATATATATTATTAAGTATTTTACAATTATCTAAGTTATCTAATACTATATAGTGAGATACTAAATTATCAGTTAAAAGACATTTAATATTTCTAGTTAAATGTATAAATTGGTTATTAAAGGGTATGAATATTGGTAATATATGATATAATATATAGTTATTTACACTACTTAAGGGTAATTTAATAAGAGTTATTAATTTTTTATTATTATAAAATATTTTAACTTCAAGGATTTTAAAAATTTCATTTATGTTTTCAATATTAACGTTTATAGGTATTTGTAAAATATTTGGAATTTTAATAAAATATGGTTGATCTCATTAAAAAGTTGGTCTGGTGTAATAATTGGATGTAATTGGTTCTTTTGGGCAAATATTATGGCTAGGACCAATTTACTAAGTGTGTTTTCTAATGAATTTATATTATTTTCGATTAGAGACTGAGTAATTATTATATTTTCAAAATCTAAAGAATTAGTAGAAATATTTTGTAGTCCAGATATTGCATTAGAAATTTTACTTAAGTTATTATCGAATATAAATTTTTTATCATTAAAAGATGTAACGGATTCATTAAAATTAGAAATAGTACTTTTAATTATGGATCATGTACTTGATCATGTACAATTGTAAGGATGTCCTTCTCGTCATTATCAAGCTTATTAATCATGTTATCATAGCGTTTAACGTCCTCTGCGTCAACATTACCAAATAACCATTTGATAGCGCTACCTGCCCCTTCCCATGATCTTTTAACCTTATGGCGAAGTGTCAAATGCTTTATGTCATTAATTTGCGTTTCAATATTTTCATTCATACTTCGAAGGAGTTTATGATTTTTTTGAGATATTATGTTTTTGTTACTTAACGGTTCAATATTTCTTAACATATTATTAAATTCAATAGCCTTATTTTCTATTAATTCAATATTTATATAGGACGTAAAAGTCCAAAAAATTTTATAGACTAGCTTTACCTAACTTTTCATATACAATTCCAGGATTATCATTTAAATCTACTACATTGTAATTATTTTTTTCTATTATTTTGAGAAACAGTATCCTCCAATGCCCTAAAAAAAAAAAAAATAATATTTTCAAATTAATTATACGAAGATGATAATATATGGTCTTGTAAAGTTAATGTTGGTTTTGTTTTACTTAATTTTATAGTGCCGATATCTTTAGAAAAATATTTTTTTAATCTATCTGTGTACCTTAACGTTTTTGTTACCTATTTTTAGAGTTGCGTTGTCTTTGTCATTTAATTCGATAATTTTATAAGGGCCTTTAAATTTTGGACTAAGTGTACCTAGTGGTGATTCATTTTTTAATAAAACTAAATCATCAACATTAAGAATTTCTTTTTTCTCTTTAATTTTGGAATCATAATGTTTTTTTGTAATTTTCTTTATTTTTGATTTGATTTTGTTTAGCTATTTGGTGAGATGTATTTAATTTTAATTTTAAATCACTTAAAAAAGTCTTCGTATGAATATCTGAATTCAGGAGATTTTTTTATAGAAATAGGAATTCTTACAGTCCTACCGAACATAAGTGTTGCTGGAGGATAGTTAGTAGCATTGTGAACCATTGTGTTATAAGAAAACATTGCAGTGTCCAAATATTCATCCCAATTGCAATGGTTATCAACAAAATTCCATAAGTAGTTACCAATAACTTGATGACTTCGTTCTAAGGAGTCATTCGATTGAGGTCTATTTGAAGTGGTATTGATTTTTTTATTTTAAAAATTTTACACATATTTTTTATTAAATGAGATAGAAAATCAGCTCCTTAGCCAGAAAGAATAAATTTTGGAATACTAAATATACATATGAATTTATAAGCTAAAACTTTAGCTATAGAATCAGCAGTATGATCTTTTAAGGGGTACGCGAAAAGAAATTTACTTAAATCATCCTAGATAGTTAAAATGTATTTATTACTGTTTTCTGTAATATTAAGGGGGCCAACAATATCAACAGAAATATTTTCTAAGACTTCAGCTGATATTGTTGTAATAGACATAGGATTTTTATGTTTTTTGAAAGTTGCTATATTTTTTTGACAGAGATCGCAAGTTTTTATAAAAAATTTTACATCTTTTCTCATATTTTCCCACTTATAACCTAATTGATTAAGTTTTTTCATTTTTTTAGAGATACCAAAAGAGCTTCCAATAGGGTTTGAATGTATTTCATTTAAAAGTATATTTTTATCATATGTTTCCAAATTTATATCGTCATTTTGATCTAATTCTATTTATATGTCAGATTTTTTAAAAATCTGTTCAGATCCTTTAAAAATATACCTAAGCATTGATTTAAAGTGTTCCCAATTGATATTTTTATGTTTTGGAATAAATAAATGATTAATGTTTTTACTTAATAATAATTCCTTTAAGGTTTCTGTTTTGAAATAATTTAGGAAAATCATAGGAATCAAAGAAATTTAATTTATGATAAATGAGTATATAATTGTTTTCTAAAATTATTTAATTTTGATTACTTTTTACTTGAGGATTAACAATATTTTTAAATTCAAATCTATCGTTAATATTTACAGGGCAAAATAATACTATGTTCTTAATTTTAGTTGTTCTAGTTGTATCATTAGAATCTGTAATATTAGCTTCGATGCGAAGCTGAAAAGGTATTAATTTTACTATGATGTGTTTTTTTTTTATGTCTGTTGCCACTTTTTCTTAGCTCTCACTGGACCGATTTATTTCAAAAGTACGTCAAAAGATCACAAATCGTATCTAGTTGAAGACATTACCCTTAAAAATTGAAAAAAATTCCCTCGTTCCCCGCAAATGGGGGAAATATCCAAAAAAATTACAAATTTAAAAATCGCTAATTTTCGAAATTTTTTCATGTTTTTTTTTAAAACTTCCATAACTTTTTGAAAAATCAACAAATCAACATAATTTTTTTTTATACTAAAACGTTAGATATTTCCCTTTCATTTGATATCATTTTTTTGAAAATCTATCACTTAACCTACTCATTAGGTGGGGATTTAAAATAGCAACTTTTTTACAAAAATTAACTTTTTCAACTTAATTTTTGAAAATGTTCCGGAAATACTGCGTCCTTCAAACATATATCAAATCAAAGGTTATGTTATATACTATCAAATTAAAAAAAAAAATTTGTCCCGACATCTTATCTTTTATGTGCAAATGGCTGTTGAAAATTAAAAAAAAATGTAATGTTTGTGATAAAAATCACCTTCTATAAAAATGTTTTTTGTACTTAAAACTGCCATAATTTTTTCAAAAATGAACAATTAAAATTATATTTTTTTGTATTGAAACCTTAGAAATTTTCCTTTCATTTGATATCATTTTTTTGAAAATCTATCACTTAACCTGGTCAATGGGGGGGATTTAAAATAGCAACTTTTTTACAAAAAATAACTTTTTCAACTTAATTTTTGAAAATGTTCCGGAAATACTGCGTCCTTTAAACATATATCAAATTAAAGCTTATTTTAAGTACTATAAAATGAAAAAAAACATTTGTCCCGACGACCTATCTTCTATGCGAAAATGTCTACCGTATTCAAAAATATGCTATTTTAACAAAAAAATTTTTTTTAAATTAAACACTATCTACAGATTTGCATCGAAGCGTTTCTTATGATAGTGATTTTAATCACTGTCAGATATCATCTATACTGGACCCAACTATGCCACGACCCCACTGTGCCGCCACCCCACTGTGCTACCGTTTTTTTTTTATTTAATATTAGTTGTTTATTTTGAATATCTATAAAATTATTATAACTAAAAATTTTAAATATATCATTATTAGTTTCATTTTTTTTACTATTATTAATTAATTCATTTAAATTATCTGCTGATCTTGAAAGAGCGTCATCATTCGTATTATTAATTCCTTTTTTATAAATAATTTCAAAATTAAAATCTAATAATTTCAGTCTCCATCTCATAAGTCTAGAGTTTGGATCTTTCAAATTAAAAAGCCAAACTAATGCTTCGTGATCTGTTATGATTTTAAATTTAATTCCGTACAAATAAGGTTTGAAATGTTTAGTAGCCCAAACAATAGCAAGTAGTTCTTTTTCAGTGACCGTATACGATATTTCACTTTTATTTAGTATACGAGAAGCATATGCAATGGGCAAATCATTAGGCATATCGCCTTGACTAAGTACCGCTCCAATTGCATAATTACTCGCGTCTGTTGTTAAAATAAATTCTTTATCAAAATTTGGATATTGTAATATTGGTTCAGTTATTAAAATTTCTTTCAAATTATTAAATGCTTTAATTTTTTTAGAACCCATTTTAAACTCTATGTTTTTAGAAAGTAAAGACGTTAAAGGGTGAGCTGTTTTGGACAAATTTGGTATGAACCTTCTATAATATTCGGCTAAACCAAGAAATTATTTGATATCTTTAACGCATTTTGGAATAGGAAAATTCTTTACGGACTCAAATTTATCTGGATTAGGTTTAACACCTGATTCAGAAATAATGTCCTAAATAAGCAATTTCTTTTTTTAAAAATTCGCATTTGTCTGGTTGTAATTTTAAGTTAGCGTTTCTTAAAGCAAGAAATACGTCTTCTAATTTATTATTATGATCTATTAAACTACAACCATAAATAACTATATCGTCGATATATGCAAAACATTTAACTAGTAAAGAAACAAGTACAGTATTAATTAGACGTTGTAAAACAGCAGGTGCTTCTTTTTTTCCGAACGGTAAACGCGTGAAATGATAATGTTCATTACCTGAACTAAAAGCGGTTTTAGGAGCATCATTTGGATCTAATTTAATTTGATGAAAACTTGATGCTAAATCTAAAGTTGTAAAGTAAGATGCATTGCCTAATTGATCAAGAATTTCATTAATATTAGGGAGGGGATATGAATCTCCTACCGTGATATCATTAAGCTTACGAAAATCTACAACTATACGCCATTTCTTTTGTCCTGATGCATCTGGTTTTTTGGGGACAACCCATAAAGGTGAATTCCACGGGTATTTGATTTT
The DNA here is from genome assembly GCF_025091365.1 of Daktulosphaira vitifoliae. Classification (NCBI taxonomy): domain Eukaryota; kingdom Metazoa; phylum Arthropoda; class Insecta; order Hemiptera; family Phylloxeridae; genus Daktulosphaira; species Daktulosphaira vitifoliae. The sequence continues at coordinate 39,719,174 of NW_026099573.1, read as the reverse complement.
TCTATAATACTTTGGTCTAAAACACTATTCAGTTGTTTTTCAACTTCCTCCTTATGACAGATAGGATATCTATATTGTTTTATATTTATAGGATAATCATTAGGAGTAATTATTTTGTGTTCCATTTTTATTATTTTATTAGTAAAAGATAATTTATCTCCTGGTAAGAAAAATATATCGTTAAATTTATGACACAAATCTTTAATAGAGGATTTTTCTTCAGTATTCAAATAATTTATTCTAATATTTTCATTCAAAAGGTTTATTCTATTATTATTGTTGGAATCAAGATAGTTGGTATTAATATTACTTTCATTTGGGAATTCGAAATTTTGAGGTAATTGGTCAAATTTAATATTATCAATGGAAATTGTAACATCTTCTTCCGACGTATTCAAAATAGGTACAATTGCGTAATTATTTCTAATTTGTGTAACACATGTTCCAATGAAAACATGGTCATTAACCTTAATTGGGTCATATATTATGCCTGTTGAATTTTCAATATTAAACGATTTAACTTTAATTACCGATTCCGAAAGACCTTTAATTGAGTAATTATGTGTTGGTAAATAATCTGTGATTTAAATTTTTTCACCAAAATAAAATTGTAACTCTTTCTTATTTAAATTAATGTATTTAACATAATCTTTAAGAAAATCATAGCCTAAAATACCATAAGACTATATTAAAATCATTAGTTACAATGTGAAATACATGAGTTATCATTGTATGTCCTATTTTAAAATTTATTTTTGTATATCCTAAACTGTTTGTTTTCCCATTTATGCCTTCTAGAGTTGTACATGAATTATCCCAATATCTATGTCCTTTGGGTAACTCTCCTATTTTTATTAGACTAGCTTGGGCTCCACTGTCAATCATAAAATTAATATTTTTACGAATATCAGATGAAAATAATTTACAATATGGAGTGTCAGTTTGAGTTGTATTTAAAATAGAAATTTGCTTTGAATCGTTAAAATTTATATTTTTACTTGTACTAGGCTCGTTTTTATAAGAATTTTTAATTTATGACATTCATCTTTTGTATGGAAATTTTTCTTACAATAAGTACAAAATTTATTGTTATTATTATTGTTACTGTTATTATTTCCTTTAAAATTATTTTTAGAATTATTATAATTATTATTATTATTATTATTGTTATTATTACGATAAAAACAATTTGAAGTGTCATGATTTTTTCTATGGCAAATTTTGCAATAATTATTAAAATTATTGGAAGTATTAGAATTATTCGAATTTGAGGAATATTTTAGAAGATTATTTTCCGTACTAATTCGAAGTTTCTCTTTTTTAGCTATATCAATTGCATCGCTAACATTTTTAGGATTATTAGTTAACACTAATATTTTAATATGGTTGTTATAATTACCTCTTTTAAATGCGCCTAAGGCTTGATCTTCGCACATATTTCTTATAGCTGTTTTTTGAATTTTACATTCTAATTTGTTAGTATAAGACTGATAAAGTTTTATATCTAATCTCTCTACTCTATCACCGAAATCATTAATTTTTTCATTTTTATATTGTTTAATTGTTTGTAATTCTACGTATAACTGATCAGGACGAATTTCTTCTCCGTAATTATCGATAAGAAGGAATTTTAATTCAGACCAGTCTTTTATTTCTACTGAATTGACAAGTTCTCTAGCTTTACCTTTAATTTTAAGTTTAACAGCTAAAAATAGTTGTTTATGCTGCTAATTTGTAGCCATAAGATAAGCATCGTCTACGGTACTTATAAAATTATTCAGTTTGTCTATTTTTCCTTCAAAAGGTTTGCCTATTAATTACGTTCATACAAAAATAGAGAATGTTTTTTTAGCCATATTAAAAAAGTAAAAAGAGAATTTAATTTTAATTTGAGGTTTTTAAATTTTAAAAGGTTAATTTTTTTTTTTTTTTTAATTTGAATCTTATAATACCAATATTTTACAAAAAGGGTATCTTATTTTACTTAAGCTTAAAATTAACTTAAAGCTAAGTACAATATAAAATATTACCAGAAAAGAGCTGTGAAAAATAAATATTTCATATTTTTCATATGTTGATGATCTCAAAATGAATTAGTCTTGTTCAATTGAAGCCAAATTTTTCAAAGATGTCGAATTGTCCTTTTGAGACGAATTTTTGTAGTGACATTTTGAGTTGAATTTACCGTGATGGCACTTGAGTCGACTTTACCAGGGATGCCAATTTATGTGGTGAGCTGGGTTTTCTAAGTCCAGTCTCAGGCACGCGGATAAGTGTTACCAGGAAAGAATCAAAATAATAAATATATTGTAACAATCGCTGATTAACACTGACCATCGATACGTTGGTCAGAGCTGGTTATATATTAAAAGATATGATTAAAACAAGGTTGTTATTACAATAATTAATATAAAAAACAAAACATACACATTAAAATATACTTAACTATGGACAAACATTAAACTATTAACAATTGCCGCTTACGACAATAGCATAATTTTTGTTTTTTGTTTTAGGTGTTAGTAAGGGGGATAAAACATTTAACCCCCAATATTATAACTTCTATAGAAATATATTGTTAAGTTTTAAATTCAATTAATAAAAATTTGTACTAGTTGATGGTGTGTTTGGAATAACTTAACATAATTTATAAATGCATATAAATCAGCGCCCTATTTATCAATTAATATTATAAGTTATTACTGTATTGTTTTTTATTACGTTAAATAGCATGTGATTGTCATCCAATTGGATCACTTACTACAGATTCTTGTAATATGGAAACAGGTCAATGTCAATGCAAAGAAAATTTTACCGGAAGAACTTGTGATCGGTGTGTGGTAGGTAGATATTAAATGGTATAATACTTTTTAATTGATATAAAAATTGTTATGTTGTGCAATAATAAAAAGCTTTAAATATAGCAGGGTGTTTAACTATAGTTGAACATAGTAACATAGTGTGTAAGCTAAATTTACAAGGATCCCGAGGTGGATCCTCCATGGGCCAAGGTAAAGCCGGAGCACCAGGGATTTTGGTAACTTACCCTAGGAAGAAAAGTTATAAATAAGTTTTGATTGAGTACAATTATTAAAATTTATTAAATATTACAAACAAATTAATTTTTTTTTTATCATAACATAACAAACGTATTTAAAAAAAAATTGTATATAAACAAATATGACCATCATGATCAGGCCGAAATGAAAAATATTACTCCATCATGAAATTGACGGGAACGGTAAAATTCATAATAATTGACAACATGAGGTTGTGCCAACAGGTGTGTAGATGACGAAAAGAAAAGTTCTGTTTAATATGATTTTTGAACATTACGGTGATTTTTTCACGCTTGATCACACACAGGAGAGGATACTTGACAGTGTGACCGTTGACAGATGTGGTATTAAGGATTGGTAGGTTATGATAAGGTCACAGGTGGTAGGAAACGTCTATTTATTAATAATTATGTGTATATGTGTAACACTGAATCTACAGATGTATGACGCGCACTGTTTGAATAGTTACCTGTGACCTTATACTCATGAACATTTTATTACGTTCAAGTGAAATACAAAATTAAAATTTTTTTTTATAAAAAATTGGCTATTTAAGCTAACTCAAATTTATAAACGGTAGCACAGTGGGGTCGAGGCACAGTGTAGAAAAATCATAGATGGGACAAGTATAGATAATATTTGACAGTGATTAAAATCACTATCATAAGAAACGCTTTGATGCAAATCTGTAGATAGTGTTTCATTTAGAGAAATTGGTGGATTATTCCAAAAGCAACATCAACTCTTATTTCTTTGATTATATCCTAATTAGTAGTTCTTTGATTTTAAAATATAATATATGAATAAATACTAATTATAATTATTAAATTTAGTATGAAATTGATATTTAAACGGAGAAATTATAAAAATAATAAAGAAGTTGTATTTTGCTTTATTTTTACGTGTATAAAAATTTAAAGGGCTTGATACAATAAATTTCAATAAAAACTGTTTGTTACTATAAATAAATGCACTGAACTACAAGGAACTTTCATCAGTAACAAAAATATACCATTCTAAATCAACTTTTCGCGATGTTTTCAAATCTGCAATTAGACTTTTTCTATCACTTCTAAGTTTTAATATTATTAAAATTTGTATTTACATATAAAAAATTCGCATCGAAGCTAAAAAATTGGCTATTTAAGCTAACTCAAATTTAAAAATTACTTTTTCAACTTTAAAAAAGTAAAAAAAAATTTAATAAGTTTAATTTCTTATGTCTTATGAACTTTATTCTATGTCAATTAGTAAAAAAATTTTAAAAAAAGTAAAAGTTAAAACCCAGGATTTTAACACAAAATTTTATAACATATTTTTGAATATGTTATCCTTTTGCGCATAGAAGATAGGTCGTCGCGACAAATTTTTTTTTTTCATTTTATAGTACATAAAATAAGCTTTAATTTTATATATGTTTAAAGGACGCAGTATTTCCAGAACATTTTCAAAAATTAAGTTGAAAAAGTTAGTTTTTGTAAAAAAGTTGCTATTTTAAATCCCCCTTGTGTGTACAATAAGTGTTAGATTTTCAAAAAAAAAAATGATATCAAACAAAAAGAAATTACCTAAGGTTTCAATATAAAAAAATATTATTTTGATTTGTTAATATTTGAAAAAGTTATGGAAGTTTTAAGAAAAAAAAGTGAGAAAAATTACAAAATTTATCGATTTTTAAATTTGTAATTTTTTTTGCGGTTTCCCCCATTTATGGGGAACGAGGGATTTTTTTCAATTTTTAAGAGTAATGTCTTCAACTAGATACGATTTGTGATCTTTTGACGTATTATTGAAAGAAATCGGTCCAGTGAGAGCTGAGAAAAAGTGGCAACAGACATAAAAAAAAAAAAAACACATCATAGTAAAATTAATACCTTCTCAGCTTCGCATCGAAGAGAAAATGGATAATATTGAGTTTAATTTTAATCGTATATAAATAAAGTAGCAATGCGACTCCGTAAAAAATCCAGAGGAACTACCGCGTTGAGTCTGAAGAGCCTCCTATTTATGGCCGAATATTCCATCCATGGGATTTATAATAATGGAATCCTCGGGATATTAGTTTGGGATTTCCATATTATTGAAACAATAATTTCCTATTTGACTTTCAATCTGGAATCTTATTTAATTTTATGATTCATTTATTAATAATAGACGAATCATTAAAAATTTAAAAATAATTATTTAGAAATATGTATACTACTTATTTTATGCTAGACTCAACAAAATTCATTATAACTAACTTAATGAAACCATTCTAGATTAAAATTAAATGTTTTTTTATTAAAACTTACACAAATCAGAAAACAGAAAAGTTTTGAATAGTGTAATTATTTTTGCTGATATCCAATATATACATTAATATATTTTTTAAATACAATTAATCATAAAAATTATGAATACATTAAATAAAAATACAATATAAGAGTTGCTGAGGAGATATTTAAAGTGATATACAATACATATTTAAATTGTATAATTTATTTTCAAAATAATTAGTTCATAATTAAAAAAAAAACTTGAGTTAGTTTTCATTATAAAACTATATTATTACCATGGCTCGGATATTATAGCACAAATAAAATATATATTTAGCACTTTATTATGCACTTAAAAATCCACAATAAGCCTTATAAATAGCACTAAAAACAGAAAAATACGATGAGTCTGAAATAAAAACATTGTATATGTAGGTAATATGAAGATAACGCGCAAGACCTATGTAAATACGATGATGGCGATAATAGTAGTACGTTTCACAGGAAATGAGCAAATTATTGTAAATGATATGAATTGTATTATCGACAACAACAACTGAATATATCACATTTGATAATCAAAATGCTTGTTAATTCTTGTTTTCATATTCACATGAATGTGCTAATATAGTTTTTTGTCAGTAAAATTTTGGTCATTTCAGATACATATAAACTAGCTAAAAATAGCACTTAAACTTAAAAATTAGCAAAATAGCACCAAAAACTGTAAACATGCAAAAATTAACAAAATATGCATTTGCTAAAACTTTCGAGCCCTGATTATTACATTACATTATACGATTATTGTTATTAAAAAAAAAATGATTACATTAGAATAAAATAAATGTACAAATAAAAATTATGGAGTTATATACCTCTTTTTAGACCATCTGTGGCATCATTTGGTATACAATAGGTCTAACTAAATCTCATTTTGTTTGTAAAGATTTGCTCTACATGATAAGTACTCAGACTTAAAAAAAAAGTCATTCTGTGGCTTTTAGAGGCTTTGTATCTTTCTCATCAACCCTCTTATGGTACTGGGGTAGGATTTGGAAATTTTTCTTAATCTATAAAGAAAACGTTATATATATTTTGAAATACCAAAATAATAAACCCTTTCTAAATCCGTTTTGTTTTGGAGTATTTTTTTTCAAAATACTAAGTAAATCTATTGTAATACTTTTAAATTTTACACATACAGTTAAGTAAAGTAATTAAGCGATAATTTTCCTTTGCTGCTAGTTTTTATTAGGTTNTTAATTAAGTAAAGTAATTAAGCGATAATTTTCCTTTGCTGCTAGTTTTTATTAGGTTTTTCTATTAGAATAATGTTATAATTCGGTGTTGAATTTATTGAGCCAATTAAATCGTCTTTAAGGTGTTGGTTTTCTTTTTAATGGGTGAATGATACTTAAGGTATTGATTTTTAATAATGTTTTCATTCGTCGGTGATTTAAAAGAGGTGTTAGTAATGTGTTTTCAATATCTTGTGTATAGTCCATGGTGTCATTAGATGGATCAGAGATATTAAATTGATTTAATAGGATATTATTTGTACCTTCAATCGTCTGTTTCTTCTTCTTCCGCGACTTCGGCCTTCAAGACCATGTCATCCAAAAAATTTGCCTTCAAATTTCCCTATCCAATGCCAACTCCTTCCAATCCATCCCTGGTCTCAATTTTACTGTGTCTTCTTTGATTCTAACTTCCCAGCGTAATCTTGGCCTTACAAGTGGTCGTTTTCCTTGTATATTCTTCTGTACTATTTTTACCAATGAACCTGTTTTTCGCCAATAATGACCTGCTCACTTTAGTCTCTCCTTGTATTTCTCTAGTAATTTCATCCATCACTATAGAGAATAAGTAAGGGCTTAAAGCAGAACCTTGGTGCACTCCTACTCTTACCCGAAAACCTTCTGATACTCCTCCTACGCTTTTTACCCTGGTACAAGTGCCATCATACATAACTTCTATCATATTAATGTACCTTTTCGAGATTCCTTTTTTCATTAATGCCCACTTTAAAACCTCTGTCGATACTCTGTCATACGCTTTCTCCAAATCTATAAATACCATACACAAATTTTTCTTCTTTTCCCTAAACTTTTCTATTAGTTGCCTCACACAAAATACTGGCTCCATTGTTGACTTACCAGGCATAAATCCAAACTGGGTTTTAGATACTGATGTCTCATTTCTTATTCTCTTATCTATTACCTTTTCCCAAATTTTCGTACTATGACTCATAAGCTTTATGCCTCTATAATTTCCACACTCCTGTATGTCACCTTTACCTTTAAGTATCGGCAATACTATTCCTTCATTCTTTTGAATTTTCTCATCAAATAGGATTTTATTAAAAAGATCCTGCAACCACCTTATGCCAACACCGCCTAATATTTTCCATACTTCTACTGGCACTTCATCTGATCCTACTGCTTTATTCTTTTTCATTAATGCCACAGCATCCCATACCTCTTTCTCACTAATTAAATCTACCAGATATACGAGATACCCTCGTGGATATAATGTTTTTTTTTTTTGGTACTCCTCATTCAATAATTTTTCAAAATACTCTTTCTACCTTTTTTCACGTCATCACTCGAGAGTACCTTATTATCAACACCTTATTTAATGATAATCTTTAGACCTTTTCTCTCTTAACTTTGTAAGTCTATAGATTTCTTTCTCGCCTTCCTTTGTTCCTAGCCTATCATACAACTAATCATACCTCTTAAACATCGCCTTACTTACTGCACACTTGGCTTCTTTGTACAAGCGTTTATACTCCATCCAGTCTTCTCTCCTTTTGCTCTTCTGCCATACTTTGAATTGCTTTTTCTTACTTTCTATGATTTTTTGAACGTCCTAATCCTATCACCGCATCCTCATACACTTTTAAGTATCTTATAAAAATGTAAATTTTTATTTTTGTTCACATCCTTATTCCTTAAATTAAATTAATTTAAGGTATTCCTTAAATCACACTATACTCTTTCTCTTCTCCATATCTAACTACTTTGCCTTTAAAATACAAGCAATTATTTATAGATTGGAAATTGGAAGATCAGTTTGTTAAATAATTAAGATAAAAATAACTGTTCATTATGATAGCTATATACGTAAAATCTTAGGAGGTATAATTATTTAAATATGTGGTTTTTGAAATTTTCTTAAAATATAACAAACTTATAAAAAAATAAATACATAATGAAAACAATTCAATTATAAATTGAATTTCAGGATGGGTTAGGCAATACGACAGCTAAATGTATAGATTGTACTTGCAATCATATTGGGTCAATATCTGATTTATGTGATCCTAGGACTGGTTTGTGTCCATGTAAAAGAGGTGTAACAGGAGTTAGCTGTGATACATGTTCAAAAGGTTTTCATTCTTTCTCTAGCCAAGGATGTGAAGGTTAGTAATCATCTTATTAAATACAAATGAATGCAATTTATTAAAATTTCTGTTGTATTTTTACTTAGAATGCAATTGTAATATAACTGGAAGTGTGGATAACAATTGTAGCAGTATCAATGGGCAGTGCAACTGTCAGTCCAATGTTAGTGGAATCTTATGCAACTCATGCACAGTAAGTAATAGACATACATAGGTATACATTTTTCATCATAATAGATAGTATAATGATAATAATATATTTAGGAAGGATACTGGAATATTTCGAATATGGGATGTCAAAAATGTCAATGTGATGAAATTGGTGCCATCAATAACTTGTGTGATGAAATTTCTGGTCAATGCTCTTGTAAACTAGGAGTGGGAGGTTTATTTTGTGATCAGTGCTTACCTGATTATTACGGATTTTCCACTTTGGGTTGTTCAAGTCAGTAATTAATTATAACTCTTCAATATATTATCATTTTCTATTGAAATTTTATTAATTGTCTAGAATGTGAATTATGTGATACATCTGGACACATTTGTGATATGGATACTGGAAGATGTGTATGCCCTCAGCTGACTGAAGGTTCAGAATGCAATCAATGCATGTCTAATGGTTTTGGCTGGGAGTACAAAAAAGGATGTCAAGTGAGCTAAAACATAAATTAATATTTTACTCATATGTTCAATTTTAATAATAAATATATTTTCTAAATTTTTAGGAATGCCAATGTGATTTATTTGGATCTTTTAACTCATTTTGTCATAACAAAACAGGAACATGTACGTGCAGAACTGGCTATGGTGGAGCTAAATGCAATAAATGTTCGTTTGGTTACTATGGATATCCTCGATGTCGACCCTGTGCATGTGATTATGCTGGAACTGAACCTAATAATTGTAATGGAACATTATGTGGTTGTGATGAATTTGGTCAATGTGATTGCAAAGTAAGCAAAGTTATTATTATAAAGTCAAGTAAAAGTTTATATGAACTTATCTGGATAAAAAATGTTGGTTATAATTTTTTTATTTATAAAATAATATAATAAGCATTAAAAATTTTTTGTATGTAAGAAACAGTATGTTATGATACTATGCTAATAATAATATATTTGTGTTATCAATGTAAAAATGTCAGTATGTGTCTGTCTGTCGAACAAGTTATTGAACTAATTGGAGGTGATATATTTTTTTATAAACAATAGTTTAAGGTGCTAAATTAGCAGTGTAGAGTTTCAATATATACTACACAATTGAGGTGCTATAAAAATCATAAAATTTTAAGTGAAGGTTATTTTTTTTAACTGTGTGATATCCTTTGTATTAAATAAATTTATAATTATTTAAGTATTTTTGTAAGTAACATTTATGTTAAGTATAGTATTTTGTAATCAATTTTAAAATATTGTGTTAAAAAGTATATTGTTTGTCATAGATTTACGTATAATTAATAATAATTAAATATAAATTCACAATATCGTTTTTAATTGATTGAAAATAAAATATTTTTATTTTATTTTTTCAATGTATATAGTAATATTAAAGCACAAGTACAATATATTAGACGGGTTCTCACCATTCTAAAGTATAGAAAAGGAATAAACATAAAAGATATTTTATTATAGATAAATGAATATAGTAAAAAAAAGTTTCACAAAAATCTTATTTTAAGAGAAATTGTGTGGCTAGCATTAAAAAAAAATCTCTTTATGTAGTTAAAATTATTAAAGAGCCAATGTACCTTAAAACATAAATTATAAAAGGCTACATATTATGATAGTGTAGTCATAAGTAAAATTCTTAAAAAATTTTTTACTATGAAATGTCCATAGTGACTAATCATTAAATATGAGATATGTTTGTCTATCTTTTATGCAAAAAATATTAATCAGCTACTAAAGATACATCACTTAAAATTGGTTAAATGATGTTCAAAAAGTTTAATTAAACCTTAAATAAAATGTTGAAGATATTTTATTGTTGGAAAATTAAATATTTTCTTTTATTTTAGATGAATGTTTTTGGAAAAAGATGTGATCAATGTAAAAATGGAACCTTTGGACTGGACCAAACAAATGCAGATGGATGCATTCCTTGTTTTTGTTTTGGTCGTAGTAGTTCATGTTCAGTAGCAGGTCTTACGTGGAATCAAATTAGACTACCTCAAACTCGAATATTAACTGTTCACTATGATACTAATAATAGCACTTTGTACAATGAAAGCGATTATCCAGTCAATACTCAAGAAATTTGCTATATAAGTGTAATTATTTATTAATCTGTATATTATGAAAGTATGACTTAGTTTCACTTTTTTTTATAGCTAGCAAATCCTGAAAACGAATTAAAAATGACGAAAGAAGAACAAAATCAATTATTGGTAATTAATAACTTAAAAATTATTCCAGGTACTATAGGTAATGTGGAAATAGGTGTGAAGTATTTATTTGATACACCTGTCTACTGGCAATTACCTTCACGATTTTCTGGTGATAGGGTAAATAGAAATAATATTACATTAAAATCTTATGATGTTTTATGAATTAATTTTCTACAGATTTTATCTTATGGTGGTTACATAAGATTTTCTATAGTCGCTGAAGGTGGAAACACTTTATTTCCTCAATATATTTTGTCATCTTACCCATTAATTCAAATTCAAGGAAATGAACACATTATTCTTGAATATTTTCCAAAATTTGTCAATAATGGATCCAGTCATCAAGTAAGGTACTGTATATTGTTGATACTCATTTATTTATTTATATGAGTAAATTGTTTTTTTTATCTATTGATTTTTCACTTTTTAATTTTTAAAATTGTTATTGAACATTTTATTTATTAAAACTAAATCATTATTTTTAAGATTACACGAATCATTATGGCAAATTAAAAACAATCCTGATGCCAAAGTTAGTCGAGAAATACTTATGCTTGCCTTACAAAATATAAAATATATATTCATTAGAGCAACCGATTCTGTTGACTTTACAAGTGCTACGTGAGTACACATTTTATACATTATTCATTAAAATATTTCTAAGTCTAGAAAATATTATGTAGTCTTAAAGATGTATGGCTAGAAACCGCAACAATGACATCAAGACGATCTGCACATCTGTCTGCTTCTCAACTAGTGGAGGTATGTGAATGTCCTCGAGAGTACAAATCATCTTCATGTCAAGATCCCAGTCTTGGTTATTTTAGATATTACAATAGTTCAGTTGGTGCAACCATTATAATACAAACTGTAGGTGAAGCTAAACAATGTCAGTGTAATGGTCGTTCAAAAGTTTGCAATGTAGAAACAGGAAAATGTGAAGTAAGCTGTTAAAACTAAATAAAATGTATCCATTCCCCAAATATTAAAGACATTGAATATCTTAGAATCAAAAATAATACAAAAATTATTAATATTACAAGGATTTCTTTTTCGCAGAATTGTACACAGAATACAGGGGGTGCTCACTGTGAAGTCTGTGCTGAAGGCTTCTATGGTGATCCATTTGGTGAAGGTTGTCATCCATGTCCTTGCCCTTCAGTTAATAAAAATTTTGCTAAGTCATGTAAAATCAACTTTGATGGAACATTAGTTTGTTATTGTAAAGTAGGTTACAAAGGACCCATGTGTGATCAGTAAGTTTTTAGAAATTTTTTTTATATTCACATAATAATATTAGTAGTGAAATTAAATTTTATTTAAAAATAGGTGTGAATACGGATGGTTTGGATATCCACGAAAAGATGGCGGAACTTGTGAACCATGTCATTGTAACAAATATGGTATGATAAGTGATGAATGTGATGAAGAAACAGGACAATGCAACTGCATGCCAAATATTACTGGTCGAGACTGTTCTATTTGCCAAGCAAATCATGTGTTGACTAGTAAAGGTTGCACGTGTAAGTAAAATTATAAAAATATAAGCATTGTATAATAAAATCCTAATAAAAATTATGTTATAGCATGTGAAAACAAATGTATCAGTACATTGTTAAATGAAGCAACTAAACAAATGAGGTTATTAAATGAATCATCTATTTATCTTGCTGAAGGAATGATTTCTCCCCCATGGTCATACTTATTGTTTCTTGAAAAAAATGTAACATTATTAAACAATATGCTTAATGACTCAACAAAAGCAAATTTGTTGTTGATTGATCTAGCTGATGAATTAGAACAAAATGTTATGAAAAAAGTTAAATATGCTTTTGTAAAGGTAATTGAATTGTTTTTCAAATTAATAATAGATATTTTATAAATTAAATTTAACTAAATTGAATTTTTTCTTATTAACAGGCTAAGAAAACTCTGAAAGGATCTCATCTTATTGAAAATGATGTAGAACTATTAAATAAATTAGCAAAAAATAGACTATTAAACACTATAGGACTTGAAAGAGAAATAGATGGTAAAGTATAATTTGACTACAATATATAGTTTAATTAGAAAAAGTAAAATAAAAACTAATTTTTTTAAATAATTATTTAATAAAAAAGTGATAATATTTATTAATATCGAATGAATTAATTAATTAACATTCTAATTTAAATCAAACTGATATAAAGAAATATATTAATTATATGAACTCCATTAAATGGTACCTCATACAGTCTATATAACATAGAATTGTTGATTTCTCATAGTAGTAATATAATAATAGGCAGGGCAGTGCTACTACACAGTTGAGNTAGGAGGATGTAACAGAGACAGGTACCTTGGGTGCTACACAGTTGAGTTGTGCCGTAAATACATTAATAAAAATTTTTTTTGCACAAGATGTACACTGTTTTAAAATATACATATATATATTAGTATATATTTTATATCAGTTGTTGTTATTACTTTTGTATGTATAAAATATTTTATATCTATACCGTAGATAAGACAAAGAAAGTTGTATCTTATTTGTGCTTAAAATTTAAATATTAAACTTAAACTTTTATTTTCTTTAATAGGAACCCCTATTTTCAATTTATTCATATAGAAAAGACACATTCAAATAATTTTGTTAAAAGATTTGGATTTAAAGTACTAATTTGTCATTAATTTGGTTAACCTAATAGTAAAATCAACAATAAACTATTTCAATGGGTTATAAATTATTTTTGTCGTATTTATTAAGAAAACTTTTCCACACTGGTCATTCAACAATAGACGATAGTAAACTTTTGTTGAACATTATAGTATATATCTATTAATAGACATTAATTATTAAAAAAAAAATTTGTTTAATGAATAAAATCCAATTGTACCTCTGACAATTGATAACTACTGTATACTACACAGAAAATTATCAATTGAAAATACTTTCCAAGAAAATGAGTGTCTTATTCTTAATGAATAACTCTGTATACTGTTAAGATTAGGGTGTTATTAAAAGTGTAGTGAATGGCTTTGATTTAGCGTTTAATATATGTAAAATCTTTCATAAAAGTAAATTTAATTTCTACCCATATTAAATAGGGACACCAAATAAATGTTTGTCCTAGCACGCCAATGATAATTAGTTCAACACTGATAAAAGGATATATTAACAATAAGGGAAAATTCTCTATTTATGGACTACAGTTTTTAAAAGAGTTATCTAGTTAACAATAATTGTCTATGTTAAATTATAATTATTTTTTCATTATTTAGAGTTAGTTATAAACCTACAGACATATAGTGTAGAAGAAATATCCCGAGTAAATATATTAAGTACTCTAGAAGAAGCAAAAAATTTGTTAAACAAAATAAACAATATTGACTTTGAGCCATCAGTTGAACCCTTAGTCATACTCAAGTATTATTACTATTAAAAATATCTTATTTAAAAGTACTAAGAAAACTTGTCTGTTTTAGGGTATGTTCTCAAGCTATGGAAAATTTACAATTAAACACAGGGAGTCAAGCTCTGACTATTGAGCTCAAAATCAAATTTGAAAACCTTTTAAATAAAGTGAAAGACTTTGACCTCATTTTATCTAATATATCTGTTATTTCAGAATCGGTACCAATTTCATTTCACTTGCTATTCATTAAGTAATTAAATAATATATTTTTTACTTAATTTAGGTAATACAGTTAAAGAAAAACAATCAAAAATCTTTGTATTTGGTCAATAAAATTATAGAAGATATTAATCGAATGGAAATTATGTTTAATATACTTTATGGAGATGCTTCGAATGCTATAAAAAAGGCTAAAGCTAACTTTTTATCGAGTTCAGATAATTTTGAAGTACTGTACCTCATATATATTAATTAAATAAATGTTACCCTCCCTTTCCTTAAAAAAATGTTTTTTGGAGTTAACATATTAATGATTATTAAATTTAAATTTGTTATTCATACATTATTACTATTATGATAGGAATTGTTCAATATTAGACCCAGATTAGAAAGCTTCAGAAAACAGTTTAATAGTGGTAAAAATATAGATGCTCAATTAAATGATGAGTTACTTTTAGTGAACACAGCTGAAATACATGCAAGTTATCTTTTACAAACTGCTCAAAAATATGCAGAGTGAGATATTGTATAATTTTACATTTTATAAAATTATTATTTAATTAGGATTTCTTTGGTTTTGTTTACTTAGATTATTTAAGCCAATTAAACACGATGCAAATGTCACATTACAAGCTAGTAATGCTTACTTAAATATTGTTGAATTACTTCAATTAGCTCATAATTCAGCAATCAATGCTAGCAAATTAGCAGAAACTTCATATAAAACTGTAATTTAATATTTTAAATAAATATATTTTGATAATTTTTTCTAACTTAAAAAGTTTATTTTTAACATTTAAAATTGTAATATTATTTAAAAAATTAACTGTCATACTTACAATAATTTTTGTATTGTTAAGTTATGTAATTTAAACAACTTAATTTCGGTTATTTAGTCATATCCAGGATTATACCAAGAAATGTTTTTTCATAAAACAAAAACTGCTGAAGAATCATCAAAACTTGTTTACCAGAACATATTAGAATCTATGAAAATTGTAAATTCTTTTAAAACAGAATTTGATTTAGAAATGATGAACTTAGAAAACATTAAAAATGATATACGTCAAGTTATTAAAAATGATAATAGCAATTCTAAACAAATAACTGAACTAGAACAATCTGAAGGTATTAATAAATTATTTAAAAAGTTATTTCTTTAATCTGTAATAGTTCTGTTTGTTTTCATTTAGGTATGAATACTGAATTTAATAGGGAGGATATTGATCCTTTGGTTGAATCATTGACCAATGTTGAAACTAAAATAAATAAAATTCAATATGACATAGATAGTAGACTGCGTCCAGCTCTATTTCAATTAAATGGTGAAGGAGAACCATCACTGACTGTTGCTCAAAATAAAAGTAATAAAGAAATATAACTCATTCTTCAATTATTTATAACTAATAAATTTAACATTTTACAGTTGATGAAGTTGAAATTAATGGCAAAAAAGCTATAGACCTATTAAATAATGTTTTTAAGTCTACTGAAAACTTTAATAAAGAATTGTCTTCTTGGAATGACACTATGGCATCAAAACTTGAAAGTCTACGAAATAAAATTACTGAAGCGCGTCAAATTTCTGATGGTGTAAGTATTTTTCTATACTTAAAATTTCCATGGATGAAATAAAAACTTTATTTAAAAAAAATAATAATAATATCTCATGTCTCTTTAAATTTAAGATTCGAATCTCAATAACAGGTCTAGAAAGTGACATTGACAATGTTTGTATTAGAACATATCAACCAAAATTTCTAGAACCTAGTACTAGAACTACTATAGTTTTGTCATATGCCATAAGCTCTAATGCGAGAGATGCACTACTCTTCTATCTTTTGAGTAAAAGTACCGTAAGTATTATAATAAGTACTAATTTTAAAAATAATAATATTACTTTTTTTCTAAAAAACTTTAACTATATTTAGTTTAATTTATAGGGTGATTTTGTAGCCATTGAAATGGTCAACCGAAAGATAAGATTCCTGTGGAATGTTGGAGGTGGTATTGGAGAAATTACTCATCCGATGCATATACAAACAGCAAATGATCTAAATAATGATCAACATTGGTACAGAATTGAAGCTGAACGAGTTCAAAATGTGGGTAAATTATTAATAAGACCTCAGGTAGTTCCTAGTGGATCATCATTAGCTATGATGGCACCATATACAAATATGTCAGGGGCTGGCATGGGGCGATTGGATGTTAATTCTGATGATATGATATGGATAGGAGGAATTGATAAAGCACCACTTCCACCATACCTACTCTCTAGGCAATTAGGTCTAACTGGTTGCTTGCATCAGGTATGGTTGGATGGATGGCCTATTGGTTTATGGAACTTTAAGTCACAACCATCTGGTATTTGTAGCGCTTGCATGGAAGGGTAGAGTTTTTAAATTATTTATCACAAAGAATGTGTGTAAATTAATTTACTTTTTATTTTAGAGCTGAAGAAGTTGTTGATGATGGTTCCTATAGGTTTTCTGGGGAAGGCTATTCAGTTTTACACCATGACAATACTATTGCTTACAATAAATATTTGTTCAGTGTGTCACTGAACTTTAAAACTTTTGATGAGAAATCATTGTTATTCTTAGCTGAAGGATCACAACCCGTAAGTTAGATAAATTAAAATTGTGTTAAACTGAAACTTAAAAAAACTAATTATTTTGTATAGAACCAATATGTTGAAATCAGGCTTCAAGATGGAAAAATTGTTTTTCGTGTTAGTTATTCAGGTTACTCACTTTTAGAATTATCCACCACAAGTAGGTATAATATTGGTACTTGGACAAGATTGGAAGCAACTAGATATTTTGACAGAAAAAAGAAAGTGGAAAAAGGTAAGCTTTATTAGATTTAATTAGAACATATTCTAAACTACCTCTTTAAACAGGAGTATTAAAGGTAGGTAGTGAATCAAAAGAAGGTGTACCATCACCTCCACCTAATCAAAATGACATACCAGAACTTTCGGAAACACAGTATATGATTGGCGGAGTACCTCCAGGTTTTAAACCCAGCAATAGCCTATCTAAATCATTTTTAGGATGCATGTCGGATATCCAAATAGCTCAACAAGGGTACAATCCCATGAGAGGGAACTCATGGGGTGTACATTCTACATGTTCAGATAAAGTAGATAAATTTTAGGTATTTATATTTTGTATGGTTTTTAATAAATTTTTTGAAAATTTAAAGCCTCTGACTGTGGTTGGGTTCTATGGAAATGGTTATTTAGAATTAGCTTCACATACTTTAAAAAAGAAAGCATCATTTGGATTTATGTTCGCTACTTTGCAGCAAGATGCACTTTTGATGATGTCAACAACAGAAATGCTTATTGTTAGTATTTCACTTTAGAATTTCTTTTAATTATATGTATTCTAATATTTTACTTATAATTTATAAACAGTCTGGAACATTTAAGGATAATGAGAACATTGAAGAAATCAATAATAATATAGAACAAGAGGTACATAAAAGCATCAATTTATTCTTTTTTGTGTATTTCAATTTTTTTTTTATTTACTTAGAACAAGCTTAATTACTATTCAGTAAGTTTAAGACGAGGGCAAATAGATATTAGGATAAATGCGGGTAAAGGAGAAGTAAGATTAGCCAGTGAAGGATTTGAATTTGGAGATGGAAAATATCATTCTATTATGGTGACAAAGAATGGCAAGAAACTTGAACTTCGTATTGATGATGTACTTCATTCATTTTCATCTCTACCTGAAGGATCAAGTGTGGTGAAAGCATCAGGTGTTGCAGGTGGCTTGTTTTTGGGAGGACTTCCAACTGAAATTAATACTACTGGCAAAGCTGTGTCAAACATTCCTCTAATGGGTACAATTAAAGATGCAATTTTTAATGACCAGTAAGTACCACAGTAGTATGTAAAGAATAACTACAAACATGTGTTCATATATATTTTGTTGATAGGCTTTTGTATTTTGATTCTCCAATTGAATTTGAACATGCAGCTATTGGACAAGTAGGCCCAGTCCCACGACCTGGCAGTAATATAACAAATGAGATAGCATCCATGACTTCGCCTGAAAAACTATCAGGGTGTGGGAAAGAAGGAAGTTTTTCTCTAGAACCAGGAGCTGTTAAATTCGGTGATAATCCACACAGCTATGTTCAAGTTTCTTTCTCAAAACGACATAACGTGCAACGTAATTTTATAATGGATTTTCGATTTAGAAGCTTCTATTCAAATGGATTGGTGTTTTTGTTAACAGTGAGTTCTTAGTTTCTACGATTTTTTTAAACAACATAACTTAATAAAGTAGTCTTAATTTAGGGTAACAAAGCCAGAAGTAATTATATGGCTATGCACTTGTACAATGGTCGAATCCAGTTAGTGTTAAAAGCTCGTAAAAGGATAGAGTTATCTACTCAAGCTGTATACAATGATGGAATGTGGCACAAGGTTAACAAAATTATTTAAACTTTATTACTTATATTTACTAATATACCATTATTATTACATTATTACATTATACTCATATTCAAAGATAGGCTAGTTAATGGAAATAATTAACTTAAGTTAAGTTAAGTAGGAACATTGTCTATATGTTTACCATTAAAAGTTAAAAATTATTTTTAACCTAACTGTTTAAAAAAGTTTATTTGATATTATTAGTCCAACCCAATCAAAACAAAAAAAATCATAAAATTATTTTTATTGTTATATAAATATATTATTTAGGATAGGGAAAAATTAAATTTAACTCTGCTTTATTCTAGCACCTTTGATAAGTAATTGTGTTAATATTGAATTTTTTTAATTTAAATCTTGTACACAGTGTATAAATATAAAAAAATATTTTGTAACTTTGAATGTAGCTTGATTGTTATTATTTAATTAACTAAAAAAAACTAAGTAAATTAACCAGTAAATTAAAAGTTAATTAGAAAAATAATTAACTAGTTACTTTGAAAAGTTAAGAAAAAATTATTTTTTTAACTATTTAATGCTCACTATTACTAATATTTATTTATATTTATTAATCATACTGTTTGTTGCAGGTACAACTGATTAAAGATAACAGAACTATTCACTTCATCATTGATTCAATATCTCACGAAAAATTGAATTTAACAAAAAAACTAAACTTGGGTAACATAATGTATGTTGGTGGTATACCTGAAGAAAAAGATATACGGATACCAGAGTTGTTGGTAAATCTTATGACAATTGAGGCTTTATAATAAAAAAAAGATATTGTCTAAAAAAATCAAAATTTTTTATTATTTTTATGGAAAATACAGTAAATACACATCTTAATAACCTGATGAAAATCTAAATCAAATATTAAAATAAAATTAGAATTATGTTGAAATGAGAAAAAAATTCTCATCATTAGATTACTATGTGTTAAACAAACATTTTTTTCCTATTCCTGAATAAAAAAAAGGTTTTATAATGAAGTATCTTTTTCATTATCATTGCATCAATTTTTAAAAATATCAGCATTTTTATTCATGACTTCTATGCAGGATATTCATCCATTTATGGGTTGTATGCAAGGATTTGCTCTAAATCATCAAGAAGAAGAATTAGTTAGCGAAAAAGCCATTAGACACAAAGTAGGGCAATGTTTCCCTCAAGTTGAGAAAGGATCATACTTTCCAGGTGATGCCTATGCTATTTACAGTAAGTCATAAAATATTTAACATTTTAATTTTTATAGGAATTTCCAATGATTATTATTTATATATATATATATTTTTAAGAAAACAAATACTATGTGGGAGCACTACTTGAGTTATCTTTAGAATTCAGAACAACTCAAACCACTGCTATTTTATTGTCAGTATCTGAACCAGAAGGATACCCAGCATTATCACTTGAACTAAACCAGGGCAAAGTAGTTTTATCTGGTGATATGGGCGATCGCCGACCTTTCCGAGTAGAGCAGAGTTTTCAATCTGACTTTGCTATGTGTGACAATAAATGGCATAAAATTCAAGCATTTTATGTAGAAGACAAATTAACGCTCAAAGTTGATCAATTTGAACAAAAATATTGGCTTTTAGACAATGGTCATATTACTGAAGCACACACAAATAGCCCTTTGTATATAGGTGGGCTGCCAGGTAATAAAAAAGTTATTTTTTAATTATACTAAAATATAAATATATATAAATGATTTCAATAAATATTAATCACACTGAAACTTAATAAAACAGTGAAAGTAGTATACCATTGTTTTTTAGCAAATGTTGTGTATTAGTAAATATTTCACTAATTTTTAAAATAAAACATCTAATTGAGTAACACATTTTTTTTATGTCAAGAGTTCATTTATTTAACATATTAGTCATTATTTTTATTACATTTATTGTTAAAATTTTAGAATGTAGTTATTTAACAAATTTTTTTTTTTGTTTTTATTAAAATTATTGTTTGCTTATGGCTAATATTATTTTTAAATAAAAAAATATTTACAATATATGTTTATATAGATGTCCCAACCTGTTTTGACAAATTCTATAATTTTTGATCCACTGGATATATTTTGTTATTTTAATTTTAAAATAATTTTTACAATTTTTTAACTATGTTAAAAACATATTTTTATTATCTGTTTAATAAAAAAAAAATGTCATTTTTTCAAAATTTCAAAATAGCTACTCTTTAATATCTTTCTTGCAAAAAAATTTGATGAGTCTATAACAACTTAGGGATAAGTACTTAGATTTACAAGTATTTTAATATATTAAGTAGGTATGTAGAAATGCGTGGTTGGGCACAACTCATACTGGTATGTATGCTCTACACCTGATTAAATTTAAAATGTAACTAGATATTATTAAATATTATTGATTAGTTAAGTTATAGAAACAATCATAATTTTTAATATGTTTGCAGATACAGCATCTAGTGGTACTCTAGGCACAAGAGAAAATTTTAAAGGCTGTATTAGAAACCTAATTATTGGAAGTGAACGTACTGATTGGACAGATATGGCTTCACTACATAATATCTTATTAAGTTCATGTCCACTAGTTATTTACTGAAAAAAAAATTTGAATATTTTATTTTTAAATCATGACTGTTAACCTTAATTGTTTGAGCTGCCATTGTAAATATTTTAATATTTTAAAATCATAAATTTGTATAATATGAATTAACATTTTATTATCAATGTAAATAAAATTATTTTTAAATTATTTAAAATACTGAATGTAAATAACTGTTGTATTAGTAAAAATAAGGAATAATCAATACTATATAAATAATATTATTAAGCTTTTTATTTCACTGCCTTATGTATATTTATTTGTTATGACCAAAATATAATAAATAAGATTAAGAAATAATTGTAAAATAAATAACTTTTTTTCTATGTTGATAAAAAAATTAAAAACTTATGATAAATAAAAAATATATATTTAAAGACATTAAAAATATTTAAAATATATTCATATATTTAAGGTATAGTATTATTACTGTTAAAAATCTACTACAAAAGTAATTTTTTAAAAATGTATGTTTTTTACTAAATAATTTCTTAAAAAATGCCCATTATTAATTATTAAGGTTTCCTTATTATTATTTTTTTTTTTTGTATAAATATTTTTATAATAAGACATAAAATTATCTTAATTTTTATTAGGTATTGTACCTTAAATTTATATTTATATTGGCATAACATCTTATAAACTATTTTTTAAACATTAGAGCATCGTTTTGAAAATAATAGATATTAACTATGTATAATTTATATAAGTTATAAATTCAGGGTAAAGACGCACGCATGCTACACCTATTATATTTATACTTAAATGAAACAAAAATTAATAAGCATCTCGAAGATATAAAGATAAAATAATTTATAACTGTTTCAGTCCTAAGAAAATATAATACTATTTTAATTAGATACAAACAGAGTAATTTACAAAAATGTGAAATCCAATAAATTTTCATAATTGTATTGAAATTAAACTATATTAATTTTAAACTATTGCTTGTTAAATTACTTTCAAAAATTATTTTTATTACTAATAACAAATTTAATAAAATACTGCAATAAACTAAATAAAACTGATGATGCGATGTATAGGAAAATAAAGAACCGTGTATTACCCAAAAGTGCAGTGTTGAAAAGTGTTAACTATACTATACATTAGACTGTTAGCGATATTTCTTTGATATGAGAGTTTATTTTGAATAATGGACACAATACTTTTAACTGTTTTAATATAATACTTATTTAACCTTTTTAGGTACAGCATACAATTATAAAAAACAGATGATAAAATAATAATACTTTGATTGGGTTAGGTGGATGTAAAATAATGCCCGATCTCAAGCAGTTGGGATTAAGGCGAGGAAGAAGATGACATAATAATAATAATTACTCAGTGTAGCCATGAAGAAGGAGAAATGTATGGATATAACGTGCGAAAACATTAAAAAATTATGGCTGCGAGTAGAATGAACAAAGCATACAAAATAATTAAAAACTTGTCAAGATTACCGAAGCCAAGAAACAAAATGGTGACCGATTGTTTCTAATAAGCGATTAGTTTTATTTGTACTATAAAAAAAAATGAAAAATTTATAATTAATACATAAAAAGTCAAGCCTTATAACTTAATCAAATATTTTATTTAAAATACGTGTCTATCGAAGTTTGTTTTTTTTTATTGAGTAACTCCATGTCCATATTTTCATAGAAGTAGTGCTGCTCAAAGTCTTTTTCATCCGCACGGTGCTGGACTACTCTCCTGAGGACACTAAGAGCTTCTATAATTTCTATGTTTGATGGGGATGCCTCGTTGTCTTCTTCTTCTTCGTCAGTATTGGTTTGTTCAATTGTTTGAGAATTCAATACCGCATTGCAAGTCTCTTCTTCAGTTTGAATCTTTTTCGACTACCACTTTCATTTTCCATTGTTGCGCGTTCAATATTCGAACGATCTTTTAAAATCCTATTTAATGTGGAATGAGAAACGTTTAAATGAGCTGCGGCATTACGTAAACTAATTTTTGGAAGCACATCGTATGACTTTATTAACTCGCACTTCTGTTTCAAACTTAAATCTTGGCGTTTAGACATTTTTAGGTCTTTAAAAAAACGAATCACTCATCGCCTTTACGTACGCACGCCGAAGCTGAACTACAAAACATACGCACAGGAAAGAGCTTCTCATACATAATAAACACACGTTTAAAAATAAACGTAAAGACAGCGAAGATAAGGTTAAAGTGCATTAGTTATCGCCGGATAACCGGTGTATATGTCAACCTAATTGTTTCAAATAACCGATATGATGTTTCAATAATACGATTGTATCAATTATCCGTGTTTCCAATAAGCGGCTTCCACTGAATATATATATATATATATAATATTAATAATACGTACACATGTACGGGTATGAAAACCAAAAATAAAATTTTAGAGGAATAGTATTTGCCGACGTGTGGTGAGCGGGGTGGGGGGGGATGAATGCGTCACGAAAGTCTAGTCTCAAGGTCATAGACGACGGGATACGCGAGAATAATAACATGTGGCGCGTGGAGAGTTCCATACATACATACAGATGAAACTAATAAAAGCGTGTTAATTATTTTAATTCTCATAAAATTTTCTATACAAATATGCCAATTTCAAACTTGCAGTTACAAATTACAAATTTTTTAGCTTCGATGCGAAGCTGAGAAGGTATTATTTTACTATGATGTGTTTTTTTTTTTTTTTTTTTNTGCGAAGCTGAGAAGGTATTGCTTTTACTATGATATGTTTTGTTTGTTTTTTTTTGTGTCTGTTACCACTTTTTCTCAGCTCTCACCGAACGGATTTCTTTCAACGATACGTCAAAAGCCCACAAATCGTATCTAGTCTATAAACTTTAGTAATTAGTAATTAAAATATGTATAAGTGCCATACCCCCAGCGCCACTTACGTTACTTACATCCTCTAGTTGGAGTGGAATGGAAGAGAGTAATCAATTTAACGCAGCGTAACCGGAACCCGACGAAATCCTTTTTTTTTTCACACACCCGGCATTGTTGTGGACCGCCCTGGAACTGTCGTTAGGCATTACTTCAGGGCGGCCCACGCCGTCTATGCAGAGTGATTCATTAAGAATAAGACACTTAAAGGGATTACAAATACAGGTAGCTAATTGGTTTTTATGACATTGCTGTCACAGTCACGGATTTTTTATTATCAATTATGATTATTAATAGAAATACTTTCTGTATTGTCAGTTAGTGTATTTATTAACTCACAACAATGTGTCTTATTACCATTGATAATAACAATGCTGTGTACCTGCTAATATCGATGTCATAAAAACCAATTAGCTACCTGTATTTGTAATACCTTGTGTATTATACATGTATATTAACTCAAAAATTTGAAACTTTAAGTGTTTATATCTAATAAACGATTAAAGTTATATTAAAAATTCAAATGCCATTTGCTATTAAATTAAAAACTCAAACATTTTATTAAATCCAAAATATGTGTTCTCATTTAAAAAAAACTCAAGTTAATGTTTTTTAACCTTGAAGAGATGAAAAATATCATGTTTTTACTACATATTATTGTAGTGTTTTTTTAATGAAACGATATTTTCCTTTCCAAAAATTAAAAATTTTCAATAGTTACTGAGTAAATGAGTGTCTTATCCTTAATGAATCACCCTGTATAATTCACACCACTACTCGTGATAAATGTCGGGCTGATTCACAACGTGGTATGGCCTCCCCCGTTAGTCGGATCCCAGAGTGGAATCTGTTGCTCGGGTTGCACCACGTGGAGGTGGGGGCAGGACTTTGCGAGGGTTGGCAAATAACTCACAATACAAAAAATAGAAACACAACATAAAATCCTTACGGCGTTGGTCGAAACCAGTGCCGTAAGTCACCTTGTTTGGGGCCTCTGCCTCAGGTGTTCTTCTTCCTCCTTTCGGCTCATCACCGATTCGGCGAACGCCTGGACGAGAGACCACTTCTCCTGGCTTCTCAACATAAGGTCCACCATAGACCTCATACCGAACGCGGACCCCGAGCGGGACTCTAATTCTTCCCGCTCGCTGGTCCCCGCCACGCACCGGAAGAGGGTATACAGTGAATTATCAGCTTCTCCCGGACGATCCCGACAGTAGTCGCACGTCGGCGCGGCTGCTTTAAAATACCGTGAAGGTATTCGTTGAAGCAGCCGCGGCCGGACATTACTTGGGTCAGACGATATGGCATTTCCCCGTGAATCAGACTAATCCGACTGAGTCCGATAAGGGACCTCGTCCACGCTTCCGCGGTTTTTTCCTCATCCAGTCATCGACGTCAGGTTGATGCTTCTGAGGAAGGGTGACAAGCCCAAGGGTCTCCTCGCGTCGTACAACCACTGCACATGTTCGACGACCTGGGGAAGATTCTCGAACGGCTGCTGGTTATCCGAATCCGAGACCCACCTGGCCGACGTCGGCGGACTAGTCGAGGGCCAGTTTTTTTAAGGATAGAACAATTTTGAGGGTAATGTCTTCAACTAAATACGATTTGTGATCTTTTGGCGTATCGTTGAGAAAAATCGGTCCAGTAAGAGATGATAAAAAGTATAATCTAAGTATAATCTAGTATAATTTAAGTATAAAGAGTAATGACATACACAAAAAATAAACACATCATAGTAAAATTAATACCATCTCAGATTCGCATCCAAGATAAAACTGTTACGAACATTAATATCAATATTAATATCTTGCGTCCGGTACGAATATTAATAGTTCAGTACCATATATTTATTGTTACCAGAATATTTGTTTATTGAATCATGATAATACAATGTTTTTGAAATTTGAATTAATATATAAAAAATTGGTGCATTATTAATGCAGACCAATAGGGACTGTTTTTAAAGTAAGGAGTGCGGTTGCATACCGTGACACTCCCCAAATGACGCCCTTGTATCTATATATGCATTATTATCTTTGATAATCTTATCTTAATTTTTTCTACTTTGTTCCCTGAATTGTACTACTATAGTTTTCAAAATATCATTTTTTCAATAATTTCGACAAGATAAATATTCTTAAGAGAAACCCAATTTTCTACTTTTTTACGGTGTAGTAAAATATTATTTCTCTTAACCATTACTTGCAAAACGTTTTCTATCGTTGAAAGCTTTCTTGTTCTTCTATTTCATACTGTATTTGCTTAAATTGAGTTGTTAAAATATATCTATTATTTTGCGTCAATAACTTTTTATAAATAACGATAAACAATTTTTTATACTTTCTATAACTGCTGTAGCATGTAAATTCATCGAATAATCATTAACCATTATCTGATTTTTAATGTAAATTGTAAACATGTATATATTCTAAATGAGGTTTAAATATGCATTTAGCTTTGAATTTAATTTTACAGCTAGCATATGTTTTTTATTAGTGATAAATAAAAATATGCATTGAATATATTTTAAGAAGGCAATAATTATTTAAAAAAATAATTCAACAAAATGATAATTAAATAAAAAATAATTTATTTGACATATTTTTATGACTCACTCTATATATAGGTTTTATATTTATCATATTTTAGGTATACATTTGTACTTTTAATATTCTCAGAAAATTCATGTAATTATAGCAACTAAAATGTTAAATATTTAATTAATAATTTTTATACTTTAAAATTAATAATAAAAAAAAAAACTATTCATTAATGTGTGTGGTAAATTTGACTTTAGTATTCATTAAATTTGTTGTAATACTAAAAAAAATGAATATTTCATTACTAAAATAAAATTAATCTATTTAAAATATTAGTGCCAATAAATGTTATATTGATAAATATATACTATTTGTTAATATTGCTGGATTAAGAATTTTTAGTATATTAATATAATACACTCAAATAATAAAAAATAAAGAGTTTAAGTAAACAGGAACAGAATAACCTTATTAACATATAAGTTAATAGACATATATTACAGTTATAATTCTTAAACATTTTATACTGTCCGTTTTTTATGTTATATTTGAACAAAATATTACTAAACAGAAAATTGAAGTTAAAATTTACTAACAATACTTAAATAAATTTATTTATTTTTATATATTTGCATAATAAAGCACCAGCCATAAATTTTGTTAATAATTTAATAATTATTAAAAAAACAATCTCTAAAAATAATGATAGTGCTCATTCTTATAAAAATTTAAAGAAAATTAGCTAATTGAAAATTTGATACATTTTTTGTAATATAAAATAAAATAAATAATATTATAAATTAACATGAATAATTATTTTGAATAATTAAAAATTGTTTTGTTAGTTGATATTAATGCAAATAATCTAACTAAGATATCAGTATTAAAAATTTTAGGTTATCACATTTAATTATAAAAATAGGAAGAATTTAATATAATAGAATAGTATAAATTAGGTAAATATTAACTTAAAAATAAATCATTAAGTCAATTTTAGTTTTGGTAAATATAAAAATAAATAACAAATAAAATAAAATAAAAATAACTAGCAGAATATTTTTAAACATTCCTAATAGTCATGTAAAAAGGAGTGAGGGAAAATCTAAATAAAAAAAATAATGTTTTAAAGCTCATTAAGTAAGTTCACTTATGAATTAACAATCTGATGATGACTGATCCATCAAAGATGTACTGTTAGATTTTTCTCCTCTTACATTGTTTGTTTCATTTAATGTACTACTTGTTATATTTAGTGATTTCTTAGCTAATTTGTCTAGTTCGGCTGCTGCATCAGTAGGATACTCAGTAGGATAATCTGTAGGATGATCAAATGATAATGATTTTGAACCTGACAGTTCCCCTAAAACAAATAATAATATTTTTATCCACTTAATAAAATAGTACTAATAAAAAAACAAAAACATTTACCAGTTGTTTTTGTTGGTATTGGACTCTGGTTAGATTTTTTATGTAATAAAGAATTGAAAAAGTTAGCTAACACTCCTTCGCCAGGAGTAGCTGTGTTATTAGACTTAACTGGATCAATCTAAAATATTATTAATTAATTTTAAAGTTTATTAATAAATATAAAGTATATTAAACACATAGTTATTTAAAATCTAAAATATTTTCTAATATAACATTTCCTAAAAACATATACATAAAGAACAAATACTAAACAAGTCTAGAGCAATTTGTTCAAAAAAAATAAACTAAATATATACACTATGATCAATAAGTACTGGGAATGAGTCAATAAAACAAAATTGTGTTAATTTTCTTCCAAATTTATTTTATCTCCTTCAAAATAGCTTCCATTTGAAGCGATACAAAGATGCCAGCGCTTAACCCAGTCATCCATACAGCGCTGGAAGGCCTGAGCCGGAATGGCCTTGAGTTCCTTCGTCACATTCTCTTTGATCGTATCCAGCAACTCAAAATGACGTCCACGAAGCGGCAATTTCAGTCGGGAGAACAAAAAAAAGTCACACGATGCTAAGTTGGGTGAATACGGTGCTTGTTGAAGTTGTACAACGTCGTGTTTCATCAAATAGTCTTGTGCTAGCTTGGCTTTGTAAACTGGTGCGTTGTCGTGGTGTAAAATCCAATTTTTGGCCGCCCACAAATCTGGCCGTTTACGACGCACTGCATCCCTCAAACGTTTCATAACTCCGATGTAATACTCCTTATTAATGGTTTGGCCGTTTGGCAAGTATTCGAAGTACACTACACCACAGTAATCAAAGAATACAGTGAGCATAACCTTGATTTTTGAGCGACTTTGGAGTGCTTTTTTTGGATTTGGTTCGTGGGGAGCACGTCATTCCGATAATTGCTGACTAGTTAGCACATCATACTCGTAGACTCATGTCTCGTCGTCAGTTATGATGCGTTTCATGAATGTAGGGTCGTTGGATGACTCCCAAATCATTTCTTCGGCCACACCCTTTCGATGCTCTTTTTGGAGTAAATTTAACTCCTTTGGCACCAACCGTGCTGCAACACGTCGCATGCCCATAATGTCGGAAATTATGTGCATGGCCAATCCGTAAGAGATTATTACTTCATCAGCAACGTCTCTTATACTCACATGACGATTTTCTAAAACTAATTTCTTCACCAATGCGACGTTTTCTTCAGTATTTGATGTTGATGGTCGACCTGCCCGCGGCAAATCCTCACACACCTCATGGCCACTTTTGAACTCTTTATACCATTCTTATGCTTTGGTTTTCGATATAATAGAGTCCCCATATGTTTTCTTCAACATTTCCAATGCATCTTTGCACGTAATATCGTTGGAAACACAAAATTTCAAACAGATTTTCTGCTCTACTGATTTATCCATTATAAAATGCGACGAAATAAAAAAATTTATCTATTGTTTACAGCTGTCAAACACATAATAATGATGCGATACCGCTCAAAATTATCAGAGACATCAAATAAGGGTGTACCAACTTGAGAAAAAAAAATTACAGGATTTGACAACCGCGCGCTGTTTAAATGAGTCATTCCTAGTACTTATTGATCATAGTGTAAGAAGTTATAAATTTAGATGGTATATATACATTTTTTTTTTTATTCCAACTACTTGGAATAAATTTAATTTAGTAATTACTAAATTAATATTTGAAAAATTAATTATAATTAATTTAATATTTGTTTTAAAGTTAAAATATTTGTAAAATAATATTAACATACTTTTTTAGTAGGAGACCCCTGACCTTGGCTTGTTAGAGACATCCTTCTTTCTCCAGGTTTAGATACTCCTGTTAAAGATCTCATCACAGAATCTTGTCTTGGTATACCAATAGCTGATTGCTGGCCAGCACTTTGGTTTAATAAACCTAACTGTTTATTTAAAAATATTTGTTCGTCTTCTGCTTGAACTTCATGATCTTTAGTAAGAGCCTTAAATCATGAATAATTAATATTTTTTTAATTTATAGAATATTTTTACATATTACTAACTTTCCTAGTGATAACTTTACTAATTACTGAATTGTAAAATTCATCGTGCCTAATTGTTTGTAAGTTGTCATAAAGAATACTTATTTTCTTCATACTATCCCAACCTGAAGGTCTAAAAAAGTTTATAATTTAAGTATATTTAAATTTTATAAAAATTAGTATTAAAACTTACATAAATACAGCATCTTTCTCAACAATAAGCGCAGGAGTTTTAAAAGGAAAATTATAAATTTTATGAGTTAAAAATTTATACAATAAATCACAGTTCTTGTCCTCTTTAGCTGAAGTGTAAAATAATGAAGCTCCATATTGAAGACAAAATTTACGTATTGATTGTTGTATATAATCAAAATGTTCATCCTTAAAATCATTTTCTTTTTCCAAAATACTGATGTAATCAGTCTATAAAAAAATATAGAAGTAATACAATAAAATAAATATGCTTTTAAAATGTTTTACCCACCATAGTAACAACTATAATTACATCAATACCAAGGTTTCTTGTAAGGACACCTTCACCGAGTGCATGTTCCCATAATCCATTTTTTTCTCCTATATTTTCCTCTGTATATTCATTCCATTTTTTGATACCTGGAATAAAAACAAAAAATTACCTAAGTACCAACATGTTTAATAAAAAGAAGATACATTAAGTTATAGTTTATTAATTCAGTAGTTGATTTTTATTAGAAGTGTCTATAATCTAATTTGTAGAAAAAATAATTACACTTTTGTCTGTACTCCAATAATTCTTCACTAGGAATAGGTAAACTGTCAATATAATCTTGTAATAATGTAGCCCAACTTTCAAGTTGATCCATAATATTCCAAGGAGTTTTCATAGACACTACAAACATTATTGAAGTATTTTTAAAATTTTTCTCAGATAGAGCAAATTTTAACAAAAAAGAATATTTTGGATTTCCATCTTGAACCCAAACATTTAATTTTGTATGATCTGAAACAATCAGTTTTGATTTTTATGTTAAAAAACAATATTTTTATTAAATTTACTGACATATGTTGAAAATTGAATACAATATAAATAAATTAAACAATTATTATGCTCATTGTAACTTAAATAAATTATTTAGGTTTATACCAATATATTTGGTTTATTCCATGTGAAAAAGGACAAGAATACTTTCACGGCTTCTTTGTTAGCCGTAAAAGGCGACTATAATGAAGTTGTCAGGTTCACAGCCAGTGTAAAATTTTGTCAAAAATTTTGAGGAGTTCTTAACAGAACTTATACAGATTGTCTTATTTTGAATGTACACAAGGACAACAGATATAATGAAATAAAGTAGTTAGATATGGAGAAGAGAAAGAGTATAGTGTGATTTAAGGAATACCTTAAATTAATTTAATTTAAGGAATAAGGATGTGAACAAAAATAAAAATTTACATTTTTATAAGATACTTAAAAGTGTATGACGATGCGGTGATAGGTGAAAATATAAAAAGAAATATCAATAATGTGAGGAGACAATGTGAAAGAATACACGAAGGGTATGATTAAGTGGAAAGAATGAGATTAGAAAAAGAAACCCGAATTTAGCAGTATCGTATGATCTTGCTGTGGTTAATACTTATTTTAGAAAGAATGAAGAACATTATATAATTTATAAGTGAAGGAATAATAGACCACAGTT
Organism: Daktulosphaira vitifoliae; assembly: GCF_025091365.1. Lineage (NCBI taxonomy): Eukaryota > Metazoa > Arthropoda > Insecta > Hemiptera > Phylloxeridae > Daktulosphaira > Daktulosphaira vitifoliae. The sequence continues at coordinate 39,686,852 of NW_026099573.1, read as the reverse complement.
TGATTATTTTATGTGGAAGATAAAGAATGTAAAGTAAATAAAAGATTGTTAAGTTACCTCAGGCAAAAGTGTAACTACACTACTTAGACTGATGGTAATGAAGTTATAGTGTAGTGGAGAGTATACAAAAACAGAAAGAACACATGAAAAAAATCGAGGAACCAGAGGTGGAAATTGAAAGGAGAAAATGAAAAAGAGTTTGTAAAAGAGAGGACGGAGTGATATATCGAGGGAGACATAAACAATGTGTGGAATTGATTTGTTAGTTGTGTAAAGAATACTGCAAAGGAGATTGTTGGTGAGAGTAGGAGTAGAATGCCAGGAAACATTAAAGTCCATTTAAAGGCATAAGAAACATAATTGGAGAGACCTTGCACAACTTAAGAAAACAAAAATTATTCTTCTTGTATGTAGCTCAAATATTGAAAACATAGAAAACCTCACAAATAAATACATAGATACAATTCTTAAACAAAAAAAATCCATATAAATTTAGAACAGATAACAAAAGTTGAACTACTATCAGTAGCACCCACGAATCTTCAATTCAACATTAGCTTAGAACTAGCAGATTAATGCATCAACTTATAGAAGCCATCTATAAGACATTTTCAACAGACATAAATACACAACACATTTCTACATAAATGTATCTAAATCAAACCAAAAAGTAGGATTAGCATTAGATCAAAACAACATATTCTTAAAATATAAAGCAAAATTAGAATGAAAACTCAATATATACAGCAGAAACTTTATCTACCTACAAAGCAGTAGAATACTTAGTTAAAAATAAACAAACCTACAAACAACGTAATTCTCAGCAACTCGCTTTACTCATTTAAAAATCTTTACAAAGAGTTCAGATATATCTCAACTTATACTAGAAAAAGTTGTAAAATCCAAACAAAAAGAAATTAAAATCAACTTTATATGGTTTGCCAGACCACTGCAACTTATATATAAATAAAAAAACAAACCAAGAAGTAAAAAACGCTATAAAAAAACTGATACACCACCAACAATGAACACATCAACCTATATTGGGATAAAAAAGAAATAAAATGAAAAATAGACATCTTATGAGCAAATCTATGGATAAAACAAAATACAAAACTTAATGAAATCAAAATGCCCCTAGGAAAACATAAAGCTATTGAGAACTCAGATAGGACATGCAAAATTAACTCATTGCTACTTTATGGAGAGAATAGAACCACGGGTTTGTGAAACATGCAGAGTGAGGATTACTCTCAAGCACATGATTACAGAATGTAGAAAATATGCTGAAGAAGATAAAATCTCAAACCTTAATACATATGGAATCAATTTTAGGGGCAAATCCAGAAGACAATACAAAATGTATAAAATTCTTGAAAAACACAATAAAACTCTTAGACAAAATATAAATATACACTAACTGACAATACAGAAAGTAAATCTATTGATAGTCATAATTGACTATCAATAGATTTGACAATATCAATAGACTATGACAGCAATGTCATAAAAACTAATTAGCTACCTGTATTTGTAATACCTTGTGTATTATACATGTATATTAACTCAAAAATTTGAAACTTTAAATGTTTATATCTAATAAACAATTAAAGTTATATTAAAAATTCAAATGTCATTTGCTATTAAATTAAAAACTCAAACATTTTATTAAATTCAAAATATGTGTTCTCATTTAAAAAAACTCAAGTTAATGTTTTTTAACCTTGAAGAGATGAAAAATATCATGGTTTTACTACATATTACTGTAGTGTTTTTTGAATGAAACAATATTTTCCTTATCAAAAATTTAAAATTTTCAATAGTTACTGAGTAAATGAGTGTCTTATCCTTAATGAATCACCCTGTATGTATATTATTTTTTTTCATTAAATTTAAATTATAAATACTAGTTTTGTAAATATCGGTAACTAAAAATGTAATTAATGGCTATAGTAGCAAAAGTTATAAACTTTAATAAAAAATTTTGCCTCATCAGTAAATAATAGATTTATTAAAGAATCAAGAAAAATCGTCAATGAATATCATAAATAATAATGGATCATAATAAGAGTCCTGTGAAACACGATACTCTCTTATATTCCATAAACACAACTTATAGCACAAGCCTCTTAGACCAATCACTACATATGTTTCCAACAATAGAAATCTAAAGGCAAAGTCACTAATGAGTCTTTATTTATGATTTAATCATCAACAACCATAAAGATAAATATTACTCATACTTAAAATTATTTACCTTCTTTATATTCATCTCTAATATCAATATATGCATACTCTAAACCAATTCCTTTTGTCAGGTCATCAATGCCTTGAAGTTTAGCTACAAGAGTAGTTTTACCTGATTCTTTGTCACCTGAAATTTAAAGTACATAATTTATACAAATATTCTTTATTTTGCTTTTTGAATTATTATAAATTTTATAATTACCAATAATAATCATTGATTTATTCGTGGGTAGACGGGTCCCTCCTTTTTCTTTCAATGAAATTAACATTGAGTTCCTTTAATTAAAAAGCAAATACAGTAGTTTTTACAATTAAAACAAAAAATAAAAAGTTAATTATGGAAGATATCTTTATTAATAATGACTAGATAAATATATTGTCTTACCATAAATTTTCTTCTTCTTGTGTTGTCATTTTCAAAAATAATAATTTAATAGTCAAATACCCTAATTATGATTATAAATAAATTTAATAACATAAGTATAAAATAGTATGCACTTTTAAAATTAAATTTTTTACATAAAAAGATGTTGTTCCTCTAATTTATTTGCAATTATAAGATAAGTGCCGTTAAAATATAACTTTGTTATCAGTTAATACCCTGAACTGTGATACTAATGTGAACTAACCATACGACTGATTAACAGCACTACACAAATCGCATGAAGCCCCTAAAAATTCATTGTGCGGTCTACTACTTTAATAACAGGCCGCAATCTTAGTCTACTAATACTTTCTAAAAACAAGACTTCTTAAAAAAAAATATATATTACTTATATGTAAAATATATTTTATATTTGAATTGACTTATTCTTATAATTTTAACTAAAATGTTTTTTAGCTTCGATACGAAGATGAGAAGGTATTAATTTTATCATGATGTGTTTTTTTTTTGTTTTATCTGTTGCCACTTTTACTCAGCTCTCACTGGACCGATTTCTTTCAACAATACGTCAAAAGATCACAAATCGTATTTAGTTGAAGACATTCCCCTTAAAAATTTTCCCTCGTTCCCCGCAAATGGGGAAAATTTCCAAAAAAATTACAAATTTAAAAATCGGTAAATTTTGTTTTCTTAAAACTTCCATAACTTTTTCAAAAATCAACAAATCAACATAATTTTTTTTTATACTAAAACCTTAGATATTTCTCTTTCATTTTATATCATTTTTTTGAAAATCTAACACTTAACCTACTCACTGGGGAGGATTTAAAATAGCAACTTTTTTACAAAAACTAACTTTTTCAACTTAACTTTTGAAAATGTTCCGGAAATACTGCGTCCTATCAACATATATAAAATTAAAGCTTATGTCATGTACTATAAAATTATAAAAAAAAATTTGTCCCGATGACCTATCTTTTATGCGCAAAAGTATAACGTATTCAAAAATATGTTATAAAATTTTATGTTAAAATCCTGGGTTTTAACTTTTACTTTGAAATGTATTAATTTTTTTACTCTATTTCTTTGTGCTACTACCAGTCTCTAACATTCCAAATTTATTCGTAACATGTTGCTATATAAATCATAAATCTAAAATTATTTGTAAAAATTTATTGTAAATAGTAATTATAAAATTTCCTGATCGCATATATTTTTAACAATACCATGTTTTCTATTAATGATGTCAATTTCAAACTTGTTAATTGAGCTAAATGTTATGGTAATAAATTCATTATTTTTTTTATTATTAATTTTCACTTAAAAGACAAAAAAAAGTAGGTTAAAAATTATTACTTTTAACATGTTAAAAATCAATTGAAAATATTTAAAAAAAATGTTAGAAAACAATTATTTATAAAAATTATAATATAATTTTTACTTATATATTATATTATAATATATAAGTAAAAGAATTACTAATCTGGATATAATTAAGGAAATAGAAGTTTATGTTGCTTTTGACACTTTTATATATATTGACACGACTTACGTCGCAAAAATGTGGTCGACACTGGTTATGAGGGTAGAGACCCGTGGGCCGTTTATTAAATGAGCGACAACAGGTTATTTTAACAAAAAAATAAAACAAACCGAAAAGATAAACACAGTAATAATAATCTTCGCATAATATCGCGGCACTTTCGATGGCATCGACGACGCGATGTCCGGCGTGTTCCTTGGACGGCAAATGGTTAGCAGCGTTGTAGGCGACGGTACGGATCGGTTGGTCGACATTGTCGCTTTCACAAAGGGAGGAAGACTCCCGCGCCATTTGCGGCGGGTCGTCGTCGGCCGTGCGGCATTTGCTGGACTTTGCACCATAGCGTATAACACGCGGTGTTGGTCAGTACTCATACTCATAGTAGGGCGACGGCTGATAAAGGTGGCACGAGTCGCGGGCCGTGTCAATATATTAAATTAAAGCTAATGTAATATACTTTATTATGAAAAAGAAAATTCCGATTTTATTTTGTCTTCACGGTGAAAATAGTTACCGAATGCTATTTTTGTGTGAAAATTCTCGATTTTATATTTTACAGTTTTCACTTTATAATGCTATAACTTATTGAAAAGTGTATGGATCAATACAATTTTTTTATGAGAAATAATATTTATATCCCTCTTTCATTAGACATACTTTTTTTTTTAAATAACACTATTTCCCTTTATATATTTATATATTATAAATATATATAGATATTTATTTAATCATATATTACACTTATAAATCATAAAACTTGTAATCAGAATATAAATAAGGAAATGGGAGATCATGTAGCTTTTGTAATTATCCACCAATTCTTAGAGTTATACACTATCTACAGATTTGCATCGAAACGTTACTTATGATAGTGATTTTAATCACTGTCACATTAAATCTATGCTGAACGTAACTATACCACGTCCCCACTGTGCTGGGTTTTTTTTTTATTAAAACATTATCCTTTTTTTTTACATTCTGTTCAACAGAGATGTTCAGAATTTCATCTTTGGTACTTTATAAAAGCTTCGTAAATATTAGAACATATAATCTATTTTGTAATTATTAACTCTTACTTATGTTGAGACTATTCGTTCTTTCAGTAGTCATTCATTTTAGTAGTTATATAATATTAAAAATGTTCATTACGTATAATTACTTTGTATATAATTTTTTGTATAGTTACTTCAACTTTTTAGTAATTTATTATGAAAAAATATTTCTGTAAGAAATATCAGGTGAAACGGTATTACTGTTCAATGATTTTAAATATAAATAGAAGTTATAGATATTCTAGGTATAGGCCAGTCAACAAAGGAAAAATAGTGGAAAAAATTCCCAACCAACATTTTTTTTTTTAAAAAGTTGAATTAAGACATGTATAATGACATACTAAAAGTCCTCATTGATTGGAATTGAGCTTTTTTTTTACAGCCTTGAAAAAGTTCAAAAATATGAGCTTTCTTAATTTTCTCAAAAAATATTACAAAACTTACAAAAAAAAGTTTTGTACAATATAATTGTTGTTTGGAAATGTACAATTTAGCGTTAGGTTGGATTTAAACAATATAGCGGTCAAATCAATTACCTGCTCTATCGGTTGTATCTTAATATACAAAACACTTTAATGATACTATAAATAAATAAGCTCACACATACACACATATGCATTTATAACATTGTATCTAATGTAAGTATAACATGATAAAAAGTAACCGTAAAATGGAAAAAAAATTTTAGTACTCATATTAAATGTAATGTAACTCGAAAAATATTTGTTTAAATGAAAAAATAAAACATATCTTTTTGTTTAAAATTGTCTTCTAAACAACTTTTGTACGAAACTTTTTTTTGTAAGTTAAATATTTTTTAAGAAAGTTAAAAAAGCTCATATTTTTGAACTTTTTCAAGGCTGTAAAAAAAAAAGCTCAATTCCAATCAATGAGGACTTTTAGTATGTCATTATACATGTCTTAATTCAACTTTAAAAAAAAAAAAATGTTGGTTGGGAATTTTTTCCGTCATTTGCCAAAAGTACTCCTTCGTTGACTAGCCTACTAAGGGTAGACTGGCTACTAGGAAATTGCTTCCTAGGTCACTATATTTGACATACATTTTATTAGTTTGTAACATTTGTTCTTAATTTTTTTTTTCTCATCGTTTCTTTTTGTGAAACAATATAAATATTTTTTGGAGTAAGCTGAATTGCTATAATAATTGAATCTTCTAGAATGTTGGCCTGCCAATCCATACCTGATTCTAGTTTCATTTAGAAGATATGGCATTATTTTTAGATATATTTTTCAGAAGTTGAAAATAACTACACAAATTCAATTACACCCAAAACTTGAAAAATGAAATTTAAAAGTAAAATGATCAAGAAATATAACAATTATCTTTTTTAATATATTTGATAGGTTATTATATTTTTACACATAAAATAAATGTGTGACGATAGTTTATGAACTATTTTAAAATTAAATTTTGGTTGATTCATAGTGTATATTACATTTACATACATGTAGCTCTTATATGTGTTTAAAATATAAATTCATTTACTTCAAAATGCCTTTTTTCTTTTTGAATCAAAAGTGCAATATAAGTAATTAATACTAAAAATTAAAAATTCAATAGCTGCAAACTATTATAAATTAACTTATTTAAGTAAAACACATGTTATATAAAATAAAAATACTTATATTAAATAACAAATATTTAAATTTTTTTCTAATATTTGAATGAATCATATGTATATATCTATAAATAAAAAAAACATAATACATAATTATAGGTAAATAACATCCTCAGTATTTTTTCCATTACTATCACACAAATTATTTAGTAAATTGCAACATATTTTTAATTTTGCATATTCGTCATCAGAAATTGTTGCATTTTGCATAATATTTTTTAAGATAATTATATCAGTTTTTATTTTGTCCAATGTTTTATCAATTTGCCCTTTATGAAAACATTTGTGTTTAAATTTACATTTGTTAAGCTGATCGAAATAAAACATAAAGTTATCCGCAGAATAAGGTTCATCAGTTTTCATTTCCAAATAATTTGTGATGACAGTTCTAACTTTAGGTTGTTTAAAAAGCATTGTTATCAAATTGTTTTGTTTTCCAGTAACACTAACAAAGTAGACAATGGTTTCAACTGTCCATTGTTGGACTAATGGATGTGAGTCAAACAAATATTCATGAAATATATCTACTACCATTTTTTCATGAATTGATGTAATATGAGGTAATGCTGTCCTCAGAAGTCTAAGTCTATAACGCTTGGTTTCAGTAGTATCACTACTAATATGTCCATTGTTAAAAAATTTTGATACCTAAAAACTAAAGAACATGTCATTATTTTAATTTATGAATATTTTATTATTGAAACTTTACTTTTGGTATGACTTTCTTTAATAAAATATCTGAATTGATTGTGACTTCGACTAGAGCACTAATTAAACTAGCAGGATGATCATCCTTGATAATATCCCATAAATGACCAACATCATCATTTAAATGATGAATTTTATTTTGATTTGAAATATTTATTAATAATTTAACCTAGAAAATTGTTCTTTATATTAAAATTCACAAATACCTCATTCAAAATTAAACTAATTTCTAAAGTATTTAGCTCCACATAATATCAAAGATAATTTTTTACTTTCTATTTTAGATTTTTTATTTATGTTATTATTAAGTCTATATTTTTAACTGCAACAGTGAAATAACTGTACCACGAAAACTCATTAAAATATTTAATGAATTTAAAAGATAAAACTGAGGTATACATCATTTATTGATCTCTAATAAGATTATCAAGAATTACTAAACATATTAAACATTATGTGAATAAATATTATTGTTAATAAGTTCCATACCAATTCAGAAAATTTGTACTTCTTTGACAGAGTTGGAACATGGAGTATTCCCAAAGTAGTTCTTAAGTTAGGATTATTTAATTGTGGAAAATTACTAGCCAAATTCCTTTTATCAGTTAACATGTTAAAATGTCTTTTCAACAACGAATCAACATAAATATGTTGTGGACATTGTGTAAAACAAGGCAAATTCATTAACTCTTCAAACAATTTAACTAACTTCAAAAATTGGGATTCAGACACTTCTTGTGGCAAATACCTTTGAAAAGTAATCTTTAAGCTTAAATTATTAATTTTTCAATATTTATAAGTAAATTACACACCTCATTATAATGATCCATAAGTCACTTGCAAATAGTGCAGGCAAAAGCTGTGTTTGAAGTAAATTATTTATAATAATTTCTTCAATTCTTTCAAACAAATCTACATCAGTTACCAAGATAACAGAAGCCAAATTAATTAATAATTGTTCATAAAGATCTATATTATTGCAACACAAGGCCCACTCAATATTATTAATAAGTTGAAAAATTGTACTTATTAGCTGACATGAATGTTGCACACTAGGATTTTTCAAAAAACGTTTCAGTAAGATTATTGCAATATACATAGCAGATATTTTATTTTTATTGTTATTACTTAATAAAATATTTTGGCAACTTTTATGAAACAACTAAAAATAAAAAAATAGAACAATGATATGTTAGTATTGACTACTATAAAAGATAAATAAAATTTTGTTAAAATAATAATAGAATTTAGCATCATAAACTGAGAGTCTATGTAAATTATATATTTTTTTCCTTCTAAAGGTTAAGCCTTGTCGTATAACCAACTGGATTGGTATATATACTCGGGAAATGTTAAGTCCTGTGGTAAATTATATAAAGAACAAAAAATAAAATTTCACATTTTTATAAGATATTTAAAAGTGTGTGAGAATGCAATGATAGGTGGAGATATGAATCGACATGTAGGTAATGGATATGAAAGAGTACATGGAGGGTATGATTAAGTGGGAAGAATGAGGTTTGCAAGTGAGTGGAGTGACTATAATAGATAGAATAAGGAACGAGCATATAAAAGGGAGTATAGGTGTAATGTCAATCGTGGATTAGATGAGAGAAAATAGACTTAGATGGTTTGGTCTTGTAGTGAGGAGAGAAGTATCGGAAGCTGTGAGAACAGTTATAGAAATGAATGTTGAAGGAAGAAGAGGTAGAGGAAGACCAAAAAAGAAATGGAGAGATGTTTTTGAATGCTATATGAAGACAGCTGATGTGAGCGTACAGGATGTGGGAGATCGTATCATATGGAAGTATAGGATAAGAGTGGCTGACCCCAAGTAGTTGGGATTAAGGCGAGGAAGAAGAAGAAGATGAAGAAGAGAAGATTTTTAAGTAATTTTTTCCTATATATGGTCATCTGCACAATATTATTATTATTACAAATATGTATTTTAGAGTAAGATTTTACTTAATCAGTAAGAAAAAGTCTTTTTTTTTATAAAAGCACTGAAGCTGATAATTTAATCTATCAATATATCTGTAAATATGAAACATGCAATTTAAATTAAGATAGGTAGATAGGCATATTTCACAGGCCAATTTACCTATTTACCCATATATGTATAACACCAAGAGTAATATTTGATAAAAGTGGACCTTTTGCTTCTCAGATATTAAAATTTATATCTATCATTCTTTTTAAAATTACTATATAAATGATATTTTCATGTAAATGTCTGAACACTATAATACTCACTTCTATAAAATCATCACCAGATATTAATAATAGTTGGTCAGAAAATTTTAACATTTTATCCTTGAGAATAATAACATTTTTCTGTGTATCTAACAGCCAATAACTAAATATTAAAAATAATAATTATAATATTAACTATTAACATACTATATTGATTGATCTTAAAACAATGTCTTTACAAATGGGAGAAGGAATTAAAAATTATTTTGTCATTTTTAACTAAATTTTTATGTTAAAATAAAAAACCAATATAGGTACGGTTTTTGTTTTTAGAAGGGTGAGTATAGATACTGCTCATGCGATAAAAATTAGTTTTTCTATGAAGTGAATTATTTAGTTAACGAGGTATTCCAGTTGATTATTTACCTCTTGTACCCAGTAGTTAAAGATTCATCAATTTTGAGTTAATTGATGATTTAATACAGTTAGTATAATTCATCATTAGTGCCTCACCACTACAAGGCCTCATTTCTACCATTAACGTTTTAAATTGTATAATGATTTTCTATGAAGCCTTACTGTTATCATTCATGTTTTTACAGGTTTTACTTAATTGAATCCCCAATTTTCACAAAATTGAATTCACAATTTTCAAATTCCTTCTTGTGGTATATCAATTTTGTTACCACAAGAGCCTACCATTGCAGAGCTCAGTATTATGGTAAGGCTATAAATTGTTTACTGAGTTTGCCTAGTGCCATAAAGGTTTCCAAATGTCAACTTTATCTTTTGGTATACTACTTTATTGCAAGTTTTTCTCACTTGATATGGAAGATTTATATATTGTTAGCAAGCAGGAATATTAGAAAACAGTAAACCTAACCTAACAGTTCCAAAAGTTGGAAATGACTAGTTGTGGATGATGTATGATTTTACCCTCACTGATCAAAGGTCTATTTTAAAAAAAAAACTATAAAGGAAAACAAGACAAAAAGTTTTTGAATGTATTCTAAATTCCAAAATATACACTTAAAAACCCTTTTTTTTTTTTATTCCCCTTCATGATTTTTTGTAAAGAGCAAGTTTCTAAACATTTTATATGACTCATTTGATGATAAGTTATTGCATCAGAACTAAATTATTTAAATAAGTATATATTCTTTTTAAACAAATAAAAATATTTAAAAAAATGTATGTAGATACCTATTTAAAAATATCAATATGTCCAACAAGTTATTGTATGATTTCAACAAGCGCCCGTGAGAACAAATTTTAGTTAATACACTTATCATGTATGTAGACAACTTCATAGGTTTTTCATCTTCAGATTGAAAAGATAAAACATTTTCTTTAATTTTAGAGCATAAAAAGTTGATAGGTTCATCATTATTTATCACTTTTTTTAAATAAGGAGAAAACTTTTGCAATATGTTAATATATATTTTCCAATTGGCTGTCATAACTTTGTTGCTAACACTATAAACTGACTCTGCTCCATGCCATATTAGATTTAAAACTACAAAACATAACAACAATAATAAATATTAAATTATTATTACAATAAATTAAATAAAGAGTTTTCATAAATTATCACAACTGATCATTACGAGAAATATTTTTTTTTAGATTTAATGTATTTCTGAGTAATATGTATTTTAAGATTTAATAACTTAAAGAAATAATTTTTTTTCATAAAGCATAGTATTTCAATAAAATTTTAATCAGCACCAATTTCATTATTTCTGGAACAACCTAAAAAAATATAACTCCTTTGTTTCTGTGGCCAGTCCATTTTTCAATGTATTTGATTAATAAATGAAAAGTACAGCATTACATTTTCAAATAAATTAGGATAAACTACATACTTTTTAAAACCAATTCAATTTCTTCTTTGTTGTTCATATTAAATTTAATATTTTCTATTATATTGAAAAATGAAGTCTGTAAATCTGAAGCTTTTTGAAATAATTCTGTAAGATGTGGACGTACACATTCAAAAAGGTCTCCATATATCAAATTACTTTCAGAACAATGTTTAAATGATATAATAACAGCATGCTCATAAGTTATCAAATCTGATATTATAGATACTGATATATTGAAACCTTTTTCAATTAACTCCAAAGATAGTTTACCAGATTTTAAAATTTCAATACAACTCTAAAAAAAGCAAATTTAAGTCAATGTTATGATTTTTTTTCAGGAAAAAATAACTATATTTTTACAATAATTAATTCATTAATGGAAATTTCTTTATTCCCATTATGATTTGTATCTTTGACAATACATTTGATTCTTTCCAACTTCTAAAATGAAAAAAAAAACGAAAAATACATTAATTAAATTAAATTACCAATTATATTTCCAAAATTTACTTCGTTTAAATCTGAATAATTAAATGTATCTAAGAGAAATTCTTCAGTACTATCGTCCAACATAATTACAATTGGTGATAGAAAATAAAAATTTTAATTTATGAAAGAAATAAAAATATTTTATAAAACTTTTCAATAAACAATCTTTTAGATTAGGATATTTTTAATATTTAATTAATTAAAAGATTGGGACTAAGGGGTACTGATCTAAGTCAATATTATACTTAAGTTAATATATTTTGTATGAAGTTAAGTGTACTTCAAATTTTACTCTAGTCCTAAAATTTTATAATCTTAATTAATGATAAAAAAAAGGCGGCAAAACAATTTATTATCAAGAATTTGTAGATTTGCCTTATCATGATAGCAACGTGAAAGAAGTGACACCATTGCTATAATTAGTTAATACCATAAACATACAATTATTATGAGTTGTAATGAATAATAAAAATAATATGTAATAAAAAGTTTTAAATATAGGTGAAATTTGTACATAATAAAAAATTAGTTATTTAAATCAACAAATCGTATGATAAAATATCTTCATTACAATTGTTGTCGTTATTATAGTGATTCAAAAAAATTCATTTTTTGTAACACATAATTAGTTGACGTATAATGTATTAAGAGGTGTATTGTAATAATATTTAATATATATTGAGCCAGCCAAGACTACGCTAAGAAACATTGGGTCACCACTATCTTATTGATTATATTTTGAGTATAAATATATTTTTATAATCTTATTTTGAGAAATCAAGAGTGCATTTTGAGAATATCAAAATCGGCTACAGGATATTCCCAAAAATATTAGTAAAAATCTAGTTTATTACGAAAATAATTAGATATGATTAGAGGTCGGATTTATATTCTCTTAAAATCCTTAAAATATGATGTTTTTATGTCACATAAAATAGGCAATATATTCTCTTAATATTCTTTTAAAATACCAAATATATGATGTTTTATGTCCTTAAGTAAGCAAAATATTCTTTGAATATTAAAAAAAAATTCAATTTCAATTTATTTTTTATTAATTTGGTTTTAAATATATTGATCATAGTCCAAGTTTACATGCCTACTTCTAATAGCAGTGAGAAGGAAATGGAAGAAGTCTACGAAGGAATAGAAAAAGTCATTGAAAAAGTCAAAGGAGATGAAAATCTTATCATTATGGGTGATTGGAACGCTATAGTAGGAAAAGAAAGCCTAGGGCACATAATAGGAAATTATGGTCTAGGAAACCGAAATGAAAGAGGAGACAGATTAATAGATTTCTGTTCAAAACACAAATTATTAATAACAAATACCTACTTCAATCACCATCCAAGAAGAAGATATACATGGAAAATGCCGGGAGACATAGGTAGATATCAAATAGATTATATTATGGTCAAGGAGAGATTTAGAAACCAAGTAAAAGACTGCAGAAGCTACCCAGGAGCAGACATAGATAGTGACCATAACTTATTAATGATGAAAAGTAACCTAAAGCTCAAGAAAATAGTATCAACAAGAAAAAATGATCGATGGCAAATAAATAAATTAAAAGAAGAAAAGGCAAATGATAAGTTTAAAGAACTTACGAACAATATAAATATAAATGAGAGAACCGATATAAACTATAGGTGGGGTATTATAAAGAGCACAGTGACAGAAGCAGCATCAAAAACTCTGAAAGAAAATAAAAAGACAGTACCTAGGAAAGAATGGATAACAACAGAGATAGCAAGTATGATAGAAGAAAGAAGAAAGCTTAAGAATGGAACTACTCTTGAAAGTCAGCGGAAATACAGAGAACTAAGAAATCGTGTAATACGAAAGTCAAAAGAAGCAAAGGAAAAATTTTTAGAGGAAAAGTGTAAAGAAATAGAGATACAAATGAGGAATGGTAGCAGAGATGCAGCGTATAAATCAGTTAAAAATTTTTTTACCGATTATAAACCAAAAAGGGGGGCAATAGAGGATAACAACGGAGTAATTATTTACGAGGACAAACATAAAGGTAACATATGGAAGAAGTATCTAGAACAGCTATATGAGGGACCAGAACTCACGGGACAAGAAATAGAGCATGAAGAAGTAATGGATAATAACTCAAATTATAGTGTACTGAGAGAAGAATTTGATAAAGCACTTAGAGATCTAAAAAAGAAGAAGGCTGCAGGAATTGACGAAATCCAAGCAGAACTTTGGAAAGAATCTGGCGAAAACATGCGCAGTGAGCTTTTTAAACTCATAAAGGAGATATTTAACTCAGGAAAACTTCCTGTAGACTTTACTAAGTGTAAGATTATTCCTATTCCGAAAAAAGCAACCGCAAACAAATGTGATCAGTACCGTACAATTAGCTTGCTGACACATGTGTCAAAAATACTGACAATAATTATGTCAAGAAGAATGGAATATAAGATCGAAGCCATATTGTCAGAAGACCAGTTTGGATTCAGAAAAAACATGGGTACAAGGGAAGCAATACTGGCTTTAAGAATAATTATCGAGAAAAGAATTAGAAAAGATAAGCCTACATACATAGCTTTTGTGGATATAGAAAAAGCGTTCGACAATGTCAACTGGGCAATAATGTTCAAGATGCTTAAAAAAACAGGTATAGAATACACTGAAAGGAGACTACTCTTTAATCTATACCAGAAGGAAACAGCTGTTATACGATTTGGCGAAACTGAGGAAGAAGCACGCATAAGAAAAGGAGTAAGGCAGGGTTGTACTCTCTCACCTAGCATATTCAATGCATACATCCAGGAGGCAATTAACATAATAAGAGAGAAAATACATTTGGGTATAAAGATAAATGGCAGGAAAATCGATATGCTACGGTTCGCAGACGATATAGCAGTCATAGCTGAAAATGAAGAAGATTTGCAAAGGATGCTAAGGTGTATGGAAGAAACTCTGCTCAATGAACTGAGCATGAAAATAAATACGAAAAAGACCAAAGTTCTCGTATGCAGCAGGAGCAATAATATTACGACAAGAATACATCTGCAAAATAACCAAGAAATAAAGCAAGTAGAAGAGTTCGCATACTTGGGAAGCATAGTAAGTAAGGATGGCAGAAGTAAAAAAGAAATAGTAAAGCGAATATGCCAAGCTAAGATAGCATTTAACAAAAAGAGAGGACTTTTTACTTCAAAAAATATTAGCATACGTACCAGAATATATCTCCTGAAGACATACGTATGGAGTATAATGCTGTATGGCAGTGAGACGTGGACGATTGCCAAAGAAGAGCGAAGAAGAATAGAAGCTTTCGAGATGTGGTGTTTCAGAAGAATGCTCAAAATAAGTTGGACGGGCATGGTAACAAACGAGGAAGTATTAGAAAGAATGTCCGAGAGAAGAACTTTATGGAGCAGTATCAAGAAAAGGAGAAATGAATGGATTGGACATGTATTGAGACATGGTGGGTTGCTAGGATTGATTATAGAAGGCTGCGTGGAAGGAAAAAATGCTAGGGGAAGACCACGAATGGAATATATGCAACAAATAATAGAGGACCAAGGATGTACTTCTTATGAAGAGACAAAGAGGAAAGCAAGTAACAGGGAAGAGTGGTGAATTGCTACAAACCAATCTCAGGATTGAATACTGAAGAAGAAGAATTTAATTAATTTTACAATAACAATTAATTATTATATATTGTTCAATGTGTTCCGGTGTCATTTTAGTACGCCGGTTTGTAAGAATATTTTTGTAGATGCTGAAAGATCGTTCGACATCAACCGATGTTACTGGAGAATATTGCAAGTCGGCTACCATAATCGGTGAATAATTTTCCGGAAGTTGTACTGTGTTATTTCCACTAAAAACTTGTCCAATATTTTTTAAAAATTTGTATCCTTTGTTTTTTTGTTGAAGTTGCAATATTTTTGTTTGAAAGCGGTGATCCCGGTACTGGTTGCTGGGCTGATCTCTGTTCTAGCTGCAGTTTTAAAGTAGCAGACACTGACTGGAGGGTTAATGAAGATGGATCTGCAGGGGTAGAATGATTATGTGCTTCAGGGCTTTCTAAACTTGCACTGTGTAATCCTAATGGACCACAAGTAACAGTTTTCTTTGGAATTTCAATATCACTACCGTTCTTAGAAGTTTCAGCTTTTAAAAACTTGGTTAATGTGTTACGAAGCTGCCCTTCAAGTACTTTCCTTTTTTCATTTCTTTTTCTTTTGGCACTTCCAGAATCATATTTTCTACCAATATCTGGATTGCGGGAAGCCATTGAAAAGTCTAACATGAAAAAACCAAATTATCTTAAAATTCAAATAAAAAATTACCCTTTTTATTATCATTTATCAATAAACCATTTTTTTAATTTTTTTAAAATTTCATGAAATGAATTTTTGTTAAATATTTTATTTTAGTGATAATTGAAAAAAGTTAAATTTCATTTAAAATGGAAAATCGATTTAACATGAACCTAAAACTGAAATGAAAACATATTTATAATATATAAAACTTTATAAGTCAATAAAGAATGAACTATTTTTAATTTTATACAACATAGGGTGATCGTTGAAAAAAAATATTTAACAATAAATAAACTATTACTGTACAATGTACATGTTATATTAATTTATTTAGCATAAAAAAATTACATAATGTATAATTGCATATAAAACAAAATTGAGGAGCGTTTACCTCAAATTATCAAGTTATTTAAATGAGTTATTTAAAATTTAGCTTAAAATTGTGGTTTGGGTAGGAATTCACAATAATTGAAAAACAAAAAATATGTCAAAACTAATAAATTCTTCGCTTTGTTTAGATTCTAAAAAAAATAATTTCCCTCTATTTCTTAAGGAATGAAATTTTTAATTTTGAAAATATCCTTTACTTAAAAAATTCAAATTTAAAACCATACTAAATAGGTAGTAATTTATTGTATATTAAATATACACAGTTTTAATTTAATATTTATTATGTTATTATAATAATTGTATTCTGTAATTCGGTAAATTTTTAATTAAATTTTAGTTAACTTCAGATAATTAAAATGTTGAATAATTTACCAAAAAATACTTCTTAGAATTTCTTTTAATGTGCACGCTTTGTCGTGGACAGTTATGCGCCAGCTCACCACAATCAAATAATTTTTATCATATACAATAGTTTATTTAAAAACGTTATCTTGATTACCAAAATACACTGTGTAAACAACTGGCTGTTAACATTATCACCACAATTTACTACGCGCTATTGGCTCAATTATTTAATCACAATATAACGCATGTCCAAGATTCCTACTATTTTAAGGTATCTAATGCAATCAATAGAGTAAAATATCAATATTATATATTGAATTTAATCTAAATGTTTTGCAAAAAGTTTTTACACACAGTAAAAAAATGTGCTGGAGGTCATACTATTACTTTTCAGTCCGGATTCCGGGGCCCCGATTTAAAAAAAAAGTTGAGAGTTTTTGCTCAAATTTCCCAAAACGGTGTGACCGAGTAAGTTTCAGTAATCTGATGTCGCTTAACTCGAGCTTTTATTTAAAAGTCTCGCTATTGTCAAATTTTCTATAGTCAGTTCTTTTGGGGCCCTAAGCTGCTCGAAACAAACTAATGTATTTATACCATCGCAGCTTTCTGGTCAATATAATTCATGCACTTCCCAGGAAACTACTTTGGGGCCCCAGAAGACGTGGGGCTCTATAAGGCGCGGGGCCCCAGCAGGCGCGAGGCCCTGTGCGGCCGCACAGTTCGCACACCCCTGGCACCGCCACTGACTATAAAATACAATTACTATAACTTAAGTAATATGAGACGAGTGGAAAGACAATATATAAGCAATAATATATCGCACGACTAGTAGACGACGAATAGTCGTGACAGCTTACGAAATAAACGATGTGCTATCGCAATCGATAAGGAATACCTGGAGATTAATTTTTATTAAAACCCAGAAACCCAGAAATAAACCATTTAGTGAACATTGTATTTATTAAAGTGCTGATATACGTCAAATATGCCGATATTACAAAAATATTCTCAAATATTCTCTAACCCCTAAAATATGCTTTTTTATGCAAAATAAATTTTTTCTTGTGAATTCTGTGTTTCATGAATCGTAAAGATTTCTCACTCCCATTTAACTGCATAGACTAGAAACAAATATGTAAAATCATAAAAATCCGACCTCTAGATATGATATATAAAAGAGATAACTAATCATAATAAACACCGGTCCTGTAGACCTATGCCCACAATTTCAAAAGTGTGCACATCGTAAACGGCGAATATTATCAAAGTAAATTTTTTATATACATTTTATTTGAGACTGAATATGCGTTGTGATGCACATTAATTAAATTATATTTGAATGGCAATCTACATAAGAAAAAAATATTAAAAATTCAACAAATCTGATATTTTATTATACTCAATTTTGCTATTGTTATTATTTTTTAAATTCAATCCTAATAATAATGTTTTATTTTAGATTAATATTGAATTACAATAATAGTAGATGGATGAGTGGAGTGACTAGAAAAGATAGAATAAGGAACAAGCATATAAGAAGGCGTATAGGTGTAGTGCCAATCGTGGATTAGATGAGAGAAAATAGACTTAGATGGTTTGGTCTTGTAGTGAGGAGAGAAGTATCGGAAGCTGTGAGAACAGTTATAGAAATGAATGTTGAAGGAAGAAGAGGTATAGGAATGTAATTGAATGCGATATGAGGACGGCTGATGTGAGCGTAGATGATGTGGGTGATAGTATCAAATGGAAGTTTAGGATAAGGGTGACCGACCCCAAGTAGTCTGGATTAAGGCAAGGAAGAAGAATATTGAATTACAATAAAAGTTTAAATATTTTTAATTACATTTTCTATTTACAAAAACTAAAGTTTTTATTTTATTTTTGTATGTATTTTTATTTGATGTGTTATTTTATTATAAAATAAAATATTTTATATATTAACATATGATGTTGATATATATTAAGTGATTTATTTTATATTACTCTAATTTTTTAAGTAGTACAATGTAAGTAGCTTATAAACTCTAAGCATTGACCAAGCAATGCCAAGGCACATGTCCATACCCAGCGTTTAATGGATTCCGCACATAGCAGTGTTGTGTCATAGCTCCTTCATCACTCCAATATAAACCCACCGATTGTGTTTATGTTTACCTATAGCCCTTTCAAGGTCAGCCTGAGACTAACATTAGTCTTAAAATATTAGTTTTATTATTAATATATTCACATTATTTGTCTTTGTTTATAAATATTACAAAGATTATAATAAAACAACGTTATAATATTATTTTATTGATGAGAAAATAATAATATGATAATATTATTATTATATATATGTATTTTATTAAAAAGTTGGTGCGAATGTACACCCGGTCCTTTTCTAAAGACTCCTCTGGTCCCATATATTTTTAGACTTTTTACCGTTACTATTTTGATAAATTTAACATTTGTTCCAAATTAATTTAATTTAATTTATCTTTTATCCCACAGTCTAATTGTTTCAAAGATAATTTATTCAAATTTTATATTATTTAATCCATTGAACTTTAGTGTCAATTAACAATTATTCTAATAAATTTTCGAGGCAAATATTAATTGGGACAAAACAATCTGTACAACAAAAGTTACCTATTTTATAAAAATAGGCAGTCATCGAGTTATTTACATTCCGGTATGCAATACATTCGATTTTTTGGGTTACATTTCATTTTCCGTTAATAATTACTATAGCTCAGTTGTCTAATAACTAAAATTTTAGAATTGTAAATAGGGTATTTTTTTTATGTTTATTAAAAACTTAGTGTATTTTTATTTTTACAGTTTGTAAATTTATTATTATGACAGTTTATAAATAATAGTTAAATAAAATGTGAATAATATTTAGCATAATTTTTCTATATTGTACAGGTGTAAGCTTCATAATTTCTATAGACTCAAATATATTTCTTTTTGATACTGATGTATTATTACACATGAATATATTTTATAATTTGTTTATTTTTTATTTGTATCATATATAGATACAGTATATTAAGTTTAATATTATATAAAAAATAATGGAAGTGAAACATTAGATGTGTATTTTATGTTTTTTGGCACACACTATTTAACTTGATAAGATATATAAGATTATGAATAATTTTATTTACTATGAATTTACATATTGTTAAGTTAAATTTTTCTTTAGTAATTAATACATTTCTGTATTTGATTAATATTTTATTTTGTATTTAATTAATACATTTTCATATTGTTTTTTTGTATTTTGAAAATTTTGTTATATTGTGCTTTCCTTAATGAATATTTAATGTCTAAAATGAATATTAAATCACGTTGTTTTGTATTTTATTCGTTTGGTAACAGTGCAGCTGATATCATCGCTAAGGGGTTTACTTATTAACATGTATAACAATTCACTTATTATTGTTAAATAAGTTACAGTTTTACTAAATTTGATAAAAAAACAAGTGCAGAATTGATTGTGTTTTCTTAATTCAATGTTATCATGTATTCAAGAAAACCTATTTGTTGTCATGAAATTTATGTACAAAATCAAAATGTTGTACATGGAAATTTGCTTGGCATAATTATTTAATCATTAATATACACAATGTTAATTTTTGTGAATAATTTATTTAATTTTTATTTAGATAATATTAATTCTTGTATAAAATAATGGAAATGGAATATCAGATTCTTTAATAAAGGGTGAATTATTTCTACTATGAATAATTTTTTACAGTTTTTTTTATAGCTAAATAAGCAAATATTGTGTTATATACAAATAAGTAACCACTTACTTATAATCATTTAACTATTTTTTGTTTTTGGACAAATGTTTTAAATATTTATATGGATTTATAAGAAAAAATACAAAAAATTTCTCATCTATAATTTTGGATCAACATAGTACTTCTTTAGAAACAACATTTTAAAAATGAATCAAAGTGAAAAAGATATATTTTATTAAAACTTGTTAAAAAGTTTTTAGTAATCTTATCAAATAAATATCTTAAATATGGCTATTCCATTTAGTTGGATGGAGAGCTAGTTTATGATAAAAAAATGAATATTTTTCTGAAAGCATAGTAAAGTCGCAGCTACAGGCGCGTCTAGGCCAAAATTTCTGGGGGTATTGAAAAGAGGTAAGACTTACAGACTCGTGTTGATGGTGGACATGGTATAGTACAACATTTTTGTATTCGAATGGCAAAATAATTAAATAAAAAAAAATTTTGGAAGGCTAATTTAATGTATCTTTTTATACTTTTCTAACTGGTAGACTAAGTTCTCCTAGTTTTACTAGTTTAGTGTTATTACTTTATAAGATAGTAGCATTTGAAGATTTAGAAAAGGCGAAGGACGCGATAGTGTTTAGGAACGTTCTATTTAACACAGAATTAAGAATTCTTTTACGTTGCGTAACTCGCTCGACTATAACTAAAATTTATATTATTATTATAAATTCTTTTAATTAAAATTTGCGCAATTAATTCTTAATTGGTTTATAGTTTACCCATCCAAATTACCGTTAAGAAGCATTGTTTGCCTCGCACGTCAAAAATCAGACACATGCATTTTATTTTCCGTGTATGTCTTTTTGATAAGACCATTTTCATATTAATACGGTTATTGTGAAATATTTTGTAGCACTCTATTGGTATACAAAACTTACACGCGTTTAATGAGACGGTATCTAATCTTAAGTAAATATTTAATGATCAGTAATTGATCCTTGTATAAACCTATAAACTTAGAATAGTACTATTTATTAAAATTATCATCTTTCAACTTCCTTTTCAGAAGCATTAATTCCATTTCGTGATACTACAATAAATACTCATTTGTAGGTAATGCTACAAAACATTGCTAAAATAAAAAATATATCTGTAATATTTTAATAATTCTTTTAGCTTCGATGGGAAGCTGAGAAGGTATTAATTTTACTATGTGTATTATTTTTATTTATTTATTTAACCACTTTTTTTCAGCTCTCACCAAACCGATTTCTTTTAACGATACGTCAAAAAATCACAAATCGTATCTAGTCGAAGATATTACCCTCAAAAATTGAAAAAAATTCCCTCGTTCCACGTAAATGGGGGAAATTTCCAAAAAAATTACAAATTTAAATTTGTAAATTTGCTAATTTTTGACATTTTTTCAATTTTTTTTACTTAACACTGCTATAATTTTTTTTATATAGATATGTAAGTTACTTATCTCTCATTTTGTATATTTTTTTTTTAAATCTGAACTTTTCCTTGCCTAAGGGAGGGATTCAAAATGACAACTTTTTCAACTTAACTTTTGAAAGTGTTTCGGAAATACCGACACTTATATATATATATTAAATTAAAGCTAATGTAATATACTTTAATATGAAAAAGAAAATTCCGATTTTATTTTGTCTTCACGGTGAAAATGGCTACCAAATGCTATTTTTGTGTGAAAATTCTCGATTTTATATTTTACATTTTTATCTTTTTATTTATATAACTTTTTGAAAAATGTATGGATAATTATATTTTTTTAAGATAAGTATTATTTATATTCATATATAATTAATATATTTATTCATATATTACACTTATAAATCATAAGACTTGTAATAAGAATATAAATAAGGAAATAGGAGATCATGTAGCTTTTGGAATAATCCATTAATTTAAAAAATTAAACATTATTTACAGATTTGCATCGAAGCGTTTTTTATGATAGTGATGTTAATCACTGTCAGATATCATCTATACTGGACCCAACTATGCCACGACCACACTGTGCTGGGTTTTTCTAACTTTAAATTGCCATAATTTTTTTAAAGATGACCAAATCAATATATATTTTTTATATTAATCTTATACAAATAAAATTACAAAATATAAATATTTTTGTAAGAATTTTTTTTTCACTACTCAATTATCTTTAAGAATAAAAATTGTTTATTCATTCATATAGATTAATTATAAAAAAAAAAACAACATTTTAATCGTGTAATTAGTTAAATAATCTCACTTCATTGATAAGTTCTTTACACCTATTATTTTAATACATTCATTTTGTAATAATATTCTAAGGTTTTGAATAGAACTTATTTAATTGTATTTTGTTCAATAGATATAATAAAATCAGAAAAAGTCAAGGATGTAAACAATGTTAATTATCTGTATATTAAGAGTGTGTCATGAGTCACAATAAATTATCCTCAACACATATATATATATTTATATAAATTATAGACTAGCAGTCATAATTTGTTGTTTTGATATCTCAACGATTACTAAAATCATTGTTTTCCACAATTTTTCAATTTTCGTAAAGTTACTTGTTTGAAAAATGATAATATCATTTTTTCATATTATGAATTACGCTCAGTTAAACCTATTCTAAAAGAAAATTTGATAGAACCCTGTTTAATATTGGACCGAATAAAAAATTCATAAAATTTATAATAAGATAAAATGAATTGAAATATATATTTGTCAACAACTAAATAATTAAATGAAAAATTGAATAATTTTTAAGCAATAATGATTTTAAAATGATCGCAAAGACATTAATTTTTCCATAAACTCCTAAACATTTTTTTCAAACCATTTTTGAAGCAACCATCCTTCATAAGAATTACACTTTTTAAAAATATTTCAATCAAAATGTTTTACATGAGGCGAGAGAATAAAACTATACTATTCAATTACAAATTATTTTTTTCAAGACTCTTTAGAGGACTCATTGGCTATTTTCCAAAAGCTCGAATATCAATTTGAGCAATTATCAGCATAAATCAATTAAAAACTTCAATAACGTTTCTTAAGCAAACTATTTTTGAAACTAAAAAAACAAACTTTAATATAATTGATTTGTTATCTTTCGGGATACGATGAAAACATGTTTCACTTAAAAATTATACAAATCTATTTGTAATTGAATTTGTGATGACAAAATTTATGTATATACATTAAATAATTATCGTATTATCCAAAGAATAAGATTTTGTATTCATGCCTATGGGCATAAACTTTAAATAAATTAAAATATACTTTTTGATATAAGTTTTTAAATACAAGATCCAATTCTTGTTACTTTAAGAAAAGCTAAAAAATTATATAGGTCATTTATTAGTCGTTCTTATTTACTCTCATATGTTTATTAGTGAATGTTTTTTTATATGTACCTTAAATATATATCTAAAAGAATACTTTTAGATGTTAAAAGTAGTGTAAAATACATTGTTTTCTTTCATATTGCTGAAGAAATTTTGATTTAGTTGGTTCCAAAATTAATTTTTTATTGTGTGTATACATAAAAATTCATAAACGCATATAGTTTTTTGAACTTGGGGGTGATTAAGATCCAAGGATAAAAAATAATATTTTATCTATTTATAAATTAAAAGTTATGCAGAGATGTATTTCACAATTCTACTCTATAGATAAAAAAGAAAAATAACTAATTGATTAAAATTGCTTCAGCAATATATTTTTGAAGAAAAATCCTCTTATGATTAGATCAATGTATATTACACTACTCTTAACATCCAAAAGTATACTTTTAGATATATACAATAGTGCTCAGTAAGTAAGGAAACAGGCGAATTGTTATAAACAATGTGAACAATAGAAATCCGTTTTGTTACTTACTAAAAACCCTGTATATTTAATGCTCATATAAAAGAAATATTTACTCATATGAGTAATATAGTCTAGTCATATACTAGACTGTATCACTACATATGAGTTTACATATAATTTTTTATATCATGGCATATTCCATAGTAATAATTATAAGTTTCTTTTTATAGTTATACGCCATACGCAACAATTTCAATGTTCAGAATATATGCCTCTAAATACATCTCTGCAATTATGAATAACGCAATACACTGTGCCCAACCATGTTTCAAAATTATAACACAACTTTTGATCCAGTGAATATTTTCCGTTATTTTTTTGTAATTTTTACAGTCTTAGACTCTGTTTAAAACATTTCCTATTTATGTCAAATCGGAAAAAAAACACAACATTTTATTTTTCCGAATTTTAAAATAATCATTTTTAACTCTTTTCTTATCAAATTTTTAGGATATGTGCTTATTGAGTTACAAACATTTTAATATAATGTGGTTTAGTAGTAGCATGAGCGAGTACAGTTTGTACTAGTATATATTTTTATGTATATTTCATCCACGTTACAAAAAATTTAATTTTAATTTTTTTATATTTAAGTCAAAAAATAAAAAATTTACTTTTATTATAATGCATAATTTACAAAATTAAAAAAAAAAAAATGCAAAATATTAACTGTATTAAATATGTCAGAACATGGTGGTACACTCTATATATATATATATTTTCCTAACCATTGTAATAGTTGCACTGTAAATGTTTCAACAATTATACTATGTTATGTTACTATGTTCAAAATAAAATTAACATCCTACACTGATGACATAGTACACTAACGTTACTAAAAAACAAGGTTTCAAGAAAAACGGTATTTATTTATACAATAACAAAAAGAAATATTAAATTTTACTTTAAAAAATTTTAAACACAATTGTGAAAGTTGCTAAAGGGTGTTAAGTAACCATAAAATTCTGTATTTGTGCCCATAAAATTAACTCAAAAATAAAGTTATTAATATGAGCAATTTGGTTATTTTTTTGATACCATGGTGACATTTCTTTATCTCACATCGGTTGATATAATGAACCTATATTTTTTATAAAAGAAAAAATTTGATAAATTACTATCGGATAGTTTTTATTGAAACCGTTTTATCGCTTTTATATGATAAACATTTATGTATCATACTTAAATAATATTGTTATATAAAACGTAATTTAACTAATACCAATGTATTAACAAAATCAGCAACAGTTGTACCATACAATACATAACATATTAATCTTGCAATTCTTTTACCGTGGACACCTAATGAAAATAAAATTTTAGGTATTGTTGTTGACGAGTTTTCTATAGGATCAAATAGGCTTTCGTACTTTGTCACTACTTTAATATTGACAATGCCAAAGTGTGTTTTTTAAGCGTTATCTGTGGTGTTCTTCTTTTCATTGGGTGTTCTTGAAGATAACAAAAAACGTCTTATTGAATATTTTTCCGATGTCAAAACTTATGTGAACGTTTTAATATCATTCAATAGCTCATTCGCAATCACTATCGACTAAATTATTTTTACTTTAACATAAAATATTATTGATACATTTTCGTCAATAAGTGTTATTGTTTTTCTTAATCGATTGTTAAATTTTATTTTTTACAGTTTACATTAACTTTTAGTAACTGACAAGACCACGGGATATGCTTGTCGACGAATCTAGACATCAACATTATACAAATCATATTAAGGTGATCTATTCTAAACTACTTACAAACTATTCTTCAAAATTTAGTTAAATAACTAATTTAAGTATCTAAAAATATTCACTCGTGTAATCTTATATCCGAGTATAAATATAATTGGGTAGAATTTAAAGAAATTAGTTACCTTTAAGATATATCTGATATTAATTTTGTATGAGTTTATTTGGACATCTGGAAAAAAAGTATTATTTAAAATTTTAAATACCATTTAAATTTTAAGACAACGTGTTCATTGACCTTAATTATAGAGGTATAAATAAATAATATTAATAAAATTAATTATTAGTTATGATATAATTCATATCCATATAACATGATTAATAAATAATATATTCAAAGAAATCCGATTTCTTTTTTGTCGTTCATTAAACAGCAAAATTTTAACGCTTTATTTTATTTTATTTTTTATTGATTAATTCTCAAAAGTGTTCAAAATTTACAATTATAAATTTATGTTATCATATTAGAATAAATGTTATTAATTTAAATGAATTGAATGATGATGCTACAAATTGTATTATAATTTAAAACTTATGTAAAAATAAAACAAAAGAAATGTTTATTAAAAAAAATTATTCAATGAGTTAAATATATTACTATTTACTGCGCAATTACAAATACATTTTTTTTATTAAATGAATTCTATACCTTTTCAACGGACATAGAATATAACCACTTGAGTTTATATTAAATTATAGACGTTATTATCACAAATTCTACTTCAAATAGAATTATAATGTCATAAAAGGAACTTTAGACTGCTAGGATATCGTGTACCTATTAATCTCGTGTGTATTTTACCAACAATAAAATTTAGGCTTATAAAAATATCTATAGATTATAATCAATTAATTTTAACTACATCTACTATGTATTTGGATAAAATATGTAAATGTATAAATGTATACTGGATATTTATTTTGACGCTAGCCACTTATTTCCTCTTAAATAAATAATTATGTTAAACAAATTATTTTTAGTCTTTTTGAGTTTCATGTACTTCTTAATTTATTAGTTATTTTTAAGATATCACTTCATTTTTTTAGATGGCAACATAAATATTTAATTAGCTTATAAAATAAAAAATGATCTAATTGAGTAAATATCTGGTCGATAACAATTTTTCGACCAGTACTTTGGAAGTTATTTTCATTTTTATACCTAAGCAGGACAAAGAGTAAAACATTTATTTCTATACCTAAAAGGAGGAGACGTATGGTCGAAAAATATCTAATTATAAATAAAGCCAATGCTGGTATTACTACTAATAATAAATAATTTTTTTTTTAAAATTTCGAGAATATTGATTTTATAATCTTTTTCGTACAAAAAAATGTTGATGGGACGATAAAAATTTTAGGACATGTACTCATTGATACAAACATTTTAGTACATAGAGTGGGTATGTAACGCAGGTGGGTACAGATCGTACTGGTGTATTTATACTCCACTTGCGTTCTATACCTACTTTATGTGTTCAAATGGTTTTAACTTGATAAACACTTGCCCTAAAACTATCATCAATCCTTTAAAATGATGTGTAAGAAGATAGATAAAAATAAAAATTTCAAATAATTAAAAAAAAATTTTTTTTTTGTTTTAATGATATATCATAAAAAATATGTCTTGAACGTAGTCTTAAAAGGCAAAAATTATCTTATAATAAATTTCAGTAAAATTACAATTGGATCAATAGTTAGATGAGATGTATGAACCACTTGTGACGTTTATATATATATATATATATATATATATATATAGTATTCAGTAAGTTGGAAACAGGTTTCTATTGTTCTCATTGTTTGTAACAATTGTTTTGAAAGCTGTTTCTTTACTTAATGAACACTCTGTATATGTAAGTCACGAAGATATGAAAAATTCAATAACATTTGAATCAACTTATCATTTTGTTAAAAAAATTTTAAAAATAATATTACTCTTTTATATTACGCCCAAGGCATATTTTTTTCTTATTAATTATTAATAAGAAATATATTAATGAAAATCATTTATTTTATTTAACATTACAGTATGCTCATATTTATTACTTTTCATACAAAAAAATTTTATCGATCGATAATAATTTTAGGATAAGTTTTATCAAGTTTCAAGCATTTTAATAAATACTGTGGGCATACACACTAGTCGGGGTATACAGTACTTCTTTTAACTTAAACCAAAAATTTGAGTGGGAATTATAGTTACTATGACTCTTGCTTAAATATTTGATTAATGTTAAAATAATAACTGTGTATACGTATACCATTATATACTACATTATCCACAAGAGTTACATATCCATTTTATGTATTAAAATGCTTGTAACTCAATAAATACTTCTTTTAAAATTGTTATCGATTCATCAAATTAATTAGTTAATTCAATAAATCTGATGATATATAAAAAGTTGGGGTTGTCATTCAAAAATCAAAAGTTAATACGAATTTAGGATAAAGGAATGATAGCAGAAAATAAATTTTTCTTGTAAAGTAGCTCAAAAAAGAATCATTATTGTTAAAAATAAAATTATGATTAGTTTTAATATTTTTAAAAATATTTCTTCTTTTTCTTCTTCTTTCTTGCCTTAATCCCAACTACTTGGGGTCGGCCACCCTTATCCTAAACTTCCACTTGACACGATCTCCCACATCCTCTACGCTCACATCAGCTGTCTTCATATCGCATTCAAAAACATCCCTCCATCTCTTTTTTGGTCTTCCTTTACCTCTTCTTACTTCAACATTCATTTCTATAACTGTTCTCACAGCTTCCGATACTTTTCTCCTCACTACATGACCAAACCATCTAAGTCTATTTTCTCTCATCTAATCCACGATTGACATTACACCTATACTCCCTCTTATATGCTCGTTCCTTATCCTATCTTCTCTAGTCACTCCACTCATCTATCTAAGCATTCTCATCTCTGCTACAATCATTCTCTGCTCTACTTTCTTATTAACCGCCCAACACTCTGAACAATACATCATAGCTGACCTCACTACAGTCTTGTAGAATTTACCTTTCGGCCTCATTGGAATTCTTTTATCGCATAAGACGCCAGACACTTCTCTCCACTTCAACCACCCGCACTTAATCCTGTGTCTTACATCCTCGTCAATACCACTGCACTTTTGCACAACTGACCTCAAATACTTAAAACTTTCCACCTTTTCAATCACGTCCTCGCCTATTGTCACTGATCTCGTCATTTCACCTACCTCGTGTTCTCCTTTGTCAAACTCGTATTCTATATACTCTGTACAAGTGCTATCATACATATCTTCTATTATATTAATGTACCTTTTCAAGACCTTTTTTCTCATACAGTTTCTCCAAATCTATAAATACTATACACAGCTTTTTCTTCTTTTCCCTAAACTTTTCTATTAGTTGCCTCACACAAAATACTGGCTTCATTGTTGACTTATCAGGTATATATTATTTTATATGAAATATTTTTGAAAATATTTCGTGGTACGTAATTAAATAATGAACCTATACAGTGTATTCAGTAAGTAAGGAAATATATCAATTGTTATAAACAATGAGAACAAAAGTAATCCGTTTCCTTACTTACTGAACACTCTGTATGTATGTATATTCTTAGTTCTTTATATATTTATGTTCCTATATTTCTATTTACTATACAAAGATTTTTTATGGTTCATCTATTTTGAACATTTCTTCTCACATTATTGCGAAAGAAAACAGTTATCTCTATTTAGTGTTTATAAAAATAACCATCTCAGTCATATTAGTTTTTTTTATTAATAATGTACTTAGGAAAAGTAATCAAATTTGTAATTATTTTCATTGGTATTTAATATGTGGATTTGAGTTAATGAAATTTTATATTTTCGGTCTAATATTTAAAAAAATTTTATATGGCAAAATAAAAATTTTAAAATTATGCTTTGCCCCTTTTCGAGATTGTCCCAAAATATATACATATTTTTATATAATATAATATCTATACAATAAAAACATAAAAATTAAAACTTATACTGACAAAAATGGAATTTAATAATTACAATAAAATTTACATTTTCCCTATCATTTTATAAAACTTACTTAAATTCTCAGTAAAAGTAAAAGTAAAAGTAGTTACTGGATGGATTCTTTTCGTGCTATTTTCAGTTAATTTGTAATTTTAACATAATAAAAAATACAAATTATTATTTCTCCCAATTAAAAAAAAAATATATATATATATATATATACATATATTTATAAATATATAATTTAAAATTCTCAAAAGCTTTTGAAAAACATTTTTCTTTTTTAATACTTTTTATATATAAAGTCATTAATTACTTTATTTATTATTTAACTCTATATTTAAAAAAAAGTTAATGCATATTGTTTTCCTAATGTAAAATTATAATGAAGATATTTTTACGTTTATCAATTATATAATTTTTATTACTATATATTATATATATTATGTTAAAATTGCATTTTATTTCTAGATAAACATTAAAAGACATTGTTTGTGGCTATTTATTTTTATTTACATTATTTATGGAAAACGAAAACCATGATTTTTTGATATATGTATATTTATTATAAGTATGTTTTATAAAGAGTAAAAAAAATGATGTAAAAAAAAAAAAGTGTTATTTGTAGTATATTATGTTTTGTTTTTTTAATTAAACATTTCTTCAATATTACCCTTGTTTTTAATTGGTAAATAGACAGATTGTGGAATTGTCTTTTAGGTGAAGTATTTAATAAAACTAAACTTGAAAGGGTTGCTATAAATTTTTTTAAAATTAAAGATCCATTTTAAAATATCTATATAAATATATATATATATATATTATTTTATATATTATAAGTTATTAACCTTTTTAACTTATATATTACCATATGAAAAGAACCAAAATTTGTTGCTTTTTCAAAAAATAATTTATATTTTTGAATTTAACTTCATGTAATTTCATATTATAAATATTATAATAAGGTATATTATCTATTTTTGTCTAATAATTATTACTTTTAATGTAAATGAGATAATACTACGTTGATATTAAATATGCTCGATGCACGTCCCTCTTCGTAAGCTTGAAGTGAAGCCATAAAACTATAGATATTCAATATATCTTGTTGGTGTGTTATGTACAATCTGAAAACGCCAACTATGATACATTTTTATACACCTTCGTTTTCCTCTATTATATTTATACAATTATTATATAAGAACGGATATGTGCCTGAGTAGAACAAATTTTAGTCTCAGTGTTTATTTTCAATGGTACTCAACAGTTAATCGCAGATATTTTTATGAGTAAAAAACGGCATGATTTAATTATTTCTGTGCATTTATGTCTCCATGTACA
Organism: Daktulosphaira vitifoliae; assembly: GCF_025091365.1. NCBI lineage: Eukaryota > Metazoa > Arthropoda > Insecta > Hemiptera > Phylloxeridae > Daktulosphaira > Daktulosphaira vitifoliae. The sequence goes on along the minus strand of NW_026099573.1, from coordinate 39,654,981 downwards.
AAGATATATTGATAGTATTGTGCAATTTTTTCATTCGTTATATTTTTAAAGTATGTAATAATTTTTATTGAGAATTTTAGTAGTTATTTTAAAATAATTGTGTAGTTTCTTATTCTTCAGTACTTTGTTTTATTTATTCATACGATCTGCAATATTATAGTTTTATACTTTTGTTCCATTATTTGATTTTCATGTGATTAAATAAATCAGTCTGATAATAAAAAAAACATCAAACTGAATTTAGTGAGTAAAGTTTACAAAGACCTACTTTTGGGATGTTATCACTTAAAACCAAAATTATAGATTTTAATATAAATTTGATCGCATTAAATCATTTTCCAAAACTATTTAAATTAAAATATGATTCTAGTATACACTTGAACTATAGTACAAGTATACAGGGTGTTCATTAAGTAAGTAAATGAATTGTAAAGAACTATAGAAACAAGAGAATTTTTTTTTATATTTTTAATACATTAAATTTAGTTAGACAAATAATTTTTTTTATAGCCAATTAAGCTTGACCACATTTTTCATTTGTGCATTATCAATATATCCTCTGTTGTCTACAAGGAACCAACATAATAAATAAGGGGTATGTTACAAAAAATTTCTCTGAGAAGCTATGAGTTATAACTTCTTTTAGGATTATTTTTGTCTTCAAATCCTATTTAAAAGTTAATAATAATTAAAATTAATTCCGCTTGACTCTTTTGTATGGAAAGAACGTATCAATGTTCTGTTGCTTTGGAAAGGTAAGTTACATTTATGGCAAAAATGAGTCGGCAAAGAATAAATATAGAAAACTAAGCGTTACTACAGTATACTAATAAAAACTATTAAAGTTTTTAATCTCACGGTACATAAAAATCAAAAATTTATATTAACTCTTTGAACAATCGAAATTTTTCAATGGAGTTTTTGAAAAATTCTGAAAAACTACTTGTATTTACTTTATTAAAATGAATATTCAAAAATTTCAATAAAAGTAAATAATTTTCTTTTAAAATATAATTTTTGGTGAATTTTTATATGAGACGATTAAACGAAAATTTTTATCTCTTTCTTTATGATATTTATAGTATAGTACATTAAATTTAATTAAATTTCATTATGTAAAAGTTTCATTAGAGGTAATACTTTTTAATTTTACATTTAAGAAACAATAATCATTACAATTTATTTTTTGTTTCGTTGGAGTTATAAATATTAATATATACTTTACTATAATCATATTTATAATAAAGTTTTTGTTAATTAAATTAAAATAATATTTTAAGCAAATTTGAAGTGACTATTTGCAATTAAATTACGTCACAAGGAGAATGAAGATTATCTGCCACTTCTTATTATGAATGACTTCGATAATCTTTTATTAATTTTTTAGCTTCTACGTAAATTTTGTTGATAAAATTATTATTGATGAACCAATACTTAAAAAAAATTAATTAGTATTCAATTCTGGGTATACAATATAAATTACTATTAATTAATAATTACACAATTAATATGAATAATATTTTTTTTATTATTGTTTAATTATGTTCGTAAATATAACACTCAAATATGATTATTCCTATTTGTTTTAGGAAAATATACAACCATAATGATGAATATAAATAATAAATCATCTGGCTTATATTATCAAGCGCTTGCTTTACATATTACATATTACATATTATATTTTTTCTTTTCAAAAGTCAATAATACCTTACGTTTTATTAAAATATGGTTTATACTTTTAAAGATATTGCGTCTGTCATAATTAAACAACACTCTGTATATATTTAACTAACTTAAATATTATTTAATTAATAATATATGATGGCACTTGTATCAGGGTAAAAAGTGTGGAAGGAGTAACAGAAGATTTTAGGGTAAGAGTAGGAGTGCACCAAGGTTCTGCTATAAGCCCTTACTTATTTTCTATAGTAATGGATGAAGTTACTAGAGAAATACAAGGTATTTATAAAGGTGCCGTGGTGCATGTTATTTGCTGACGATATAGTGTTAATAGGAGAAAATAGGTAGGAAATTAATAAAAGGATAGAGGTGTGGAGATCAGCTCTTAAAAAAAAAAAAAGACTTTAAGAATAAAATGAAATAGTACAAATAATATATAATAAGAGGATGAAGAATTATTTATAAAGAAATGGTTGTTAACAATTTTTAAGCCGTCACGATCAAAAATAGTGGCACCTAAAAGTTGAGAAAATGGTAAGGATCTGATTATCAGAGCATTTTCAGTCACTCCTTCCTCTTTGTATATTAGATACAAACTAAAAAAATTAGTTGAAAATTTTTCTATTATCTTTTTTATAGTTTAATAGACATTTTGTTTAAACAATTTTAAATAAGAAAGAAGTGACAATTAAAATATAATTTTTTAAATGTTGAAGTACGTGTTTAAATTTCCAGGGTTAAAAAAAATGATATTGTTTTAAGGCTTTAAAATCTTTAATACGCTGCTAGTTTTATCAGAATAAGCTATACTAAGAGAATAATTAATTATATGAACGTTCATAGACGCATTTTGAACCAAAATCTTAGATAACTACAATGTGTACAATTAAAAAAAATAGCATGTCATGATTTATAAATAAGAATGTAAAAGGATGTGAAAAAATAAATCGTAATAAAACTAATACATTATTAAAGTCTCTGATCAAAGATGATAATACTATGAAATTATCATAAAATTAGTATTACTAACTTCAAAAAAGTCTTTAGTTTCGTTGGTTTTGTTATATTTTTTAACGTAATTAAAGTTTTTTAAATTCTTATATTTTCTATTATAATATGTTATTATTATTTTTTATTTTTTAATACGATTATTAACGAACTCTTTGTGTATAGTTCCAGAGCTTAACGAATTTACCATGTGGTCTGGAAACAAACAACAATATTGCACCTGGTACGTGTGTGGACGAGGAAGACGTTAGTGGAGATGATGATGAACACATACGAGGGTTCTTGGAATATGAAAAATATACAACTGAAAATTTCGATTCTAATTATTATTTAAAGATCGATCAAGAGAGTAAAGTTAGCAATTATGGAAGCTCAATCGGTGAAAATAAGATTAGGATTGAATATCCTCCAAAATTTCGAAATGCCCGTAGCATGTCACTCACAATGGAAAGAAATGCTTTTTGTGAAATTTGTCGCATATCCCGCAGTCCAGTTCCCTTTGACTTGGGATCTGCAGGTGGATGCGGTGGCGACGGCCTTGCCAATTTGGACGATGAAAAGAACGTCACTCGGTACTTTGGATTCACAATCAAACAGTACATGGCGCTTTTTTCTCTCGCTTTGGTTGACTTCCTTGGATTTTGTTCCATGTCCGTTTTGGCCCCTACTTTTCCAAAACAGGTATATTATAACAGTTAAATATAATACATAATTAATGACTCAATAAGTTCAGATAAAAAATGATTGTGCTTAATTAGGTAAAATAAAAAAACTTAAATTTTAATCACATAAACAAAAACAAAATCATTAAAATTTTTATTTTATACAATTCGACCGGTAGAGTTGGCATAATAAATTCGCGAACATCGTGTAATTCTATGTGATGATAAAAGTACCTATTTATTACCGATGCTGATAAGTGGATTTCCTTGACTCATATTTGTATCAATTAAATTTTTGGGTCAAATTTAATATCGTATGAATTTATTACCAAACATATTGCGACTGTTGCATAGGAATAGACTGATGCATCAGCCTACTTAAATTATATTAATTAATTACACAAATAAAAATTAGCAAATTTTTATACTTCATCCTATTAGCGTTATTTAAGAGAGAAACCACATGGAGGTGGCAGATAAGTCTACATAAAAAAATTGTTTAGGTTAAAATTATGTTGAATTTAATTTGGTCAATTATCGTCAACTTATTTACTGGAGCAAGATAAACATTTTAAAAGCATAATTTACAAAAATTTGTATCGACTTATTTTGTTTTCATTGTATATATTCATTATCTTTCTAATAAATATTTAATTTTTTTAAATATTTTTATTTTCTTGTGTCAGTAATCCTAAATTTAATATATGGTTGGGACTTTATTTCTAAAAAACACATCTATGTCATGGTAAATATTTTGGTATCCTTTATAAAAACAGCTATTATAATAGTTGTTTTTATAAACATTTATCATTTGAAACTTAAACGTTTTACTAATACTAGTACAAATAGAGCAGCTTTTCATAGTAAAAAAGAACATATTTGGTTAGAATTTTGCTTCTGGAGAAATGTAATAATCCAATACATAAATGTTTATGTCATTACTTGATTGAAGTGCTATTATCAGTAAAACATTCGATAGCTTCTTCTGGATTCAAAATGGATATTTTGATATTCTTGAACCATTAGTTCATAACTATAAAATTAAATTATTAATTTTAATGGTGTAGTTACCACCAATTTCTCTAAAATGGACAAGATTATGTACAAATAATTTCGATTTGTTTTTTACTTATAAAAAATAAGTTTAAATGTTAATAAAAATCTCTTGATCAATCTTGATTCATTTAATCAATATTATACAAGGATCATAGTGTATCAATAGTATATTAATTTATTAATTTTTATAATTATTTAAATATGAATGACAATTAATTTTACTTAAACTTTGAATTAGAATAAATATTACATGGATCATATATTATATAAATTTATAAACGTACACTATGCAATGTAGTTAATCTTTGTATATTTAATCTACCAAAAATCGTTATGCGAAGGAGAACAAAAAGCACTATTTACTCCTCTCCAGAATGATCCAGATGAATAATTTTACATTAGACTTGAATTTTAAAATACACAAATTTAAAACTAATCAATCAAATTTGAATAAATATTATATATATAACATGTTATAAATATAAAGGTAATTTAATAAAAGTAATTTAATCTAGCCATGAGTATATTATTTTACTATATTCGTATATTTTAACAAATTGTTTTTAAAAAACGAGAATTTTATTCAAATTTATTTTTCAGGCTGAAAACAAAGGTATGACAGTAACAGAAGCTGGTTTTGTGTTTAGTTTCTTTGCTCTAGTCATGGTTCTTTTGTCTCCTGCAATGGGATCACTTGTAATTATTATAATATACATTATCTATTACTTGTTAGTCTAAATAATTTATGAACTCATTTGGTACTATAGATATTTACGTTAAAATAAATTGTATAATTATAATTGATTTTATAGTATATTAAAAATAATTTAAAAGAGTATAATCAAATTTTTTTTTGATTATAGATGCCAATATTTGGTACCAAATGTTTATTTATATCCGGAGTTTTTATATCGGGTGTGTGCAATGCATTATTCGGGTGAGTGCATGTGATTATCACACTATTCATTATATGACATTGAAATATACCTCATGAAGAACTAAAAAAATCGTTTTTATATTGATATATGTCTATTAGATTTTTACCGATGATTGAAGACAACTTTCAATTCAAGATTCTATGTTTTGTAGTTCGTGGATTGGAAGCTATCGGCGCCAGTGCTTTTTCAACATCGAGTTTTGTATACGTAATACAACTTTTTCCAGATAATGTCAGTAGTGTTTTAGTAAGTATCAAGTCGGAAAAAATCTGATTGTTTAGTAATGCGGTAATATAAACATACTATTCTATAAAACATTACTATTTGTATAATAATAATACCTATTTCTTAGGGTATACTAGAAACTTTTGTTGGTTTGGGAATGAGTGTAGGACCTGCTATAGGTGGATTACTATCTTCGGTAAGTATAAAATACTTAAGATAAATATTAACTATATTTATGTTTAATATATGTTTTAACTATGTTTCATATTTGTGTATATTTTTAGCTTGGAGGATATGCTATGCCATTTTATGTTGTAGGATTTTTAATGATAGCAACAGTTCCTCTACATGTATATTTGATGCCCCCTATTAAAGGTAATTAATTATGTCTTTTAATCTATCATATAAACTATCATATTTTGTACTGTAAACATTTTAGTTTAATAAAGTATTGATATTGTGTAAGTATAATATATGATTTTATATGCAGTGTAATTTTTATGAAAATTATAACCTATTTTTCATTAAACAAAGACTTTTTCGAAAAAATATATGAAATAAAATTTAATTAATTTTTATACAATTAGATGGACAAATTTTGAAATATTAATTTTTTAAAATAAAAGTATTTTTAATTAAAAAATAATAATTTCAAAAATATAATAACAATTCAATATTAAATAATAATCACTGTTATTTAAATTGTACCTGAATAATTTTTATATGAATAAAACTAATCCATAGATAGATATTTAACTATATAAATTATTTTTAGTGGTAACATTTAGTAATATTTATTATAGACAAGTACTTAACTTTTAACATAATTTTTTTGATTGTCATTACCCAAGTACTGTAAAGAAGCATACATAATCTCTATATTAAAACCTTTTATTTTCAATTTTTGATAATGTTCCGAAAAAACTTACTTTCTCTAACCAACATTAATCTAAAGCTAACAAAATGTGCATTAAGATGAAAAAAAATTTATGAAATCTCGTTTTCTATAAGTTATAAAAAAACATTAAGCCAAAAATTATATATATTTGTTAAAATTAATGAAGTATTGTTTTGCATAGAACGGAATGTTTACATCATTCTAAATTATTTTTAATTAAAATTTATTTTATGTATAATATAATTAATTAAGAAATACGTTCCGGTGTCTTTTCCTTTATGAATAATCAATCTTTAATGTCAAAAATCATGTAATTTTTGTTAGATATGTTAAATTTTTTTTAATGTTTTTCAAATGTGCATTGAAGTGTTGTTCGACAGTGGTTTTAATTACTGTCAGAAATCAATACTAATCTAAAATTTATCTAAATGCTTCTATTCCACTTTACTGAATCCCTACTGTAATTTACTTTCTGGATTAAATGTATAAAAAAAAATAATTAATAATTATTATTTAAAAATTATTTTATAAATTATAATTAAAAAAAAAAAAAAATTAAAGAAAACAATTTTCATTTCCTATTTAGGAATATAAAAAACTAAGTATGTATATCTACATAATTATATGTAACGTATTATATAAAAAAAAAAAACAAATCGAAACTTTTATTTTATCATTCTGTTAATGTTATGTTATATAGATGGGGCTAAAGCCTCTCATGCAGTAGGCAGTAGATCAAAAGGTATTGTTAAATTACTTTTAATACCTTCAGCATTTGTAGTCGGTGCTATAATAACAGTCACGTCAAACTTTTGGGCATCTCTTGATCCTACATTAGAGCCGCATTTAAGAGAGGTAAATTATTATTAATATTTTTATGAACAAAATTTATTTTATGTTATTATTTAATATTATTATTATCTACATTAATTTAATTTAAATAGAAAATTGTTACATTTAAATAATGTTCAAGTTATAATTAAAACGTATATATAGTTTGTCGTATTTTAACTGAACTAAATCATAAATATTATTTGATTTTTTTTGACTTTATAACTTTTAATTGATAAAATATATGCATTTATGAACTTGTCTGAGNATAAAATATATGCATTTATGAAGTTGTCTGAGCTTCAAAGGACTTTATTAAGATTTCCTGTTATTTATAAAAATTTTACTTTTTAAATTACAAATTTAATATAATTGGATATGATACAATGGTTGTAAAAACTGAAAGTAAAATTAACTTCTACTTATAAGTAATATTGAGAATTTTTACTTCATAATAAATATAAAGCAAGTCGCAATTTATAAGAAGCCACTCTCTTTACTTATAACTATTATTTTATATTGCATTTAAGCTCATATTGAAGTGACTGAAGTAAGCAACTGTAAAATAAATAATTATTTACAGTAAGCAATTTTTTTAAATTCGATTTAAGGATTTTAATAAACAAAATTAATTTTAATTGATATCACTTGGCGAATTCCAAAAAATAAAATGTTCGACTATTTAATTAAATATGTAGTCAATTTTATGACTATAATTGCTAAATTGCAATACTCAGATCATAAATTTGTGTTGTATTTTACCATAGATGGGATTATCTACTGACGAAGTTGGACTCGTGTTCCTATTCTGTTCTATATTATATGGTGTATCTAGCCCTTGTTGGGGTTATTTAGCTGACAAATACAACAACCACTGGTCAATGATGGCTGTTGGATTAATAGCGTCTGCTGTTGGATTATTTATATTAGCTCCTTTGCCATGGTTACCAGTGCGTGATGAGTAAGTTTTATTTATACATTTCAAAAATACCCTTCTCCATCCGTATTTTCCATTATAAAAGGAAATATTTCCGTTTGTTTTTTTCCAATGTAAATTCGAATTTTTATCGCAATTGAATTAATTTTTTTCATATTCATTGATATAAAAAAACAAACATTCTATTTTATAGAATATATTTTAATTATCAGTTATTACTTATAATTATTACTAACATATATGCAAATTAGGAGTATTTGAAGGGGTGCACAATGGTCTAAAATATGATTTTAACTATATATAATAAATAACAATCAGAACTTTGCCTTGTGAAAAAAAATATCCCTTTTAATTGGGAAACGCATATAATACATTTTTTACATCTAACCTACTTTAAGCTAAGGTATTTCAAATGTTAATGCCATGTTAAAAATATTATTTTGCCTCAGGCTGGTTCAAGATAAAAAACCTAGGCGCAAGGAAAAGTGTGGCTTCGAAATGACTAGTGATAAAAATAATATCTGCGTTTCACCTCTAGTTGTCTCTATAAAATGTTAATAACTTTATGAAATACTGGTACAAAAGTTTTCGTCTATCAGTCATTTACTTAATTAAATCATCATCTAATAAATAAGCTAGTTCATGATGTGCGTTGCCATTTGAAAAATTAAGTTGACACTCTTATTAAGTGTAAGGGATGAACACAATATATACTTTATGATTGATAAATTTAGAAAAATACGGAATTAAAAGAAACCAATAAAACAATTATCAATATTATTATTATTTTTTATTTTTGATTAATTAAGTGATTAATAAATTAGCTATATACTAATATATATAAAAAAAAACCAGCACAGTGGGGACATGGCATAGTTGGGTCCAGTATAGATGATATTTGACAGTGATTAAAATCACTATCATAAAAAACGCTTCGATACAAATATTTATATAGTGTTTAATTTTAAAAAAATGATGGATTATTCCAAAATCTACATGATCTTCTATTTCCTTATTTATATTCTTATTACAAGTTTTATGATTTATAAGTGTAATATATGATTAAATAAATATCTATATATATTTATAATATATAAAGGGAAATAGTGTTATTTAAAAAAAATAGTATGTCTAATGAAAGAGGGATATAAACAGAGGTGTCATGGAGCGTATACGCGGGTATACGGCGTATACCCACTGTTAGTTTTCTTATTAGTGCATATACGTATTTATAAAATAGTTAAAGAGTATAGACTAAAGAATAAAATAAAAAGTAATATGTGGGTATCGAATATAGGTACGTTTGTCATAAAACACAAATTTTGAATAATTCTTATCAGTTTGTTTAATCTCTACAGTCATACCACATATAAACATATATCTGAAGTTATAAACACACAAATATGGCTCGAGACTATTATCATTTTAAAAATAGAATATAAATGTAAAACAAAACACTGTCAAAGTGTATANATAAATAGGATACTGTTTATCATTTCACGACAATTTTATTGACATTTGACAAAATTTAAAACATCGACTCCTGTGCAGGTAAAGGGTCAAATTTATAAAAAAATTTCAAATGTGTCAAATTTTTTTCTTATTTTAATCTGAGATAAATATCGATTCTTGAATTTTAGTGTAAAAAATAGGTTATCAAAATAATTTAAAATAATAACTCCGCTCAAATATCTTGTTGCATCTTGTTATTGTACAGAGTTAACTATTTTGGTTTAGCTTTTGGCGTCATACAATTTTACGTTATAAATTTTTATGACTTTCATATTTCAATCTTTACTGGTTCCATTTATTCTGGGTCTCAATTACATAGGATTTTTAATTTTCATTTCTTATGTTTTAAAAATATAAACTTTCATATTGGTTTAACATTTAAAAATTTGAATATAATATTCTTTTTTTAATGTTTCGTCGTCATTTGCAAAACTTTTGCTTTTTAAAATTATATATAAGTTAAAACTTATTCAGTATAATTTATGTTAAAAGAAAATTCTTCTGAACTAGTTTTATAGGAGAAATTGATCAAAAAAGTCAAAGAATATAAAATGTTTATGTAAAACTGGTCCATATTTTTTACCTAAACTACAAAATCTATTTAAAATCATACATTTTTATGTTTTGGGCGTGTTGCAGTAATTGCTTGCTTTATGAGTGTAAAACTTCTATAGGAACTTTATACGAAAAAGAANAATTGCTTGCTTTATGAGTGTAAAACTTCTATAGGAACTTTATACGAAAAAGAATGTTCTAACTTTTGAGCACAAATTTTATGTAAAAATAAAACTTTTTGATTATTTTATATCCTGTGTCATAGATATTTTATTATAAATAACTTAAATGGTACAACTTAAATAATCCACACAATAAATGAACGAATTAAGTATGATTTGATTAAAAATTAGTAAAATATTGACTAATATGAAAATTATTCGATTTTTTTAAGTGAAATTTATGTACATGGGTCTGAAAAAAAAGATTATCAGTTGGTCGTAACGATCTACGATTATATGCAATTAATTATAATAATATAAACAAATACTTAGAATTTTAAATTCATACAACTTGATTTTTAATATTAAAATGCTAATTTTTAATTAATATATTACTTTTTAACAACAATAATTTTTTACTAATACATTATACTTATTTATAATTTGTTA
>NW_026099573.1:39643305-39643965 GCF_025091365.1 Daktulosphaira vitifoliae | reverse complement strand
GGTAATGTCTTCAACTAGATACGATTTGTGATCTTTTGACGTATTTTTGAAAGAAATCGATCCAGTGAGAGCTGAGAAAAAATGGCAACAGACATAAAAAAAACACATCATAGTAAAATTAATACCTTCTCCGCTTCGCATCGAAGCTAATATAGAGGTACGTTTTTATGATGATAGTATTCGTTATTAAACAGATGCGTTTATAAAGATATTCGGTATTCCATTCTCTAAAACTGTCATTACAATTAGTTTCATATGAAATCAAACAAAAATATGATTTAATATCATTTCATTGTTCAAAGGTGGGTAACGAAATTAATTCAGTCCAGTTTGGATTTGACCGCAATCTGGAGAGACTTGAGGGGGCTTTGTCTCCTAAAATTCTGCCATAGACTATACCGAAAATGAATTAATTTGTATTTCTTGTTGTATAGAAATATTTTTTTAGATTAGGTAAAAAATTATGTAATTATAGTTCCCAAATATTTTGTTGCAATACTCCTACGCTCTAGTCAAATTAAGTAAACACAAGGCAGTTATAAGTTAATAGTAGACAATAGTTTATGATATATCATAAACTTACAAAAATCTTCTGCTAAGTAAATTGGTTTTAAACTTAACTAACTCGATTAAAAATATGCAGTCAATTCATTAAATAAT
>NW_026099573.1:39630935-39639246 GCF_025091365.1 Daktulosphaira vitifoliae | reverse complement strand
AGCTTTAATTTAAGATATATATAAAAGTGTCAGACCTTCCGGAACATTTTCAAAAGTTAAGTTGAAAAAGTTCTACATTCTATATGCATTTTTTATATTTTAAGCCCCCCCATATATAGGGAAATGGTCTGCTTTAAAAAAAAAGTATACCCAATGAAAGATGTATATAAATACTACTTCTCATGAAAAAATTGTATTGCTCCATACATTTTTTAAAAAGTTATAGCACTTTAAAGTAAAAAATGTAAATTATAAAATCGAAAATTTTCACACAAAAATAGCATTCGGTAGCCGTTTTCACCATGAAGACAAGTCCAGAGGTCAAATTTTTTTTTTTCAAATTAAAGTATATTACATTAGCTTTAATTTAAGATATATATAAAAGTGTCAGACCTTCCGGAACACTTTCAAAAGTTAAGTTGAAAAAGTTCTACTTTCTATATGCATTTTTTATATTTGAAGCCCCCCCATATATAGGGAAATAGTCTGATTTAAAAAAAAAGTATGTCCAATGAAAGATGTATATAAATACTACTTCTCATGAAAAAATTGTATTGCTCCATACATTTTTTAAAAAGTTATAGCACTTTAAAGTAAAAAGTGTAAATTATTAAATCGAGTATTTTCACACAAAAATAGCATTCGGTAGCCGTTTTCACCATGAAGACAAGTCCAGAGGTCAAATTTTTTTTTTTCAAATTAAAGTACATTACATTAGCTTTAATTTAAGATATATATAAAAGTGTCAGACCTTCCGGAACATTTTCAAAAGTTAAGTTGAAAAAGTTAATTTTTTGTGAAAAAGTTGTCATTTTAAATCCCCCCCTGTGGGCAGGTTAAGTGTCAAATTTACAAAAAAAATATACCAAATGATAGGTAAAGACATCAAGCATCTATATAAAAAAAAATTATATTGATATGTTCATTTTTGAAAAAGTTACGGCAGTTTTTAGTAAAAAAAATTGAAAAAATTTCAAAAATTAGCGATTTTTAAATTTGTAATTTTTTTGGAGGTTTCCCCCATTTACGGGGAACGAGAGATATTTTTACAATTTTGAAGGGTAATGTCTTCGACTAGATACGATTTTTGATCTTTTGACGTATCGTTGAAAGAAATCGGTTCGGTGAGAGCTGAGAAAAAGTGGTAACAGACACAAAAAAAAAAAAAAAAAAAAAACACATCATAGTAAAACCAATACCTTCTCAGCTTCGCATCGAAGCTAAAAAATGATAGTTAGTTTCTCCTGAATTAACTATGGATTTTTACAATCATAATCAAATTTTATAATACGCTCAATGGAGTAAATCTTTTTAACAACTTTGTTTTGATTGGTTCATTTAGTTAAAGTAAATCATTAAAAAAAATTAAGTTCTGAATATTTCAATTGCAGAATCTTTTTAAACACTAGAAGTTACTAGGAAATGATTACTATTACTTCTATTTAAGTTATCTATTACGATAAAAATACAAAATAATATTGAGTTATTCTGATAAATTTACTATAAATAGTCATTATAAAACTTCCTAACTGCATATTTATCTTAACAATACAATTTTATTAATTCTCATAAAATTTTCTATTTAATGATGGCAATGTCAAACTTGCCAATTAACTCCCCCTTGCGAACACCAGTGATATAAAAATAGGAAATGAAAAGAAACACATTTTAAATTATGCTACACATAAAAAATTATTGTATTAATATACTAAAATGTATTCAAAATGGCCTGTGTTGACTAGATTTTTTATAATAATAATAAAAGTAAACACACACAAGTAGTAATTTTTAAAACTTATATATCTTATAAGTCTACTTATTTTATGTATTGTTTTTCACTGGATATTCACCAATCCGTTTGGTATATTTGTAATTGAGCAAACATCATTGATTATTACGACGATAATTTTGTCAATATTGCTATCAACCACACACATGTTAGACAAAATTTTTAACTTCTTAAGCACATATGGATTCTGAAAAAATATTAAATAATTAAGATAAGTTTTTGATATTCTTATAGAAAATTAGAAAAATTCTCTAATATGTGTTTATAAATCCATCTACACAAGACCATTAATAAACAATTCATTTTCTATTTTTTTTTAAACAAAAATGAAAAAGATATAAATTTTCTTCTTAAGATTACAAATTAAATAATTTTTAACGATTACTAAGTAATCAATCATATTTATATATATCTTGAAGAATTCGATTGTTTCACTAGTCTTACCTTTGCAAGTGAAAAACAATTTGAAGAAATCGTGTTAATTATATTTTTATAACACGGGAATACATCAATCGATAATTTTAAAGGAGCTGGTGTTTCTATTGTTCCTATTTTAAAAGACAATGCAGGTAATGCTTCAACAATACGATTGTACATTTTAAAAAATATTGCATCAATAACTTGTTTCATCTGAGGAAAAAAATGATAAAATTAAGATCTTTCAATTTTATTATCACAAATGTTTTATTGTTTAATCGTCTAACAAATTTTAGATAGAATTATATGAATTATCAATACTAACTTGATTCCTATGATTAATTTTCTGCATTAATGATTTGATTTCTTGAATGTTCTTGGAATTCGCAAGTTTACGATTTAAAATAATTTCTGGTATATTGCGATTGGATATTAAAGACTAGATAAAAAAATATTTTTTATTTTAACTGATTATTTTGAAAACCAATAAAGTTTTTTCTTACTCCTGCTTTTATCGGGTGATGATGTACATAATTAATTACTCCTTGTGAATTTCTTTGCACGTTGTATCCTATAAACTTAGAAAGTTTTTCGAAACCTACATGAAAGTCACCGTATACCATTACGTTACTATTAGTCACGTTTGTTCGAATTTCTTCAAAATCTCTCAATATTGTCTTTGATTTTGTCGACACATCGAAAATAGTCTGTTAAAAAAATTAAATAATAACTAAAAATAAGAAAAGTATTTATCAAATAATTGTTTCTTACTTGGTCTAAATTTTCCATCCATTTTACATTAAATAAGTCTCCCAGACACGTATGGTATTCACTTTCGTCACAATAACATGCATATGAACATTCTCTGGGACCTGATGCAGTAACTGCAATGACTAAAAATATAAAAAAAAGGAATAAAATTAATGTTATTGATATGATCGTAAAAAAATTCACTTTTTGTATCATCGTCAATCAATCCATCAAACATCGAACCTGCGTTGCATGCTTCAATGAACAATACCATCTTAAGAAAAAATATAATAATATAATAAAATTTGTCCCTTTAATAACTTTAAAAAAAAAGTGTTATTAGTAAATAAAAAAATAACTTAAAGACCTCTTTAAGCGAAAACCTTCTAGTAAATATTACCTTTCGGTAGCGACGTTTAGCATGCATTTCTTTTAAAGTCATAATCAAATCATCGGCATATAAAAAAGTATCAGGGAATCCCAAAATACCATTGCTCCCGTGATCGACAAAATTAACAAAAACGTGATCATGTTTACGACTATAACAGACATTTTAAATTATAGAAGAAAATGTTATAAATAATAAATAATTTAAAGCAACAATTGTTAAAAAAATTATCAATATATACCTTTCAATAACTCTTTCAGAACCTTTTCCTTTCATAGCACTTTTATGACCTTTCAGGACATTTAAAAAATTTTCGCTATTTACATCCTAAGATAATGTGTTTGGCACAGTTAAATTTACTTATTCAAAATACAGACAAGTAGTATTATTCTCTACTTACTTTGCCTGAGTAATCAATTTTTATTCCTTTATAGACATCGACTCCATCAGGCTGATTAATTAAAGTTCCTGGCACCGGATTGCTGAAAGATAGAATAAAGTTCATAATGGATATTTGGTATTATTTACGAGATAATTATTTTATTATTTTGTAATTAAAATACTTTGTGTGATTTGCTACATCATCTGCCATCATGACAATTATATTTTCATCTGGAATTCCATTTCTTTTAACAATTTGATATGCATGAGCTATATCTGCCTATTTAAATAAGTAAAACATTATAAAATGAGTTCATTATTTTATAAATAATTAAATATTCATCTGAATCAAATTAAAAAACATTGGGTTATTATGTATAATCAATTATGATTGTTTTATTTTTATAAGAATCAAACGAAGATACAATATTACATGGCAATAATTTCAAATTATAATATATAATGGTAGTGCAAATATATACAACTTCATACATTTATTGAATGATTTTACCTGATGTCTATAGTTATCCCAACCGCTTGATCCACTAATTAGAAATACCCATTTTTTTCCAATGAAAATCAGATTATCGTCATTTTCATATCCAAGTGACCCAATTGCTAATATTGATGCTAATAAAAAGCTAAGTATACCTATATATGTATAATAGTATTGTACATTATATATTATCTTTAAATATAGTGCATAAATAATGTTTACTAAATAAAATTATGTATAATAATATTTGTTACAATATTAAATAATAAATATGTAAAGTAATTAAAATACATAAAATATGAAAACTCATAAAAAGGGCAAAGTTTTTTTCTATGCTATTTTTCTATGATTTTTTGTGGTTTTGTAAGCTTTATAAAAATTATACAATATTCCATACTAAAAACTTAAATCTTACCCATTATGATAGACTGACAATATTTAATCTATTTTTTTGTTTCGCCTAGAATATTAAATTCTTTTAAATATAGCTTTATATATAGGTTTCATAATGTTTTGAAAACTTATTAAGATCATTAAAAATCAAGTACTAAGATAAGAGTTAAAAGTGGAAAGGTATCTTTCAAATAGGAAGGATGACTTAATAATCAATGGGTTTTTCATGATATAGGATGTGTTAAATAGANTGACTTAATAATCAATGGGTTTTTCATGATATAGAATGTGTTAAATGGAAACTGTACTCAATAAGTAAAGAATATTAATTAATGATAAGATTTGATTGTATATAATACAAGTTTATTTGTTTTAATATATTGTATAAGGGTCATTCCATGTGAAATCACCTAATGTAACTGCTGCTATAGTTCAGAAATGTTTAAAATTTTATCATAGAATTCTTAAAGGTCATTGACAATAAAAATAATTCTTTATTTTTAATTGTTTTTTTTTACCAGATAGCGCAATTTTTATAATTAAAAACATGAAAAAAACACTTAATGTTCTAGATCCTATAAACTTTACATTCAAATAAGATATTACTGTGAAACTAGCACTGTTTTACTCATTTTAAATAATATTTAAATTTTATTCTTAAGTTTATAATTTTTTATTAACATTTTTATTTTTATTTGAATTTTTTATATATTGCAGTATTTTAATAGCAAAATTTGTACGTCAAAAAATTTTTTAATTAATTTTTTTTTTTTTCAGTAACTTTTAGTGATGTTATTTGAGTTTCAAATTTACATAGTAATCTTTAAGAAATTAAAATTTCCGGTGAAAATTTGATGATTGAGAAATAATTTTAACACCACTTATGGAGTTTCAAAATGTTTAATTTACGTTTTATGGAAAATTTACAAACTACGTAATTTTCAATATTTAATTTAAATTTTTTGCATTTATTCTGCACGATAATAAAATACTGCATACTATTATAATTAACTAATTTTAAAGTCGTAATTTTTTCAAATATTATGTATTTTAGATAAATTTATTAATCGAAAAATATAACAAAATGTGTTATATTTTTGAGTGTAATAAAGAATAATTTTTATTATAATTTTCCTTTTAATTTATTCTAAAATATAATTTATTCTATTTATATATTATAGATAAATATAATTTTTATTTCTAATTATATCATACCTAATTATTTTGTGCTTATAATTTACAAAAGCTTTATAGTAGTGGAATCGGTGGACTTTGAAGTTTTCTTATAATTCTAAAACTGTGATGTTGACGAATAGCAGAACATTTTTTTGCAGTTTTATATCGTTCACCTAAGTGGTGTTCAAGTGAAAGTACCTCTAAAGAATTTATATATAAGAACTCAATTCCTTTCATATTTAATTTACAATAATCGAACATTGATCTTAACGTTAGAATATTATTCGAGGTTCTTTGCAAAACTAGCCTTACAAACCAATCGCTTAACTGTACCACCTATACCATCACATGGACTCTTACCATTTATTTTTTCAAACCAATACTACTGCCGGCATGCTGTGGACCGCCCTGGAACTACCGCGAGGTATTGCTTCAGGGTGGTTCACGCCGTCTATAATTCACACCACCACGTTGTGAATCAGCCCGAAATTAATCAAGAGCTGATTCACAACGTGATGTGGCCTCCCCCGTTAGCCGGATCCCAAAAGGCGGGATCTTCTCGGGTTTGGACTCTTACCATGTGTGGTCGCAAAAAAGTTCCATTCTGCTTCTAATCCAAAATATGCTGTGTGATAACAAAAAATGGCCATATTTTTATAATTTTTATACTGGCTGCTAGCTCCGTCAGTAAAATAGTGAACTTTTTTTATTTTGGCATGTAATCTTTTATTTTTTTTAATTAAATGAGATTGATAAACATAAACTGGATCTGTATTTTGTGTCAAATAATCACTAATAATACAAAATACTTTTGTTAGTAATGAATCAATTAAGTTATCTTTATAGTAAATTATGTAAAGATGTAAGGTCGCTTGAGAATTTATCCAGTGGCAGCTTTGAACTTCATTCTGGATCACAAACGTGAAATTCTCAGAAAAGTCGCCTAACATAATACACTCATTTACAGCAAGAGTTTTTTTTTTACGTAAGTTCGTAGACTGAGCTTTTGAAATGAAATGATGTATTTTAATAATTAGTAGCTGCTTAACTAATTTTAACATATGAGATTTTCAGGTTCAGGGCATCGATTACAATTATTGAGCATACATATTTCGTTGTTAATATCACAGATAATCCTGTTTTCCTCCTATTGAACCTAACTATCTCCTCTTTATTTGGATCAACAGATAGATAATAATTACTACACCTTATATTTATATATATATATATATATGTTGTGCTAGGTCTATAATTGTATCTGAGAATTTACCCAATGCTACTATCTAAGTCATCCGTATAGGCTTATGTATAGCAATATTTGTTAACCTTCTTAATAATTGAGTCCAATACTAGACACCATAAGAGGGGAGATAGAACCACCGCTTGTGGACATACTTGTTTAACACTCCTGGATATCTTTTCATTGAGCTCTCCCAAGATAAAGCGATCTTTCAGCATATTTTCTATCTATTTAATTATAAAAGGATCTATCCCGTACTGTTGTGCAGATTGATACAATAGTATTGAAGGAAGCCTCTTTATTGTCAAAAGCCTCTTCGATATCCAGAATATTTGTGGAAAACATTTTATTGTCTACAGCTTTTCCTATTTTGGTGATTAGGCAGTGTAAAGCTGTATCAGTAGATTTTCCTGTTTGATATGCATGTTGGTTTTCGTTTAAAGGATTTTCCTTCGGAGGCCCCTCTATGATATACTTGTCAATAAGTTTCTCCATAGTCTTAAGAATAAATGAAGTGAGACTTATTGGTCTGTAGGATTTTGCTTCATAATAGTTAGTTTGGTTTGATTTGGGTATAAACAGCACCTTAACATTACGCTTGTTTTCCGATTGATAACCATAGGCAAGGCATGCTCTAAATATTTTGCAATGATGGGGAACGATTAGCTCTAATCCTTCTTGCAAAAGTGCAGGAAAAATTTGATCACAGCTTGCAGCTTTGAAACTTCCAAAGACTTTTATTCACTATCTTATTTTACTTGGGGTTATCACTCTCTTGGTTAGTTTCCAATCAGCACAGATCACTCATTTGTCCTGTGTATCATGTGACTATTCTTTGTTATTAATTTCAGAGCCAGGAAAATGTGTGATCAGCAAATATAATACTGTATCATTATCATTATTAGTGAACATGTCACCTATTAGTAGTATTGTCGACTGTTTTGTTTAGTCCATACCCTAGCTATCGCAGAAGTCTAGTTGCTATAGGGAGATGTTGTATTTTCCCACAGAACTTCTGCTAACTTTTTCAATGCAGATTTGTAGTTCCTTTAGGCATCGTTATAGAACTCCCAGTGTTGTTCCAAACCTGATTTCATTTCTTTATTTAAGAGCTTATATGAACTTTCTTAATTTAGAAAGATTAGTATTCAATTAAGCTATAGGGCAGGGTTAGTACACCCTGTCCTGTATCTTACATTTCTAATGAAGGACAGTTTTTCTTGTAAGTCGAGTTAATGGAGTCCTGTAAGATATTTACAGCCTTTTCAGTATTTTGTCTCG
>NW_026099573.1:39612686-39630835 GCF_025091365.1 Daktulosphaira vitifoliae | reverse complement strand
TCATGTGCGAATGTGAAGCCTTGTCCACACTAAGATCAAACTACTTGAATAAACCATTTCCTGAAAAAGAGGATATTAAAACCCTAAAACCCAGGGAGATACTTAATTTCGCCAGAAAGACAGGACTCTAGACAGACACTAGAGGTGACTTTATGGTTGGTAATGTATTAACACTTTGGTGATAACACTTAGGTGGGTAAACCGAATCAAGACAATTCGGTATGAGGTGCGCACAATGGACCAACAGGTCTGAGTGCATGGGCATTATGTCCACCTCAATAATAACTAAAACTAAAACTAAAACTAGGGGGCGTTCAAAACTTAAAATATTGTAAAAAACATAGATCTTTTTCAACTGAACTTTTGAAAATGTTCCGGAAATACTGCGTCCTTTAAACATATATCAAATCAAAGGTTATGTTATATACTATCAAATGAAAAAAAAAAATTTGTCCCGACATCTTATCTTCTATGTGCAAATGGCTGTCGAAAATTTAAAAAAAAATGTAATGTTTGCGATAAAAATTACATTTTATCGGGATGTTTTTTGTACTTAAAACTGCCATAACTTTTTCAAAAATGAACAAATAAAAATAATATTTTTTTGTATTGAAACCTTAGATATTTCCCTTTCATTTGATATAATTTTTTTTGAAAATCTAACACTTATTCTGCTCACTGGGAGGATTTAAAATAGTAACTTTTTTACAAAAAATAACTTTTTCAACTTAATTTTTGAAAATGTTCCGGAAATACTGCGTCCTTTAAACATATATAAAATTAAAGCTTATTTTATGTACTACAAAATGAAAAAAAAAAATTTGTCCCGACGATCTATCTTCTATACGCAAATGGCTACCATATTGAAAAATATACTATTTTTGTATGATAATTATGGGTTTTGTATTTTATTTTAATAGAAGTTGATGTTGCTTTTGCAATTATCCATCAATTTTTTAAAATTAAACACTATCTACAGATTTGCATCGAAGCGTTTCTTATGATAGTGATTTTAATCACTGTCAGATTAAATCTATACTGAACCCAACTATGCATTGTCTCCACTATGCCGCGACCCCACTGTGCTACCGTTTTTTTTAAACTAAACTAATTGAATGTTATAATATTAATGTGCTTACAATGTTATAATAAGCACTAATAAGGAGAGGTAAAAAATATTTTACGTCTGAAAATTGGAATCGCTCTTCTTTCCCGTCCAAAAAAAAAATTTAAGGGCTCACACCAGTTATGTTATCTTTATGTACCTATTTTATCAAAAGTCGGATACATTTCGGGGATCTTTATTGTAATAATTATTCGTTAATAGACAGTAATCAATTATAACGCTATTTTATTATATTAATTAATATTTATTAATTAGTGATNCTATATTAATTAATATTAATATCGAGTAATCGATATTCTGAGCAATCAATTAATAGTCCTATTCGGAGTATTCGTCGTCGTAGTAACATCAAAATTTTTATAACCAGGTATTCGTAGTAATTGTTGTCGGAGTAAATGTATTCGGAGGATTTTTTTACAGTGTCGGAGTAAATGAATGTCGGGGCATCATCAGTTCGTGGCAATCTCCAGAACCCGTAATATTATAGTGTTAGGTTAAATTGGCTTATTAGTTTAAGTGTTATTTTTTTTAGCTTCGATGCGAAGCTGAGAAGGTATTGGTTTTACTAAGATGTGTTTTTTTTTTTGTGTCTGTTACCACTTTTTCTCAGCTCTCACCGAACCAATTTCTTTCAATGATACGTCAAAAGATCACAAATTGTATCTAGTCGAAGACATTACCCTCAAAAATTGAAAAAAATTCCCTCGTTCCCCGTAAATGGGGGAAACATCCGAAAAAAATACAAATTTAAAAATGGCTAATTTTCGGAATTTTTTCAAATTTTTTTACTAAAAACTGCCGTAACTTTTTTAAAAATAAACATATCAATATAATTATTTTTTTTATAGATGCATGATGTCATTACCTATCATTTACTATATATTTTTTTTATATCTGACCCTTTACCTGCCCACAGGGGGGGGATTTAAAATGACAACTTTTTTACAAAAAATTAATTTTTTCAACTTAATTTTTGAAAGTGTTCCGGAAGGTCTGACACTTTTATATATATCTTAAATTAAAGCTAATGTAATATATTGTATCATGAAAATAAAAAAAATTCGGACTTTATTTTATCTTCAGGGTGAAAATAGCTACCGAATGCTATTTTTGTGTGAAAATTTCGATTTTGTATTTTACATTTTTAACTTTATTATGCTATAACTTTTTGAAAAATGTATGGATCATTACAATTTTTTTATGAAAAGTAGTATTTATATAGATATTTCATTCGACATACTTTTTTTTTAAATCGGACCATTTCCCTTAATACAGGAGGGATTCAAAACATAAAAATGCATATAGAAAGTAGAACTTTTTCAACTTAACTATAGAAAGTGTTCCGGAAAGTCTGACACTTTTATATATATCTTAAAATAAAGCTAATAAAATATACTTTATAATGGTAAAAAAAAATTTCGGACTTAATTTATCTTCATGGTGAAAACAGACATTAAACTTAATAAAAAAAATACGATTTTTGTAAAAAAATTCTTTTTTATATTTTTAACTTTATAATGCTATAACTTTTTGAAAGATGTATGGATCAATATAATTCTTTTTTTTGTAGATGCNGAAGATGTATGGATTAATATAATTCTTTTTTTTGTAGATGCATGATGTCTTTACCTATCATTTGGTATATTTTTTTTATAAATCTGACTTTTTACCTGCCTACAGGGGGGGATTCAAAATGACAACTTTTTCACAAAAAATTGACTTTTTCTACTTAAATTTTGAAAGTGTTCCGGAAAGTCTGACACTTTTATATATATATTAAATTAAAGCTAATGTAATCTACNTTCAACTTTTTCACAAAAAATTTACTTTTTCTACTTAAATTTTGAAAGTGTTCCGGAAAGTCTGACACTTTTATATATATATTAAATTAAAGCTAATGTAATCTACTTTATTATGTAAAAAAAAAAATGTCGGACTTTATTTTGTCTTCACGGTGAAAATGGCTACCAAATACTATTATTGTGTGAAAATTCTCAATTTTATTTTTTACATTTTTAACTTTATAATGCTATAACTTATTGAAAAGTGTATTGATCAATATCATTATACTTGATCTATGTATGCCACGTCACCACTGTGCCGCGACCCCCCTGTGCTGGGTTTTTGTATTATTGAAAGAGAAAAACGTTATTCAAGTTTTATGTCAAAATACATATTCCATATTATTTTCTAAAGGTATACAGTTGTTTTCATTTTCATTTTATTTTCTTTTACATTGGCTGGTATATTATTACAATAAAACTGCGGGTATTGTATTACTACTATAAATTCATTTTATTCATATGGAGCATAAATAAATGTAAGTAGTATGGATTATCATATTTATTAATTATTTAATTCAGCAATAATAAAAAATTGGTTGTTGTTATTTGAATTATTTAGTTATATTTATTGAGTTAAACAATCCTATTTTGGATAAACAAAAAATATTTTTCATTTAACAAATTTTAAATTGATTAAGAAATTTTTGTTGATTAAAAATTGCCCCTATTTTAAACCGTACGGCCAAGTTCTGTTCCCCATTTATATTTGGGATTTTTTAGAACAGCCCAGGCGGCAAAACTATTAAAACCAGTTCTTTCAGCGATTTTAAAATACACAAAATCTGCGACACTATTCAAGATTCTTACTTTCTGGGACTTAGTTTTTTTTTTTTAATTTATTTGGATTTAGAATATTTTTTCTTTAAAACTAAATGACACTTAGGGATTTTCAAGTGAATTTTGTTTTGGTGAATCTTTTAATTTAATTTAATTTGTTCATTAGATAATAATGTTTTATTTTATCATGGAAATAAATGTCAATTAATATTTTAAAACAAAACATTTTTTATATATATATATATATATATATATATATATAATAAAACCGAATCAACTCTAATTTTCTCAATTAATGGTAAATATTTATTATATGACTAAAGTGTATTGCAACTCTATACTTATTGGGTAGCTAGTTTTAAGGTTTAATGTCTTTTTTGTAACGAACATCGCGCCGGCAGACAGAGTAAAGGTTGCAATTAAAGATTTTTAAAGTTAGGTGTATTAAGTTAGAATATATTTGTAAGCCTATGTGTATTGGGTAGCTAGTCTTTTAAGGTTTAATGTCTTTGTTTTAACGAACATCGCGCCGGCAGACAGCACAGAGAAACTTACGAATATATGTTTTAGTGTTTAATTTTTGTCTTGGTGATTATTGTGCCGCATCCTTTCAAGGTGCTTTATTTTAGCACCGGGACACATTGGGCCACCACAATTCCGCCTTGACAAATCTTTTACATAGATATAAATATTTCTGAATCTTGTTTTGGCCAGGCCAGAGGAAAATTTAAGAAATATTGGTGTCGATCTCTCAATAAAATATAANAAGAATTATTGGTATCGATCTCTCAAACAATATATTCATTCTACAAAGTCAACTAAGGATACGTTATTTGATTATAATTATAAAAATAATATAGAGAGTATAGAATCTCCTGCATATAATAATGCAGTCATAGATTTTATGTAACGGTTTCGCATTATTTATAATTAAACGCTTTATTCTCAAACGGTCATATTTACTGTCGAGCTCAAAGTGTACAACGTGTGAAATACAGTGTGAACTCATAATCAACATTAGATTGTCTAAAATAAGCATTACATTGCGTGGGATACAAGGTAAGTACAAATTTAAATTTCCGCTTTCAAATTATAAATACTCTATTGCGTAATAAACCATTAAGATAGGTAATAAAGTTTTGTAGGATAATTGACTTCATTTATTCAATATTGTTCAGCCCCGAGATCGGTTCATTATTTTTGTCACAACGTTTGTGTACATTTTTATTTATTTGATCATTACCCTCATGTATTTAAGCTACGTTTATTCACCCCTCTAAATTCTTCTTTATTCATATCATTATATTCTTTGCACCCTTACATATCTTGCCACATTTAAACATGTGTTACTCCGCCATTTATTATCTTATTTAAAAATTTTTATTATTATTCGGTCATACATACGCTATATTATATCTTTAGTCTGACTAAGAATCAACCCTTAGATTTTCTTTTGGTACAATATAAGCATTCACACCTCCAATATTAAAATCCACATCACCACCATTTTTATCCTCCATTATTTATTTCACTCAAACTTATATCATACCATTCGTTCTCCATACCTACCGCCTTTTTCTTCACGCTCCTTCACAACCATCTTATTCTCATTCTACAAATTTACTTTTCACCATTAAATTTTAATTTCCGCTTTTAATTTTTATTCTTTTTCTTTTTGGTTTATTACAAATCAAAGCAGTTGAAAAATTATTCTAACATAAAAAGAATAAAGAAAAAATTCAAAGATTTCCTTGCCCTTCGCGGGTTGGAACCTTATACCCAAGCGCGTTAAACACAAGAACCCCCCTGTATAATGGGAAATGGTCCGATTTAAAAAAAAAAAAGAATGTCGAATGAAAGAAGTATATATAAAGTATTTATCATTCAATAACAGAAATGATTCATGCATTTTTTAAAAAGTTATAGTAACATAATGTTAAAAAATGTAAAATATAATATCAAACATTTTTTCACAAAAATAGCATATTTTTTCATACGTTAGTCATTTTCACCATTAAACAAGTCAAGAGGTCAAATTTATTTTTTTCAAAATAATGTATATTACTTAAGCTTTAATATAAGGTATATATAACAGTTTCAGTCTTTTCAGAACATTTTCAAAAATTAAGTTGAAAAAGTTAATTTTTTGTGAAAAAGTTACCATTTTGAAACCATTCCTGTGGGCTGGTAAAGAGTCATATGTCCACAAAAACATATAAAATGATAGATAAAAACTTTAGATATCTATAAAAAAAAATTATATAGATTTGGTCGTTTTTAAAAAATTTATGGCAATTCTAAGTAAAAAAAATTGAAAAAAATTCGAAAATTATCGATTTTTAAATTTGTAATTTTTTGTGGGATTTCCCTTTTACGGGAAACGAAGGAATTTTCTTTGAACTTTCGAGAGTAATGTCTTCGACTAGATACAATTTGGGATCTTTTGATGTATTGTTCATCAAAATCGGTCCAGCAAAAGCTGAGATTGAGCGTTCATAGACACAAAAATAAATAAATAAATAATAAAAAAAAACCCAGCACAGTGGGGTCGCGGCATAGTGGGGATGTTGCATAGTTAGGACCAGTATAGATTTAATCTGACAGTGATTAAAATCACTATCATAAGAACGCTTCGATGCAAATTTGTAGATAGTGTTTAATTTAAAAAAATTGATGGACAAAAGCAACATCAACTTCTATTTCCTTAATTATACCCATATTAGTATTTCTTTTAATTATATATTATATAATTTTTAAAATTAATTGTTTTCAAACTATTATTTTAGCTTATAATTTTACTTTTTAGCTTCGATGCGAAGCTGTTGAGGTATTGATTTTACTACAATGTGTTTATTACGAATTTTTTCTCAGCTCTTACCGAAACAATTTCTTTCGACGATACGTCAAGAGATCAGAAATCGTATCGCTAGTCGAAGACATTGCCCTCGAAAATTGAAAAAAATTATCTAGTCCTCCGCAAATGGGGGGAATCCCGGAAAAAATTACAATTTTGAAAATCGAATAATTTTTATAAATTTTTATTACCTTAAATTGCCATAACTTTTTGGCAATTTTTTTAAATATTGTAATTATTTTATTTATTTTTTTTATCTTAAATTATAGCTATGTAATATACTATAATTAAAAAAAAGAAAAATGTTGTTTCCACGACTTATCTTTGCTATAAAAATGGACAACGTAGTTAAAGAAAAAAGTAGGACTTTTGTGAAACGTTCTTGATTTCATATTTTTAACTTCATATTGCTATGCCGGTTCACACTTGAGTAACAAAACGATTAATAGAAGCGTCGAACCTATCTCTGTATATATCTGGAAATTTCTTAAAAGGATCAATCCCGACATAGCCTTCCGTCTGAATTGGCAAAAATATATGACACTCTCCATTTCTGCATCTGGGTAATTCTTTATCTGAAATTGTATTGTACGTTCTTCTGATCATACTGATAAGCCTGCATTTCTTAATATCATTATTATCACATATTTTCACCGAACCTTAAATAAAATACATGTATTATGTTTTGTAGCTTGGACGTAAATGTGAGAAGGTATTAATTTTACTACGATGTGTGAATTTTTTATTATCATTATCATTAATATTTTTTTTTTTTAATAAAATAGAATAGTTACAGTTACAGAATGAAGTTAATTTTTTGGATATGTCGATTTCGACTGGTTACTAACAGATAATTCAGACAAAACGAGTGAATCTAATTAAATCAGTTAACGATTTTGATATGGAATTTTCGTTAGTAATGTTATTTTGCGAGAGATGGTTCACCGCGCCCAAAAGAGAAATTATATTGTAAGTACATTTTTGAACACTGTGTGGACTTTACAAGAGAGTAAACTAATTAAAAAAAAACACAGCACAGTGGGGTCATGGCATAGTTGGGTCCAGTATAGATGATATCTGACAGTGATTAAAATCACTATCATAAAAAACGCTTCGATGCAAATCTGTAGATAGTGTTTAATTTAAAAAAAAAAAATTGTTAAAATAACATATTTATGAATACGGTAGTCATTTGCGCATAAAAGATAGGTCGTCGGGACAAATGTTTTTGTTTTTATTTTATAGTACATAAAATATGCTTTAATTTGATATATGTTTGAAGGACGCAGTATTTCCAGAACATTTTCAAAAATTAAGTTAAAAAAGTTAATTTTTGTAAAAAAGTTGCTATTTTAAATCCCCCCCAATGAGCAGGGTTAAGTGATAGATTTTCAAAAAAATGATATCAAATTAAAGGTAAATATCTAAGGTTTTAGTATAAAAAAAATTATGTGTATTTGTTCATTTTTCAAAAAGTTATGGAAATTTTAAGAAAAAAAAAGTAAAAAAAATGACAATATTTACCGATTTTTAATTTGTAATTTTTTTGGATATTTCCCCCATTTTCGGGGAACGAGGGAATTTTTTTTCAATTTTTAAGGGTAATGTCTCCAACTAGATACAATTTGTGATCTTTTGACGTATTTTTGAAAAAAATCGGTCCAGTGAGAGTTGAGAAAAAGTGGCAACAGACATAAAAAAAAAAAAAACACATTATAGTAAAATTAATACCTTCTCAGCTTTGCATCGAAGCTAAAAGATAAAATTAAAAAAAATTCAATTTTTTATAGATATAATGGTGATAAATATTGCAAACAAAATATTCGAAAATTTAGATAGAAAATAATAAATTTCGTTAGAACCTAAGGATTTACAGTAAACATAGTGTTCCCGATCTTCAGGAAAATTGGATGGCCATGTTTAAATATAGGCTAGATAAAATACAAAAGACGTCAACTTTGAACAAATAATAAAAGAATGGCCTAGCTCTGTTATTCCAATGGGTCACTACAAACTTGCAAGGTGTTGGGTAGAGTGTGGCGCTCGTGTATGACCGGTTCGAACGTGTTCATGCTTACGTCCAGCCGTCGTTACTTCCTCAGCGAGTGACACAACCTTTTTTGTACGTAAACAGTACACTTGTCTCGCGCTTATAGCAATCGACAGCCGTACAATTAGTAATTGCTCACTTTGTAGTCTTTACTGATTTTGTTCAGTATTAGTTTCCGGTTAATAACTTTGCCACTGTCCAATTTTTTTTAAGCCGACATCATATAAGTCATTAAATTATTATCATTTTGTAATTGTATTACAGTCAACTCGCGATAAAACGAAGCTCGTTATAACGAAAATCTTGATATAACAAATAAAACTGTCGGTCCCTTGAAAATCTCGTGATATAACGAAAAATTACATGTATTTTAGTCCCCTCGATATAACGAAGTTTTTTTGACCAACGCTCTCGCTATGTAACGAATTATCATATAATAATGTCGTCGAAATAGCTTGCTATTACAGTGTTTGTTTCGGCGTTTATCACGCGATAAGATAAATGACTCTACAACGTTATTGTAACCTTTACGTTATCGTTTTAATTTAGTTTGATTGTTGCGTCAAAAGCGATCACATGAAATTCCGCTCGTCGCGTTTATAAGCATGAGTTTATAAACGTAAGTGTTTGTTAATTTCTGACAAGAAAAGAATAATTGAATCAGTCGAAAGTAGCAAGAAGAAAAAAGATGTAGCGGATAGTTTTCAAATCCCTTCTTCATCACTTTCTACAATTTTGAAACAGAAAGAAGCGATTTTTAATAAAACTGACGCAGAAGTTAGCCGAAGAAAGAACCGACCAAGCAAGTTTCCCCGTTTAGAACAGTGTTTGTTCACTTTGTTCAATCAAGTTAGGCAGCAAAACATTCCAGTGAGTGGTATATTAATCAAGGAAAAAGCCAAAAGTTTTGCTGAAATATTAGATATCTCAGATTTTACTGCTAGTGATGGCTGGTTATCTAATTTTAAAAAGCGTCATAACTTGGTGTTCAGAAAAATTTGTGGAGAAAGTGCAAGCGTCGATAATGGTATCTGTGAAAATTGGAAGGTGAAACTTCAATACTTGTTATGTTAATACGATCCGAAAAATGTGTTCAATGCTGACGAGACAGGACTATTTTTTAAATGTTTACCAGACCGAACACTAACGTATAAAAATGAAAAGTGCCATGGAGGGAAACTGAGTAAGGAGCGAGTTACATTACTTTTTGCGGTAAATATGGATGATTCGGAGAAGTTGAAGCCCTTATTTATAGGTAAATCCGCTAAACCTAGATGCTTTAAAAACGTTAAATCTTTGCCGGTGATGTATAGAAACAACAGAAAATTGTGGATGACTACCTATCTTTGGAACGATTGGCTTGAAACCCTCAACAATGACATGCAAAAACAACGCAGAAAAATTATCATATTCGTTGATAATTGCACTGCCCATAGCAATCTCTCTACTCTCTCAAACGTGCGAATTGAATTCTTTCCGGCAAACACGACTTCAAAACTCCAACCTCTTGATCAAAGGATAATTAAAAACTTTAAAGTTTTATATAGAGAGGAAATTGTTTCTAAATTTTTGGACTGCTTGGAAAATAACGATTTTCCGAAAATAACTATTTTGACTGCTATAATGATTAACTATAAAGCTTGGAACAAGCAATGATGAAGAAGAATTGTCCGAAGAGCCCCCTGTCACCTCGAAGGAAGCCAAAGCAGGTCTCCGTGCCGTTTTAAAATATTTACAAAATCACAACATAGACGATAGTATATTTATTCACATTTTAAAATTAGATAATACAATTGATCAAATAAGCGCAAGTGGCTATATACAAAAAANTTAGATAATAAAATTGATCAAATAAGCGCAAGTGGCTATATACAAAAAAAAATAACCGATTTTTAAAAAAAAATATATATGTATGTATATATGTATCATAATTTATTTAAAATAAATTTTTGAAAATCTTGTTATTATGAACTTTTGATATACCGAACTTTTTCCTCGGTCCCTTGAAATTCGTTATATCGCGAGTTGACTGTATTCTTTTCGTATGTAAGTTTTCCTCCCTTTCCCTTTACTTTTAAGAATTTCATTTGCAAAACAGTAAATATATTTCTTATTTTATATATACATAAACAGGTGTACCTATTTACTTATCCCCTTTTTATTTTCCTTTATTTTTCGTTTTGTTTGCTACAAAATAAACAACGCTACCGCACAGTGACAGGCCATTCCCATTTAATATTAAGGGGCTGCTTGTCACACTAGCTATTGTACTTTTTACAAAAAATTGTTCATGTTATATTATCTTTGAATAAATGTTTTTAAGACATAAATAACATTTTTTTTTTAAATTGGCATAGGTTTTAATGTGTTGTACCCTAACCATTGTAACAATTGTAACTTTCAAAAAGAAAACGAGGGAAAATTAGACCCAGCTTCAAAAATAAAGCCTAACTATTATGTATAAGATTGATGCAATATGTATAAGATAAAGGAGACTCAAAAATTTGTTCAACATTATATTAAAACCAAAAAATTAACGATCAGAAATTAATAAAAAGTTCACAATTAAACAAAAAAGAACACAATTAAAAATGTGTCCATCTGCCAATTCATAGGGTATAACTATTTAAGAATTCGTATAATACAAATAATTTATTTTTATTTTAGATGCAAAATAAGCAAACTATTTTCTTTTTATTGTCCTTAATATTAATTCCAACAGGAAAAATATTAATATGAAAAATGATCAAGAAAATAAAAGTATAGTGAAGTACACAATAATGTACTTTCAACACTCATCTAGTATTTCTACAAAAAATAACTAAGTTTGAACCTTCCAATACAACTTTTTATATACGACCCTATAGGCAACATTCGACTAAATCAATAGAAAAAATTAACAATTATAACAAATTATTTTGTTCCGATATAAAACAAAATATAAACTTTTTTCTGCGGTAAGCAATTGATGTGTGCTTCAAAACTATTCGGTTTTATTTCGGATTTGTTCAATTTAGAATAGCCTTTGGAATCTGATAAAGTGTATTGTAATTTATCCAAAAGTATTTTTATACTATACAACAAGATTGCGACTGTACTTAGCTATTTTTTTTATCAATGTTTCGTGATAATTAGAGCACAGAATTATTTGCATTTATAATTTTTGTTCACTTATTCCGAACACATCATCATCATCACCCGTACAAATTTTTATTAATCGACCGACACGTATTTTTTTGTCAATGTTATAGTTTTTGGGAGATAATCTCTCTTAAAACGAAAAATATTTCTACGCTACTATTATAATCTTACGACAAAGACGCATAAACTTGAGGGACCCTATAGAGTAACTTCCACTACCAAATTTATAAATGCATATGATTTAACACTCAAATAATAATAAATATGGTCGCCTCAGTCAAAAACACTATTTAGGTTTTTAATTATGCTTCTCCAATTTAATATGTACGAAAACCTTTAAGTGAATTTTGAAAGACGAAAATTAAATTAAATACTATCAATTGAAAAGAATATTTGTTGTTAGAATTTGACAGACATTAATTTCAAACAAAATTAAGCAATAACTCACTATTATTATAATGGTGTTGCAATTCTTTTTTCATAACAGGTTTCAAAAGTTCTCTTCTTTCATACGTTGCTCTATTATAATCTATGTCATCTATGTTATCGTAAAACGATTTATTAATTAAATAAAGATTGTATGTTATACTCGGAGCTGATTAAAACTAATAAATGAATATTAACAAAATTAATCACCAGGTATGCTCTCTTCATTGGGTATATGAATTCCTGAAAAAAAAATGTATTTTAGACTTATTATAAAACACTATTATATTGATAGTCGAGTTTCTTTTCCGTCAAAATGTGATTGCACAGCATTAAAAAATATTGGTTTTTCAAAAAAGCATGTCGGTAGCGAGACAGATGTTTTACGAATTATCAATAAAAATTCCCAAATAATTTGTCCGGTTTTTGATATTTATTTGAAAATACAGTGATATGATATAATAATATCACTATATACAGAGTGACCCACCACTCACTGACAACTTAAATAACTTTTGATCCAGTTAATATTTTTAGCTGATTTTTTTTTAAATAATAGTTATACGTTAGGTCTATAGCTATATCTCAATAATTAAATATTTTACATTTTATTAAAAATATTAATTATTTTTAAATTTTACATAAAATGTAAAAAAAAAATCTAAGATAGCTATTTTGTAGAATAGAATTTAAGAAAAATTTTAATTAAAAAATATCTTATTAATATTTAGTAGTAAATATTCTGTAGCATTTTAAAGTTTGTGAAAATTTGAATTTTCATGAATTATTTTACGGTATTAAACATTGAAATACGTAATGAGAAAAGGAAAGATGAAAACACTATTTTTTCGTGATTTCTATAATTTACAACCTTGGCATTAATACCATGATAAGAAATTTGATAAGGCAATTATTACTTATCACTCTCATTCAAAGTATGTCATTTTCATGGAAAAAGTTACACACCTCCAAATTGTAGTAATCATGAAAAAATAGTGTTTTCCTCTGTCCTTTTCTCATTTAGTGTGTAGGTAACTTAATCTTAATTATGTGTTGTGCAATAGCAAGCGGTCTTCCGTTGCCGAAAAAAATTAGAAAAATGGTACCAGGAATTTATAAGATAAATCTAACTTTTAGGTCGGATTTTTCAATATTGGTATATGAAGTTAGATGACAATTTTGATAGGTACCAGGAATTCAAAAGTTGATATTTTTGTTAATTATGGCAAATGGCTTACGATTTTTGATATAGAGCCGATAACTATATCGGCGCTGTTTTTAAATAAGTCATATCTTACCAAACACGATATTAATCGTTGTTTGATTAGTTAGTAGTGTGACATAGACCGTAAATACATAATTATGTTGTGTCATAATTACTTTTTGATTACTATTTATATGTAAAATAACAATAAAAACAATTTTTGTATTAACTTTTTAGTTCGACAAAAATAAAATATCACTTCTTATCAGTTCATAAAAAAAAAGAATCTGAGAAGGTATTAATTTTACTATGATGTTTTTTTTTTTTTTTATGTCTGTTGCCATTTTTTCTTAGCTGACCAGTATAGATGATATCTGACAGTGATTAAAATCACTATCATAAAAAACGCTTCGATGCAAATCTGTAGATAGTGTTTAATTAAAAAAAAAAAAGTTATAGCGTTTTTAAGTTGAAAATTTAAAATCCAAAATCGAAAATTTTAACAAAAAATAGTGTTTTTTTAACTACGGCAGCCGTTTAAATGTAGAAGATAAAGTGTCGGGGCAAATTTTTTTTTTCATTTTATAGTACATAAAAAAAACTTTAATTTGATATATGTTTAAAGGACGCAGTATTTCCTTAATATTGATTTGTTGATTTTTGATAAAGCTATGAAAGTTTTAAGAAAAAAAAGTGAAAAAAATGACAAAATTTACTGATTTTTGAATTTGTAATTTTTTTGGAGGTTTCCCCCATATACGGGGAACAAAGGAAATTTTTTCAATTTTTAAGGGTAATGTCTCCAACTAGATACGATTTATGATCTTTTGACGTATTTTTGAAAGAAATCGGTCCAGTGAGAGCTGAGAAAAAATGGCAACAGACATAAAAAAAAAAAAGAAACTCATCATAGTAAAATTAATACCTTCTTAGCTTCGCATCGAAGCTAAAATAAATATAGTCTATTTTTTAACAACTAAATATGTAAAAAAACAACTTTTTCACATATTTTCTTAAAAATCTTCTGCATTTAATCTTCTTTATTTTAAAATAGTATTTTTTTGGAGATATTTTCCATTTACTGTAAATGTTTTCAATTTTTAATGACAATATCTTCAACTAGATACGATTTATGATCTTTTGACATATCAATGAAAAAAGATCTGATGAGAGATAAAAAAAAGTGGCAACAGACAAAAAAAAACACATCAGTAAAACTAATGCCTTCTTAGATTTGCATCGAACCTAAAAGAATACTAAATAAAACATAATTGTTATAGTGTACGATAATGTAACAAAAACAATCGGAAATGAAATTTCACTTCATAAGATTTTATAGGCACTTATAACATTATATAACATTATATTATTTTTTAATTAAATTATTCAATTACTATAAAAATTAAAAAAAGTTAGGGCTTAATTGCATTTTACTATCACAAATTTTAAATATGTTATTAATCAAATTGTTTAACGTCAAAATATTACAAATCGTATCTAGTCGAAGACATTACCCTCAAAAATTAAAAAAAATCCCTCGTTCCCCGTAAATGGAGGAAACCTCAAATAAAATTACAAATTTAAGAATCGCTAATATTCGAAATTTTTTCAATTTTTAGCTTCGATGCGAAGCGGAGAAGGTATTAATTTTACCATGATGTGTTTATTTTTTTTTTTTGTGTCTGTCACTACTTTTTCTCAGCTCTCACTGGACCGATTTCTTTTAACAATACGTCAAAAGATCACAAATTGTATCTAGTTGAAGACATTACCATTAAAAATTTAAAAATTTTCCCTCGTTCCCCGCAAATGGGGGAAATATCCAAAAAAATTACAAATTTAAAAATCGACAAATTTTGTCATTTTTTTCACTTTTTTTTCTTAAAACTTCCATAACTTTTTCAAAAATCAACAAATCAACATAATTTTTTTTTATACTAAAACCTTAGATATTTAGCTTTCATTTGATATCATTTTTTTGAAAATTTATCACTTAACCTGCTAATTGGGGGGGGAGTTGAAATAGCAACTTTTTTACAAAAATTAATTTTTTCAACTTAATTTTTGAAAATGTTCCGGAAATACTGCGTCCTTCAGACATATATGAAATTAAAGCTTTTTTTATGTACTATAAAATGAAAAAAAAAATTTGTCCCGACGACCTATCATCTATGCGCAAATGGCTACCATATTCTATTTATATATATAATATGCTATTTTAACAAATTTTTTTTTTAAATTAAACACTATCTACAGATTTGCATCGAAGCGTTTTTTATGATAGTGATTTTAATCACTGTCAGATTTCATCTATACTGGACCCAACTATGCCACGACTCCACTGTGCCGCCACCCCACTGTGCTGGATTTTTTTTTCTTAAAATTGCTATAACTTTTTTAAAAATAACTTAATCAATATAATTTTTTTTTTATATCTGACCTTTTACCTGCCCACAGAGGGGGATATAAAATGACAACATTTTCACAAAAAATTAATTTTTTCATCTTGACTTGTGGAAAGTGTTTTGGGAAGTCTGACACTTTTATATATATCTTAAATTAAAGCTAATGTAATATACTTTATTATGAAAAAAAAAAATTTCGGACTTTATTTTATCTTCATGGTGAAAATGGCTACCAAATAATATTTTTGTGTGATCATTTTCGATTTTATTTTTTAGATTTTTAACTTTATAATGATATAACTTATTGAAAAGTGTGTGGATCAACATAATTTTTTAATGAGAAATAATATTTTTTAATAATCCCTTTTTCATTCGACATACTTTATCTTAATCAGGATATTATTAAGGAACTAGCAGCTTATGTAGCTTTTGGAATAATCCACCAATTTTTTAAATTTAAACAGTATCTAAAGATTTGCATCGAAGCGTTTTTTTTTTATAGTGATTTTATCACTGTCAGATATCATTATACTTGATCCAACTATGCCACGTCACCACTATGCCGCGACCCCCCTGAGCTGGGTTTTTTTTTTTTTTTATGATAACGTTTTATCAAATAAATTTTGCATAATGGTTAAAAAAAATGATCATTGAATTTTTAGAAATATTTGACAAAACTTTTAAAATATAAAAATACTACAATATAACGCACAAATATTTGGGAAAGAATATTCCATATGCTATAACTAAGATAATTTTCTGATGGAATAGTTTGATTAAATGTTTATATTCAAAATAAATTTAAGGTGTTAGAAAGTTTAATTTGCGATTAAAAAATATTTTGAAAATTTAATATAAGAAAATTACAAATATGTATAATATATTGCATTTTATAAGTCAGAGAAATATGTATGTTTTTATATGAAAAAATTATAATCGTGAAATATATGAAACTAAAATATACAAATAATAATTTTTAAACATAATTGTTATTTTAAAAGAAATTTAGTGTAGAGTTAAGAACATTATCTTGTATAAATTATTTTACAAAAGTTTCTTTAGGAAAAAAGTGATTTCATTTTTAATTAGTATAATTAGTAAAAAAAAAATCAATTTCATTAGATTTCTTATTAATATGTTTTTGTATGAACCATTACGATGATTAAGTGGAATTTTTTGACAATATTTTTATAAATATTATAATCATCTGTAGTAATACAAAAAAAATAAATAAGCAAAAACGGTGTATGGGGNTCTTTTGAAATATAGAGAGCTACGAAGAACACATTTGAGTTCTGATCTCCCATATAGTTGGTAAATTTCTAGTAATTGGTTAATTTCATTTTTCATTATTATTACGGATCATACTAACAAATGTTGACTTTTGTTAAAACCAGGGACATGTTTGATGGATTACTCTCTCGAGGTAAAAGAAGTAGATAAGTATAGTTTTAGTAATTAATTCGAAAATAGTCGTTTTGATTTATTTAAAAATAGTATTGGTGATCAATTCTTGGCTACCATTGCTGGTACAATATTTGCGTAATACTAGCTTAACAAAACCGCCAGTACTAATCGGTTGGTACAGAAATGGGTTACCATCAGACATATGGCAGTATTGTTCCAGTACTAGTAACCGCTACTGCGCCAAAACTACCAGCAATAGCGTATAATACTGCACCTGTTGTTAATTTCTGATTGGGATTATCAAGACATTACATAAGCCACCGCATGAAGCAATCTAATAATACATCACGTTAGTAGTAGCTGTTTTCTTCGTTTATTGGAAGTCCAGATTAAGATTGACATTATTCTAAACAATATTCTAAAAAAGTAAGATCACTATGATCTTACTTTTTACGATTTAATAACTATTATTAAATCGTATTGTAAATTTAAAAAATATAATTTTTACAAACTTTAATTTAGTTATAGTTTTATAGTCAGCAACTAAAGTTGAAGTTGGAACAAAAAAAAAACTTGATCTTGAATACAGATTATGTTTAAACAAACAAATATTGCTCATTAGAAAAGAAAGTGTAAATATTTTATTTAATGCTCTAACATAATGAATAATTTTATATTGTAGTTCAATTCTTAANTGAAAACAGTCTTTTTGATTTATTTAAAAATAGTATTGGTGATCAATTCTTGGCTGCCATAGCTGGTACATTATTGGCGTATTAATGGCTTAACGAAGTCGCCAGTACTGATCGGTTGGTACAGAAATGGGTTACCATCTCAGACATATGGCAGTATTGTTCCAGTACTAGTAACCGCTACTGCGCCAAAACTACCAGCAATAGCGTATAATACTGCACC
>NW_026099573.1:39544468-39612586 GCF_025091365.1 Daktulosphaira vitifoliae | reverse complement strand
ACATATTATCTTCATAACGTCCTATCAAAAAGTTACAATAGTTATTTTAATTCTCAAACCCATTATATTTTTCGTGACAATAAAATAAGAAATTAAAAAATTAATTTAATTAATTTCAATTGAAAATAAAATTTTTAGTTTTTTTAAAATTTTATTTTAATATAAACATAATATTCAGTTTTATAACTCTGAAAGAAATTTCAATTCTCAATCGCGTATACTCACAAGACGTACTGGTTTTTTTTAAATATCACAAAATAGTTTTTCTACAAATTTGAATACAATAAGACTTTTAAAAGTAACCAAAAAAAAAAAAAATGGGGTTCTTAATGTTCATAATAATGTTAAAAGTGTACTTTGAAAATTATACTCTATACTTTAAATTTTTAGCTTCGATGCGAAGCTGAGAAGGTATTATTTTACTATAATGTGTGTTTTTTTTTCTTTTTTCTTTTTTTTTTTTTTGTGTCTGTTACCACTTTTTCTCAGCTCTCACCGAACCGATTTCTTTCAACGATACGTCAAAAGATCACAAATCGTATCTAGTCGAAGACATTACCCTTAAAAATTGAAAAAAATTCCCTCGTTCCCCGTAAATGGGGGAAACCTCCAAAAAAATTACAAATTTAAAAATCGCTAATTTTCGAAATTTTTTCAATTTTTTTTACTAAAAAATGCCGTAACTTTTTCAAAAATGAACATATCAATATAATTTTTTTTTTTATAAATGCTTGATGTCTTTACCTATCATTCGGTATATTTTTTTTATAACTTTTTCAACTTAACTTTTGAAATGTTCCGGAAGGTTTGACACTTTTATATATAACTTAGAGTTAAAGCTAATGTAATATACTTTAATTTGAAAAAAAAAAATTTGACCTCTGGACTTGTCTTCATGGTGAAAACGGCTACCGAATGCTATTTTTGTGTGAAAATTCTCGATTTTATAATTTACATTTTTTACTTTAAAGTGCTATAACTTTTTAAAAAATGTATGGATCAATACAATTTTTTTATGAGAAGTAGTATTTATATACATCTTTCATTGGACATACTTTTTTTTAAATCAGACTATTTCCCTATATACGGGGGGCTTCAAATAATAAAAATGCATATAGAAAGTAGAACTTTTTCAACTTAACTTTTGAAAGTGTTCCGGAAGGTTTGACACTTTTATATATATCTTAAATTGAAGCTTATGTAATATACTTTAATTTGAAAAAAAAAATTTCGGACTTTATTTTATATTCACGGTGAAAATGGCTACCGAATGCTATTATTGTATGAAAATTCTCGATTTTTTTTTTAAATTTTTAACTTTATAATGCTATGACATATTGAAAAGTGTATGGATCAACATTATTTTTTTATGAGAAATAATATTTTTTAATAATCCCTTTTTCATTCGACATACTTTATCTTAATTAGGATATTAATAATGAACTAGCAGATCATGAAGCTTTTGGAATAATCCACCAATTTTTTAAAATTAAACACTATTTAAAGATTTGCGTCGAAGCGTTTTTTTTTTATAGTGATTTTAATCACTGTCAGATATCATTATACTTGATCTAACTATGCCACGTCACCACTGTGCCGTGACCCCCCTGTGCTGGGTTTTTTTATCCTTTATTAGTATTATTGTTTTACTTGCAGTGTTCTTTGGATGAACTTAGTTGGCCTTGGAATTCTAGGTATATCGGCATCTTTGACAATGATGCCAGCATTCAATTTCGTATTATCAGGAGCAATGTAAGTATATATTTTTTACGCCTGTATTCCAATGGAAATGTTTTATTAATTTCTCGAATTTTTAGTGAGAATGGATTTCAAGAGAGTATTTCAACATTTGGTACCGTTGCTGGATTTTGGTCATCGGCTTATTCGCTTGGGTAATAATAAACTTTTTAGTATAAGTATCAATACTTATAGGTACTAATAAAATAAGAGTATAAAATATATTATATTATATGAATACCGAGTTTTCCGTCCATCACACTCGTTTTATTTGTTCAAAATTTTATTTCAACATTCAAAAATAAAAATATATTAACTTATATATTTAAGTTAATATATTAACTCTCTATACAATCTTCTTATGGTCTTAGTAATATATTGTTTTATCTTTTTTTATTTTAGAGATATGACGGGACCATCGTTGGGAGGAATATTACTAGAAAATTTTGGATTTTCAATATGCATGACAACCATGGGCTTTATTTGTTTAATAGTAGTGAGTAACAGATCAATAATTTATGTGAATTTTAATATAGATATAGATAAGGTTGTTCTTTTAAACTTATTTAAACACTATGTTGTTTTATTAGTATTAAAGTCATTGATTTAATCGTTTAGCCATTCTTTTAGTAGCAAGGTGGTACTTTTATTAAAACTTACCATACTTTAGAGGGGAACTCACTTGACTTTATTATAAAAAATAATACATATTTTCTTAACAATTGAAAATTAAGATATATTAAAACAAATAAACTTCAATAAATTTAGTATTTTTAATTTTTATTTCGATTTATTGTATAAATGATTGCTTACTATACTAATTAGTTCGTTCTTTTATAATACAATATAATAATATGTATATTATTTATTAGTATTACTTTGAAAAGTAAAGAGCTTAAAGACCCTTAAAAATATTTGGAAAAGAAAAATAATTTTCCTCAATATGTTCGACAAATAATGTTAGTTACTAAAATGCTGACAAATAATTGATAAGCATTTTCTTAATCATTGTAAAAATGACTTTATTAAGTCTATATAATTACTTCATCCATTGGTGCCAGAGTAAAAAATAGTTGATAGGGCAAACAATTTTAAATTTAAAAATAGCTACCCAGTCCTTAAGAATTGTATCTTCTTCTTTTTCCTGGCCTTTATCCCAACTACAAATTACATCTAATAATAATCCTCCATCTCTTTTTTGGTCTTTCTTTACCTATTCTTACTACAACATTCATTTCTATAACTGTTCTAACAGCTTCCGGTNTACATACCTCCATCTCTTTTTTGGTCTTCCTTTACCTCTCCTTCCTTCAAAACATTTATTTTTATAACTGTTCTAACAGCTTCCGATTCTTTTCTCCTCATAATATGACCATATCATATAAATCTATTTTCTATCATCTTATCCACGATTGACGTTACACCTATACTCCCTCTTATATGCTCGTTCCTTATTCTATCTATTCTAGTCACTCCACTCATCCTTCTAAGCATTCTCATCTTTGCTACAGTCACTCTCAGTCCTATTATCTTGTCAACCGCCCAACACTCTAAACAATACATCATAGCTGGCCTCACTACAATCTTGTAAAATTTACCTTTCAGCCTCGTTGAAATTCTTACCACTTCACTCACTCACACTTAATTCTGTGTCTTACATACTTGTCAATACCACCGTTCTTTTGAACAACTGACCCTAAATACTTAAAACTTTCCACCTCTTCAATAACGTCCTCGCCTATTGTCATTGATCTCCTCATTTCACATACCTAGTTTTCTCTTTAGTCAAACACGTACTCTATATAATCTGTCCCACTTTTACTTATTCTTAAACCCTTTTCTCCAAAAGCTGATATCCACACCTCTAGCCTTTTATTAATTTCCTACCTATTTTCTCCTATTAACACCAAATCATCAACGAATAACATGCACTACGGCACCTCTATAAATACCTTGTATTTCTCTAGTGATTTCATCCAACACTTAAGAAAATAATTAAGGGCTTAAAGCAGAACCTTGGTACACTTCTACTTTTACTCTAAAATCTTCTGTTACTCCGCTTACACTTTTACTCTGATACAAGTGCCATCATATATATCCTCTATTATATTATATCTTATTATAATATCATATATGATATGTACCTTTTTGGAACTCCTTTTCTCATTAATGCCCACTTAAAAACCTCTCTCGGTACTCTATCATACGTTTTCTCCAAATCAATACATTACACAGCTTACATAAAAAACTGCTCTATCGTTGACTTTCTAGACAAAATAACAAACTAATTCTTTGTTACTGATGTTACTCATATTATTCTTTTGTCTATTACCTTTTACCAAATCTTCATACTGACTCATATGTTTTATGCCTCTATAATTTCCGCATTCCTGTATGTCACATTTACCTTAAAATATTGGCACCACAATACTATTCTTCATTCTTTTGACATTATCTCATCTAATAGGTTTTTTTAAAAAGATCCTGCAACCACCTTATGCCAACACCGCCTAATATTTTCCATACATCTACAGACACTTCATCTCATCTTACTTCTTTTCTATTTTTTATTGATGCCACAGTCTCTCATACCTCATTTTCATTAACTAAATCTACAAGTTCCTAGTAATACTCTTTCCCCATTTTTTTCACATCATTATCTCTTGTTAACACCTTCATATCATCACTTACTATATACCTTAAATTATAATCATCTTTTGATAGTTTTCGTCTTACTTTTGCAAGTCTGCAGACTTTTTTTTCACCTTCCTTTATTTCTAGCTTATCATGCCAGTTATTACACCACTTAGACTTTGCCTTACTTACCGTACACTTGGATTTTTTATACATGTGTTTATACTCTATTCAATATTCTCTTAATTGCTCTTCTACTATACTTCGAACTGCTTTTTCATACTCTCTATATTTTCTGAACGTCCTCATCTCATCACCAAGTTTCCTTGTTTCTTGGCATTCTACTTTTACTTTCACAAACATTCTCTTTTGCAGTATTAATTACACAACTAACAAATCTATTCCACACATCATTTATGTCTCCTTCAATATTCCATAACGTCCTCTCTTTAACTGTCTTTAAAAACTCTTTTTCTTTTTCCATTTCAATTCCACCTTTGGTTTTTCAATTTTTCTTTTGTGTTCTCTGTTTTTGTTTACTCTTTACTACACCATAATTCCATTACCATCAGTCTAAGTAGTGTAGTTACACTTTCGCCTGAAGTGATTTATCAATCTTTTACTTACTTTACACTCTTTATCTTCCACGTAAAATAATCAAATTGTGATCTAATATTCATACTCTTATAAGTTATATAAAGTTCTTCCCTATTTCTAAAATTAGTATTAAACATAGCAAAATCATACAATACTGTAAAATCCGGGATTATTTTTCCAGCCTTATTCTTCCCACTAAATCATT
Organism: Daktulosphaira vitifoliae; assembly: GCF_025091365.1. Taxonomy (NCBI): domain Eukaryota; kingdom Metazoa; phylum Arthropoda; class Insecta; order Hemiptera; family Phylloxeridae; genus Daktulosphaira; species Daktulosphaira vitifoliae. The sequence continues at coordinate 39,607,413 of NW_026099573.1, read as the reverse complement.
TCCTGCATGTACTCTTTCACATTCTCTTCTCTCATTACTGACATTTACATTCATATCTCTGCCTATCACTATATCCTCGTTATCAGGTATTCCTTACATCACTCTATATATCTCTTTTCAAAATACTTCCTTGTTTATTTCATTACATCCTACTTGTGGCACTTACTACATTTAACACTTTTTCCTCAAAAATGAATTTTACGAATATAATTCTGTCACTTTTCCTAACTACTTCTAATACTTTATATGTATATCCTCTACATTATTACCCCTACGCCATTTGTTTGTATTAATCTTACTTGAGTATATTATTTTATAACCCACACCTATTTCCCTTACATGACTGGTGAAACAGTTACTGCTCAAGTCGTCCGACTGGTATTAAACACTTTATTTTTAGACCTTCTCCATATCTAATTACTTTATTTAATTACCTTATTAGTCACCTTATTTTTACCTCTCACGGCTGCAGAGGGGTCGTGGAAGTATTTTTATACTTATTAACAGGGATACTTTAAAAATTGTACGCCTTTTTTTTTTATTTGTAATAGTTATCTTTCAATTATAAAAAAAAATTGTGTGGGCGTAAATTCCTTGCCAATATAGATTATTTGTTTTTAGATGACTATTTTTGATAATTTAAGATAACATGTTTGAAGGTTTACAAAAAATGTATATTAGGTTTAATACATTTTACAAAGCTTAGTATATCATTTTTTTTTTTATTACAGTATATACAAAAAACCTACATACTAGGACGTGACATTTTTAAATAGATAAAAACATATAATAGACTTGTATTACATAGATATATTACATAGCAATTGATTATTAAAATTATATAATATTAACAACTCGATAGTGTTCATATATTATTCATAGAAAATTTTAATAATTCTTATTCTATTTGATTAGAATTATTATTCAGATTATAATATTTTAGCAACTGTATTTTTTTTTAAACTTAGATAGATTAAAAAAGTTTTTACATTTGTAAGTATTTCAGAACACATTTATTTTATTTTATTTTTATTAAATATACGGGATAAACCCTTTGAACATATACAGGGTGATCGAAATCTGGTAAGACACTTATTTTCTCAGAAACTATAGATTATTTAAAATTTTTGTAAAAAGAAAAATTATTAAGTTTATAAAATTTTACAATAATATGAAAAATAATTTTTTTTTTATCCCTTTTGGGATAAAAATGTTTATTTATAATTTTTTTAAATGGGAACCACTATTTTTGATTTGATAATATAATAGAAAAAAAATTAACAAACAATTTTGTTTTTATAATTTTTTTTTCCAAACAACCGTATACGTTTTATAATTGTTTAAAGATTTTGACTTCCAGAAAAAGTATTGCCATTTATTACGTTTCATAATATCGGTGGCAGTGCAACCGGCATTTTTGTTAGATCCTTTAGTCTTACAAAACCATAGACTTAGCTATTAATAATACACCGAAAACCGGGTTTGAATCTACTATTATTATCACTCATTTAGTGCGTGTACATTTTTATAGCTAATTTACCTGTCATAACTTGATCAATAAAATTTGGTTTATGCAACAGCAAATAAAAAAAATGACTTCTGTATTTAATACATTAAAAGACAATAGAAATTTGGCCTAAAATCACTTAACTTTAACAAGCTATAACGGACGAACGGTTAATTGAACAAAAAATTGTATTAACTAAGTTGTTTGTAATTTTTTTTTCTATCATATTATAAAATTAAAAATTAGGGTTCCCATTTAAGACAATTATAAATAAGGGTTATTATACCTTATATAAGGACGAAAATAATAATGATTTGACTACATATTAATGTAGAGATTTTTGAACTTGATATTTTTTCTCTTTACAAAAATTTAAAATTCTCAATAGTTTCTGAGAAAATGAGTGTCTTACCAGACTTCTATCACTCTGTATATAAATACTTCAAACTTTTTATGTGAAATACAAAATATAGTAATAGGTAAATAAACTCTTTTAGATTCTAACATTTATATACCCAGGCGGGGGGAAGTGTGAGGCCAGAAATGTCTAGTGCTAAAAATAGAAGCATCTGCGCCTTACCACTAGTTAATATTTTACATTGTTAATAACTACTGAATACTCGTCCTAAAATTGTTAGTTTATTAAATTACGATTAAAATATACCCTATACTATAATTTTAAACTAGGTTTATAATACAATAGGGGAACGAATTATTTTTTATTTAAAGAAACGAGTCCCTATTTTAGAAAGTCAATGAGAAACGGAACAAGTTCCGATTAAAAATGAATTTTCCCAACACTATATACAAATTACGTTATAAAACTTTAAATTTAAAATTTATTAAAACAGCAAAAAACTTGTTTTTATTTTATTATATAATGGATGAAAGAAATTATTTTTATTATATTGATGAATATTATTACTCTCCATAACCATTACACAACATTATTACTTTTAAGTAAATATTTTAGTTGGGTTTATCTACTAATTGCCTAGAGGAAATTCAATATCTCCTTAAAAAAATAAAAGTTAATTGAATAACTCAAGTATTCAGATAATCTATTAGCTATAAAATTTTTTGTTAGTATTATATTTTAGCTTCGATGCGAAGCTGAGAAGTTATTAATTTTACTATGGTGGGTTTTTTTTTTGTCTGTCGCCACTTTTTTCCAGTTCTTACCGGACGATTTCTTTCAACAATACATCAAAAGATCACAAATCGTATTTAGTCGATGACATTGCATTTTAAAATTAAAAATTTTCCCTTCGTTCCCTGTATATGGTGAAAATTCCACAAATAATTACCATTTTAAAAATTGGTAAAATTCGACATTTTTTTCATTTTTCTTTTCTAAAGATTGCCATAACTTATTGCAAAATGAACGAATCAAAATAATTTTATTTTGATATTGAAACCTCAAATATTTCTCTTTTATTTGATATCAATTTTTTTTAAACCTGACCCTTTACCTACCCATAGGCGCGGATTCAAATTAGCAAATATTTCACAAAAGTCAATTTTTTCAACTGAACTTTTGAAAATGTTTCAGATATTCTACGTTGTCTAAAAATATATTAAATTAAAGCTCATGATATTTACTATAAATTAAAAAAAAAATTTGTCCCAACGATTTAATATCTACGTACTAAATACTATTCCAAAGTCAAAAATAGCTATTTTTGTGTTAAAATTTTCGATTTTATATTTTCAAATTTAAATTACTATATCTTTTTGAAAAATGTATAAATCAACACAAATTTTTGTTTCTAAATACTTATTACTANTAAATCAACACAAATTTTTGTTTCTAAATACATTATATATATCTTTCATCCGACATACTTTCTTTTTAAATCGGGAATTGTCCTCTTATATAGAAGGGTTCAAAACTTGAAACATACGTGTAAAAAGTAGTACTTTTTCAATTTAACTTTTGTAAATGTTCCGAAAATACTGCGTCTTTGAAATATGTTAAAATAAAGCTTATGTTACTTACTATTAGTTAATTTGTCCCGACAACTTATCTTCTATGTGCAGTGGCCGTCGAATGGGATCAGATTTATTAAATATTTAATAAATAAATTTAAATTTGTTAAATATGTATTCATATATTACACTTATTTATCATTAAACTTATACTCAGTATACAAATAAGGAAATAAGAATTCATTTTGCCTTTGGAATATTCCACCAATTTCTTAAAATGAAACAATATCTACAGATTTGCATTGAAGCGTTTCTCATGATAGTTATTTTAATCATTGTTAGATATCTTTTTTTTAATGACAACTTCATTTCATTGATTTTTTTTAAGACTTCTTGGTTTCTTCCCGTTTTAAAATCCAATAATAATTAGCCGTCTTATAATTGTATATAAAATAAGTTTCAAAAAAAATTTTTTTGTAGGGGAAGTGCATCGTTTTTTAATCTTTTATATTATTACGTTAATGAAGTTGACACTAATTTCTAAAAAAATTTCTTATGTTTTAACGGATGTTTACACTTAAAATAATATATTTAATAGTCTACACACGATTATTTTCAAAAAGTAATTAAAACAAAAACGTAACACGGTTTATTACTGTTTTAACTACAGAGTAATAAGTCCCTTGTGATAAGTATTTTTACCTATATTAATATGTATATTATGTGATATATTTTCATTAAATTAATCATATAAAATTTATATACACAATTAGTGTTCAAAAAAGATTTGATCTTAAATTTTTATGCTATATTGAGTGTACTAACGAAATCTACCCGAACATTTACTTCCCCTATTTAAATTTATAGTAAAATAATTTAACGTTATTTAAAAACTATACGATTATTTTACCTTTGATGCGTAGCTAGTAGTATTGACATGTATAAACTAGATGAATTATTGTTAAATTTATATCCTTATACGTGATTACTCTTCTCCTCCTACTGGATACGGACGAACGGTTAATCGGATAAAAAAAATTATAAGAACAAAATTGTTTGTATTTTTTTTACTATCATATTATAAAGTTAAAAATAAGGGTTCCCATCTAAGAAAATTATAAATAAGGGTTTTTATCCTTGAAGGGACGAAAAAAATAATGCTTTGACTACATATTATGGTAGAGTTTTTTGAACTTGATATTTTTTCTCTATAATAAAATTTAAAATTCTCAATATTTTCTGAAAAAATAAGTGTCTAACCAGATTTCAATCACCCTGTATACACATTATACATATCAGTTACATTAATACATTAATTGTACAAATATGACAAATAATAAATTAAATTAAATTATATTCATTTAAATTAAAATGGTTAATTTACAAGGCCAATATGAACATTCCATTTGGAAATAGGACGCTGTCTAGGTGGGACTTGAAGATTGGTGCCACTCACTTCATTATGATTTTTGAGAAAGAATTTCTAAGAAGATTTAGAATTTCATTTAGAGCTTCAAATGAGGAATTTTAAGGATTAAGGGGGGGAAAGGAGTTATAGGACCCAGGACACGAGAAATAGGGACCTACAAAGAAAAATAACCTAGTCTTGAGTTTTGCTATTTTTAAAAAATTCAAAATTTTAATATTTTTATTATTTTTAATATTTTGATCATTTTTAATTTTTATTTCTGTTGTAATAAAAAATAAAGTTTTTTGAAAAACTTTTCTTAGACCCCATTAAAAAAACAGAGTCCTGGGATACCAAAAAAGTATAATCTGAATCTGATTTTAACAAACCAATATGAAGACGATTTCTAATAGTTACTTTTGATTAATTAAGTTTTATATGTCATATGCATAAAATAATAATTAAGTTTTAATATAAAAAATTATAAAACTATTTATTTGTAGATTTTTTTTATTAATGAGAAAACATTGTAATCTATTTAAAAAATGAATGAATCATTTCTAATGATACTTAACATATTTTGTAATGACAAGGATTTTTTTTTTTTTTAATAAATTTAGAGTTGATGAGAGGATTTGAGTGGATTGATAATTTTAAATTTTAAATTTAATTCTTTTATATTAGTGTTTGGCGATTTCGTTAACAGTAGATATTGTCTAGCAGCGTTGTTGAGTAAAACCGAAAATTTGCAGAAGCTTTGTTTATAATATTGAAGAGCAAAAAATGTTGTCTGATTAAAAATACTTGTTATTGGCTAAAAACGAGCTTTAAAGTATTTCGTATTTATTATCTTTCATAGCGTCAATAATCATAACGATTATACTGTTATTAGGTCTTATAAAAGATAGTATTAATAATTTACTATTATAAATCTGTTGTAAGTGTTATGGAATTAAGGTTATGGAATTAAAAAATTCAATAGGTCGAATATTTAGTCGTTCAGCTGATGCTAATAATCATTTACCGTAGTTGAACGTCAGTCTAATTATTTTTTGTTTTCATATAATAATTTTAACTTTTAAAAATAAACTTGATTTTAATATTATTAGTCTAAGTAAAAACCATTATATTATATATTTCTTTTTGTATAAAAATTATACATTTATTGAATTTAATGTGTGATTTTATAAAGAATTTTGGTTTTAAATTAGTTACTATTTAAATAATTGTTCGCAAAAATAAAAACAAAACTGTAATAGATGTAGTTATTTACTCATACCTTTTTATAAATATAAACGAATTGTTCTTTTTCAGGGAATAATGGCAATTATGTTTTTTGGCATTAAAAAAAAAAAAAAAAACGTCCGCGCACCATCTCGGATAAGAGCCCACTGAACGACCCTCGCAATGTACAGCCCAGATATAATTCATTGAACGACGATCGTGGAGGATCGATGATTAATTGTAATTTTGCATGTAAAACCGAGACCACCGAAGTGTGAATAAAATCTGTAGGTGCTCATGACATAAAGTCAGAAAGTACCTATTCTAATCTTTACTATCTTATTATACCCCCACTATACACGTACATTATCTAAATTCTCCAAAAACATTTTTTTAATTCAAGTACATATAAGGAGTTACAAACATTTGCATAACATAAATATTCTATCATATTGTTTTTTATTGTGAGTCATAATATTATCAGATAAAAGTTCGAAAATGTAAACATATTGAAAAACCCCTCAAAAATAATTAGATAACATTCAGTTCAAAATCTATTTTTCACTTAAATAATTGCGTAGTTATAAAATTTAATTCAACTTAACTAAATCGACCATTTTAATCATTTTTACGCCTTTATTTTATTTTCACTTTATGATCATTTTTATTATCTCATTTTTATTCTAAACCAAATGGTTTAATTTTAAGTTAAATATTTTTACATACATTTTAGTTAGATTTGACAGAGTAGATGTATAGTCATCATCAATTTTTGTATTGTTCTTAGTATTTTATTATAACTATTATAAATTAATTATTCTTAGAAAATAGATTTTTAAATATTCTGTAGTGTATTTTTTGATTATCCTTTATTATTATTATTATTAACATTATTCATGATTATATCATTATTAACAATATGATGTATTATTATTATAATGAAACATTAATCGTTAAAAAATCATATTTGTATAATATGCTTGTTTATTCTGCTTTTTTAGTTCATAAATATGTTCTGATATTAGATATTGTACACATTTTTAGGTTAATGAATAATTTTAATTTAATTTGACTGATAAAATGAACAGTAACAATACGATTATTTACATATTGTTTTTTGTAAAAGTTGATAAAAATTTATAAATATATTAAATAAGTTTTTTAAACTTAGGTTTCACTGATATTCACACAAATAAAAAATAAATTTTCAAAAAAGTAAAACTGTAGTTCAGTGATAATTTTTTAATGGTAAATTGTTTTATTTAATAAACAGTTGAAAATAAACGTTGGAAGCACAAAGAAATAATGAAAAAAAAATTCCTCGATTGCAATTAATCCTGGGTAGTCATAATAATTATGTCCAAAGAAGTTTTTGTGTATTTAAAAGGTTCACAGAAAAAATGATAAGAGTCACTTTTTTTCAAAGTTGATATTTTGCTAAAAAAATACACTACAATAATAGTGTATTATTTTTTTAAGTGGTAAGTTTTTTTTTTGTTTTATGACTCGCATGTTTTGTTATCGAAGGTTGCAAGCATAACTGAAAATTTATAACTACATATAAAACCTTTATATTGAACTTTCTTTGAAATTTTTAGTTTGTAAAAAAATTTGTTTTGGAATTTTTTTATTTAATACACTATATTCTCAATTAACAAAAAAGCACTCGCATTGTTTTTTTCCGTGTATCTTCATAGGTATATTACTACAAATATTTTGAACACTATTTAGTTGTTCAGTTTCCCAGTACCCACCAATAACATTACTTAAAATATTTTTTATGTATAGTTATTGTATGGCGAAACAGAGTAGTATTTTTTTATCTCTTATTTGTATGTTGAGAAGCTAAGGCAGATTAATAACACAAAATTTCAGGTACGCACATGTTTAATCCATGGGCTGCAAATTATTCTCCTAGTAACAATTCTTCTTAAAAAATAATACAAGATCTATCATACATGTAGTTGATCGGTGCCACTGAATACTAAGCTTCTTCTAAATCAAAATTACTACGTCAATTAATACGTCCAAAATTCTAAAATTCAGGCAAGACCCTCAAATTTGAAAAAATTATTTTGAACTTTATCATAATTAAGGATAATATTATTTTTAAACTTAGAAACATTAGCATAAAAACTTAACTTTTTCTTTTTAATTCTTGATAATATTTCAAGAATTCAATACCTTTAAATATACGTCAAATAAATTGCAATAAAGTTATCTGGATGACTTGTTTTCTATGTGCTAATTTTTTTATGAGAAACCAAATTGGTTTCTTTATTGTCTTTAATGTTTCACTTCGTTTTTCTGCCCGATTAAAATAACTGAAGTTAACTCCTATATAGTTAACATTGTTCAAGTGGCATTCGAGCAAAAACAAAAGCAGCCATATCAGATACTATTCGATATCGTCTTGTAACTCTTAATGCTTAAATTGTTTAAATTAATTAATCAATTTAATTTTTAAATTTATTTTTGTTCTTATCAGTATATCATACAATCACTGACCACACTGATGTAATATACAATAACAATCTGTGATCGCCGACATTATTAATCAAATAAATCTCGCCATTTTCTTAGAATCTTGTCTTTGGAAGCTAAACTCTCCCAAAATTGGAATTAGCTTATCCAAAACTTCAGATAATTTTATTATTATATAAATAATTATTTTTATATAATATTCAAAAATATTTTTTAGGAGGGTAAAATTATTATTAACCCCTCTAATTTTCATTTCTAACTCCATAAAGTTAGCGTTAAAAGTAAAAGTAAAAGGCCAATCTTCGGTTAGGTTGGGTTGGGTTGGGTCGGCATCTAATAAATTAAGTTCACTTTGAAAAAATATTATTTTTTCAACAGTACACAATTTAGTATGTATCATAAATATAAAAAAAAACCAGCACAGGGGGGTCGCGGCACAGTTGTGACGTGGTATAGTTATATCAAGTATAATGATATCTGACAGTGATTAAAATCACTATCAAAAATAAGCGCTTCGATGCAAATCTTTAGATAGTGTTTAATTTTAAAAAAATTGGTGTTTTATTCCAAAAGCTACTTGATCTGCTGGTTCCTTATTAATATGTCGATTAAGATAAAGTATGTCGAATGAAAAAGGGTTTATTAAAAAATATTATTTCTCATAAAAAAATTGTGTGGATCCATAAACTTTTCAATAAGTTATAGCATTATAAAGTTAAATATAATATAAATAATAAAATCGAGAATTTTCACACTTAAAATAGTTAAAATAGCATTCGGTAGCCATTTTCAAATTAAAGTATATTACATTAGCTTTAATTTAAGATATATATAAAAGTGTCAGACCTTCCGGAACATTTTCAAAAGTTAAGTTGAAAAAGTTAATTTTTTGTGAAAAAGTTGTCATTTTAAATCCCCCCCTGTGGGCAGGTTAAGTGTCAGATTTACAAAAAAAATATACCAAATGATAAGTAAAGACATCAAGCATCTATATAAAAAAAAATTATATTGATATGTTCATTTTTGAAAAAGTTAGAGGATTATTAAGTTAAAAATATAAAAAAAAATTATTTTACAAAAATCGTAATTTTTTATTAACTTTGATGTCAACTTTCACCACGAAGACAAGTCCAGAGGTCAAATTTTTTTTTTTCAAATTAAAGGATATTACATAAGCTTTAATTTAAGATATATATAAAAGTGTCAGACCTTCCGGAACATTTTCAAAAGTTAAGTTGAAAAAGTTAATTTTTTGTGAAAAAGTTGTCATTTTAAATCCCCCCCTGTGGGCAGGTTAAGTGTCAGATTTACAAAAAAAATATACCAAATGATAAGTAAAGACATCAAGCATCTATATAAAAAAAAATTATATTGATATGTTCATTTTTGAAAAAGTTAGAGCATTATTAAGTTAAAAATATAAAAAAAAATTATTTTACAAAAATCGTAATTTTTTATTAACTTTGATGTCAACTTTCACCACGAAGACAAGTCCAGAGGTCAAATTTTTTTTTTTCAAATTAAAGTATATTACATTAGCTTTAATTTAAGATATATATAAAAGTGTCAGACCTTCAGGAACATTTTCAAAAGTTATGTTGAAAAAGTAAATTTTTTGTGAAAAAGTTGTCATTTTAAATCCCCCCCTGTGGGCAGGTTAAGTGTCAGATTTACAAAAAAAATATACCAAATGATAAGTAAAGTCATCAAGCATCTATATAAAAAAAATTTATATTGATATGTTCATTTTTTAAAAAAGTTACGGCGTTTTTTAGTAAAAAAAATTGAAAAAATTTTGAAAATTAGCGATTTTTAAATTTGTAATTTTTTTGAAGGTTTCCCCCATTTATAGGGAACGAGGGAAATTTTTTCAATTTTGAAGGGTAATGTCTTCGACTAGATACGATTTGTGATCTTTTGACGTATCGTTGAAAGACATCCGTTCGGTGAGAGCTAAGAAAAAGTGGTAACAGACACAAAAAAAAAAAAGAAAAAAGAAAAAAAAACACATCTTAGTAAAACCAATACCTTCTCAGCTTCGCATCGAAGCTAAAAGTATTAAACTAATTTTAAGCAAGATTATTTCTTAATTATTATTTATTTTTTGTTATTCTTAAACTTCAATCATATATAGGATATTTTTCTATATATATATATATAAATTGATATTTTAAATCGATATTTGAATTAATATATATTTAATACACTCAAAATTACTGAACTATTTTCACGAGCCTTATACAAGAAATGTAATTTTTGTCCACAAATATTGTTATATATATATATATTGGTTTTTATATAAGTAGATTTCGCTTTGTATTATTAGATAAAATCTCTGCAAATATAAAATTTAAATATGGACTTATAATATACGGGTATTGGCTTCTCTTACAAAGAAGGTTTAAATGTTATATATATACAATTAACTATTTTTTAGAATATGAATAATATTTTTGTAGGCTGTAGATAGTAATTTGTTGCACAAATTTAATATTCAACAATATAAAGTATTAAATACTAATATTCTACGACAAATGTAGAAAACATATAGTTTTAATCATAGAATCAGATTTGACATTGGCTTATGATATAATTAACACATTTGCCAAAAAAGCTTGAAGAAAATATTTTAAATTTTTATTTTCATTGTTATAAATGAAAAAAAGTCCCAAAAAGGTACATTAATATAATTGAAGATATGTGTGATGGTATTTGTACCAGAGTAAAAATCGTAAAAGAAGTAACAGATGATTTTAGAGTTAGAGTAGAAGTGCACCAAGGTTCTACTTTAAGCCCTTAATTATTTTCTTAAGTGTTGGATGAAATCACTAGAGAAATACAAGGTATTTATAGAGGTACCGTAGTGCATGTTATTCGTTGATGATATAGTGTTAATAGGAGAAAATAGGTAGGAAATTAATAAAAGGCTAGAGGTGTGGATATCAGCTTTTGGAGAAAAGGGTTTAAGAATAAGTAAAAGTGGGACAGATTATATAGAGTACGTGTTTGACTAAGGAGAACACTAGGTAGGTGAAATGAGGAGATCAATGAAAATAGGCGAGGACGTTATTGAAGAGGTGGAAAGTTTTAAGTATTTAGGGTCAGTTGTTCAAAAGAACGGTGGTATTGACAAGTATGTAAGACACAGAATTAAGTGTGAGTGAGTGAAGTGGTAAGAATTTCAACGAGGCTGAAAGGTAAATTTTACAAGATTGTAGTGAGGCCAGCTATGATGTATTGTTTAGAGTGTTGGGCGGTTGACAAGATAATAGGACTGAGAGTGACTGTAGCAAAGATGAGAATGCTTAGAAGGATGAGTGGAGTGACTAGAATAGATAGAATAAGGAACGAGCATATAAGAGGGAGTATAGGTGTAACGTCAATCGTGGATAAGATGATAGAAAATAGATTTATATGATATGGTCATATTATGAGGAGAAAAGAATCGGAAGCTGTTAGAACAGTTATAAAAATAAATGTTTTGAAGGAAGGAGAGGTAAAGGAAGACCAAAAAAGAGATGGAGGTATGTAATTGAATGCGATATGAGAACGGCTGATGTGAGTGTAGATGATGTGGGTGATCGTGTCAAGTGGAAGTTTAGGATAAAGGTGGTCTGGGTGATAGCAGTCGGAATTAAGGCGAGGAAAAAGAAGAAGATTGTTATAAATATACAATATATTTTATGTATCTTAAGTATAAATGAATACATTTTTTACTTATGTTTATTAATGAATATATTGAAATATAAACCTTATATGCTTGGAGTGGTAAAGAAATTTTTGGCTTCACTTTAATTTTTTTTTTTAATATAAAAGTAATACAAAAAAAAAATTTTGGGGGGTGGCATTTTTTTTTTCTTAGAGCGTACAATTTCTATATACGTCTTTTGTGAAATATCATTACTAGTGTCAATAAAACAAATTACACTTCATCATTTTTCAGTTATCAATAAAAAAATTAGGAATATAATCTATTAAATTCAATTAATTATTACAGTGTAAATTAATTATTGTGTAAACATGGTAAATATTGAATAACATAGAGAGTGTATGGTTATTTGAATTATTATTTTAAGACAATGTTTAGGAGTGCTGAGAAAAATATTTCTAGTTGCAGTTTGTTATCAGAATGTTAAAGAGCAGTGTCGCCTTTTTCTAGTGAACAGTATTTCCCGTAAAGATAGGACTACGACTATAATGTAGCCTTGAGGATTTAAAAGGGTGGGTTTTCACTGTTTGAGCTTTGCTTTCTGCGTGGACGTGACAGGGGTGAATCATGATTGTCCATCTGCACGTTTATGTCGGAAGCGGTCACACTGCATGAGCTATGAGTGCAATATTCACCACCTCCTATGTGGTCTGTACTAATAAAACTGCCACTTATCGTTCTGTGTGCACTTCTAATTTTGATGATTGTACAAAAATTTTTTTCTCCCCATCAACACGCACACTCGTACCATACACTTACATTACGCACATTGCACACACTGTATAATATGCATCACACGTCCTGTTATCTTGGTTCGAGGAAATAATACATAACAATGTATATATATATATATTATATTCATTTATATATATATATATGTAATAATATTTTATTATGTATGTATTTTCATTTTCATTTGTTTTTTATCCTGTTTTATTTAATGAAATGGGATTGGAGTGTTAAGGGTTAGTAAATAAGAATTACTTTGCGATTGAAAACTATGTACGTACTGTTTACGTAAATAATATGTGATTATAAGTGAATTTTCCGTGAAAACGTCTTATCGTAGATAATTAACATTTGTCTTTTCTGTTTCTTAAGTATCGCGTTTGGTGCCATTACAATATTAACTATGTAGTACAATAATAAAATGAATATGACTGTGAAATTTTTAAATATATAATATTGTGAAACATTTGACCGTTGACGCGTAAAAGTCTGATTGAATTTTAAAGTTGTATATGTAGTCATCTAAAAATTTACATGTAATATAAATATGGTTTGGTCTTAGAAAATGATGTAGGATTCACTGACCTTACAAATGGGCCTTTTCAAAGAATGATGTGATATTAAAAGATGGCAACTAAAAGACAGATTTCTTCAAATCAGTCCAGTGAATCTGCTTTCCAACAGAAACCTAAGTTTTCTTCTTGTTGGTGTGGAGGTGGGACATATTTAGGAAACATTCGAGCAGTAAGTTCTACTTCATTAATTTATTTTTATTATAACTTGTCATTAAACCTTTTTTTTTGAAAGACTGTTTTTAGCAGCTTTATGTTATAAAATGTTAGTAAAATCTATATTTGAATATTTTATGGTTACAATATGTATAAAAAATAAAGATTTTAGTCCATTTAATGAATATTGATAATAGTTTAAAACATGAAAAGTATTTACTAAAACATAATAATTGTATATAAATTAAATATTAATATTAATTGTGTAAAAAACCCAGTAATGTGTATTCTTTTAGTGAACAAAAATTAATTTTGATTATATATATTTATTTAATTTTTGTTAAATTTAACCTTTTTATTTTTTTGAAGAATGAACTAAAGATTGAATAGGTTTTTAATAGAACATAGAATAATAGAAAATTGAACATTTCCAAACACATTTTTTCTAAACATAAAACATCCTTACTCTTTGTTATATTATCTGATTTTAGATTTTTATTACTACAGTTCTTCTAATGTTTCTTTTTTAGTTTTTCTAATCTCAATATTTTTTAGTACATATTAAAAGTTGTGTAACTTAGCTATTTTTGTTAATGTACTAGAGTACTATCCAATTCTGAAATATTTAATTGAATAATTGAATGTAAAAATAAAAATTTTAATATTTCAATCATATGAACTGATGTTCACAGAATTTTTTTTTTTTACTAATAATTTTATTTAAAAAAATCCATGAAATTTATAACAATAAATTATCATATTAAATTTTTTACTTCTATCTTAACAATTTGGGGTCAGCATTACCTTAAATTTGATAGGATTTTATACAGGTTGTCGACCTTATGTAAAGTGGCAAAGTTTTAACAATATATAAATAAATAATAAACAGTATAATTTATAAAAATCCATAATATTTCAATTTTTTTGTTAATATTGTTACTTTATTGATTTCATCCTAGAAATGATTTTAAACATTTCCTGTGAGTTAATTGTATTGACATCTATCCTTTATCTATTGATTGGTTTTCTATTAATAAATGGATTATTTTGTAAAAATTTTCAAAATATTGAATATTGATTTCATAAGTTTTATTTAATTTAAATGAATATCACTAATTGAATTTCATTAATGATAAATAATTTTAATAATTTTTATAAAAAAATAATATTTATATTTATAAAAACTTAAAAACAAATGAGATAAGTACCTAATAAAATACAACATTTTTAAACTATATTACTGTTATTAAAGGGTTATTTTTCAAAAATGTGTTTTCATTTTTTATGATTTTCAATAGTTTCAAACTTAAAAAGAGATAACAATCAACATACTGCAAAATTTAATTTCGAAACAAGTTTTTAACTTTCAATCAGAGTTGAAAAAATTACTTGACAATACATTCTTTAGGTTGCTCAAAACTAGAAAGCAATACTATGTACAATATATCATTTTCCAAAAAATATAATTTTATCATTTTTGTATCATACAACTTAATGCAATTTTTCCATTATCATAACTAAAGATCTGATTTATATGAATTTGTAAATTTTGTTAAGTTATTCTTAATATATCATCAGCCAGTACAAAATTCTATTAATAGGCTTGAAAACTTAGTAATTTGAGCCTGTTTGACCCCTGAAAGTGGCNACGTGAGTGAGTGTGTGTGCGTGTATATATATATATATTTTTTTTTTATTTGCTATGTAGTACTTTTACTTTCCGTGTTCATCTATTATAAATTGTAGGGATGTCAAATATTTTTTTAAATGAAAAAATGTAGTTTTAATTGTTTAAATTGATAACAATATATTATTTTTACTTTACAAGATTGAACTTTTTAATTTTACTTAATTCATTTGTCAATTATAACACTTAAAAGTTTTAATTTTTGAAGTTATAATATATGTAATTGATTGTTTTTTTAAGGCATTGCTATTCAAAGGTTATTATCAATTACAATACTATTGAGTGATAATATAAAGGTACTTTTAAGACACAGTGTTGTAACTGAAGACTTAAATATACAATTTTTTCCAAAATATAAATCATTTTTATTTTTAGCCAATAAAATCATAATTGACAATAATCTTTGTATACCTGTAAATGAACTCGTTATAAATGAATCCATTAGTGACCAGTTAGTATAATACCCTGGGGATTAAAATTTACCATAAATATCAGCATGTCATTGGTCAAAATAACCTCTGTGTTCCAAGCAGAGGTAATGGCAATACTAGTAGGAGCCCAGAATCTGCTAGTATTCCAGAAAAAGAACATAACTATCCTAACTGATGTAAAGAACAACACAGGAAAATATGTAGTTACTTTATGGTACTAAGGGGCAATCAAAAATATTTACTAGGAATCCCGGTTTTCTACTGAATGATCTTAATAACATGACTAAATAACAAATAAGCACTTTGACTGGACTACTGATAAGATACAGCCATCTGTTTAAACATCTTAACTCAGTGGTAGTGACAGAATCATCATTGTGTAAGAAGTGTGGAACAAAAGAAGAAGATTAATTTTACATTATGTGTGAATGTGATATACTCTAGCCATATTAAGATCTAAACATTTGGAACATTCTTTTCTCAAAAAAGAAGATATTAAAAACATAAAAATCCCAAAAAGATACTTAATTTCACCAGAGGAACAGGACTCTTTGAATATGCATAGGTATGGCATAATAATACCTACAGATCTGAGTTCATGGGCATTTCTTACTCATCTCTATAACATCTAAAACTAAACTGTTATATCTAATTAACGGATAAAGTTATATTGAAAATTCAGACACTATTTAATATTAACAAAAGACCTTTAACCTTTTATTATATTCAAAATTTGTATTTACATTTGAAAAAACAGTGACATTCTTACAAGATATAAGGAATGAACAAATAAAGTATTACATAATTAATAATTTGAAAAATTTTAATATGTAGTTAAGAATAAAAAAAAAAAATCAAAATTATTTTTATTCTGAGAGTAATTGAGTTGTTTGTGATTAATGGATCACTTATACTATACTTGGTAGTTGAATTATTGTTAACTACTTCTTTAGATTGATTTCTAATACTTAATAAAAGTTTCGACCTAATTCTTGTAAATAGCAACATAATTATAAATTAAGCTTAAATGTCAAAATATATTCTAATTAGGAAAAAAATTTGTCGATAACAATATCTAAACTGCTATTTTGGAAGTTTATAGAACTTAGTATAAACTCGGGATGTGGCAG
Source organism: Daktulosphaira vitifoliae (assembly GCF_025091365.1). Classification (NCBI taxonomy): domain Eukaryota; kingdom Metazoa; phylum Arthropoda; class Insecta; order Hemiptera; family Phylloxeridae; genus Daktulosphaira; species Daktulosphaira vitifoliae. The sequence continues at coordinate 39,590,447 of NW_026099573.1, read as the reverse complement.
AGAACATTTTCTAAAATTTAAACTTAATTTATATTTATGTTGCCTTTAAAAAATTAAAGATGTTCTTGAAAATTATAAAAATGGAAAAATATATTATATGTAATTAAAAAATGTTATAACAATTGAAATTCAAAATATTTTTTTCACTGTTACTAATATTTTATGAAGAATAGTGATCATTTTGATCAATTACACATAAAATCTAATTTTTTTTCAAAAGAAGCTTAATCTGACCTAACTTGAATATATATATCAATTTAAGCCCGCTACATCTAAAAAAAATGTTAATTTTAGACCTCATTTGGATTGAAACGGGCTACCCTAGTCCAAACCAATTTCTGATTAATTTTTTTATTTATTTGTTTATTTTATTTATAGCTAGTGGTTAATGAATGCCATAAATCAGAAAAATGTTTAAAAACTCAAAACAAAAGAATAGTTTATTTATCAAAAACTTATTTTAACAAACTAAAGGTTTGTATAATAACATAATATCATTTACCTTAAAAGATTTAATTTGTTTTCTTTGACTTTTTTACTCTTAGGTTTTTGAATCAGTAGCTAGAGATATGGTTAAAAAATATGAAGATAGAGTATTAGGACTGCTATCTACATGGGAAAATTGTCGCTGTATATTTTCAAATGATCCTTGTATTGGTACTGATGTTTTCATGAGACAAGCAACACTGTAAGGCAATTTACATAATTTTTAGTTTCATAATATTTATTTTGTTAATGCATTTTGAAAGATATGTGTTAATTATTAAGTTATTGATGGACACCTGTTTATCAACTTCATAGTTATAAATAAATTAATAAATTAACTGTTTTTAAATTTAAACTACTAATTTTTAAAATGCAAAGTGTATATAATTTGTTTTATTTAGATTTTACCATTTATATGAAGTAAACAAATTGAATATTGATTTATTGTTTTTTGAAAATTAATATATATTTATAAAATATATATTTTTAATATAAATTAATATATATATTCTGATTTACCGAATGGTAAATCAGAATTTACCTTATACAAATTTCCTCATACACCTATAATGTATACTCTACAGTTATACAATATAATTACTGCCAGAGGTTCCAAAATTATCAGAAAATTATATTTTTATAGCTTTTAATAAAAATTTAAAGTACTTATTTGAATTTCAAAAACAATGTTTCATTATCTGAAATTGAATTATTCCAAAGAATATTGTCACATTTAAAAATTTGTTAAATATCTTATCTTTTATACTTATCTATTAATTGGTTAAGCTACTAGATGCTCCCTAATAAGTGAACATCATCATGATTAGTTAAAATTTCAACTCTCAAGTTAAATAGTTTTATTAATTTATGGCTAAATTTAACACATGGCAAGATGACAAAATTTAAAACTATTATGTTGATAATTAGATATAGAATGAGCAATCAAAATACTTTACAATAACAAGTCCTTTTCAGTTTTTAAAACTGAGTGTTTAATCAAGAAGTTTCTATTTGTTATCATTAAAAGTATTAAAATTAAAGAGAAGTTGAAATTATCAATTTCTCTTACAAATATTTTAAAGTTTAATAAATCCTTAGTTTTTCAATAATTAGATAAGTTTTATTATTATTAATATATCAAGATTTTTTTTCATTTGAAATAATTATTCAAAATGATGATAATTATAATTAATATTTAAAAACCAATAGTAATAATATATAATATTTAATTAAATTAATAAAATGAACAAATCTCAATGGTACAGTTCAAAATTAAAACAAAATACTACTATGATATTCATAATAATTAGTATTTTATTTTAACTTATTAGTATTTGAAAAAATCTAAAAACCACGATGTTAGTTGAAAATAATTACTGAATGTACAATAATAACTATTTTTTAAGTATTTTTTTTAATTAAAATAAATTTGTTTTACTTTTTTTATAGTGAATCAGCTTCTTTAGTGCTGGAACCTCAGTGGGAGTTTATTACCATAGATACAAAAAACGATTTTTTAATAGTACTAGGACAAATATTATACAGTTTACAAATAACAAATTGTCAACAAGATGCAATTAAAAGTTGTCAATGGTTGATGACTACTATTAATAATCCATGGAGCAATAATGGCTTACAGAAATTATTGCATGTTAATCCTTCTCTTGAAGAAGGTGAAATAGAATTTTTATTTAAAATTTTATTAATCTAAGAAAATATATTATTAGTTTTATTAAATTATAAATTATTAATATTTTATACTCCTCAGTTGTACAATATTTCAACTTTGAAAATACTGGACTGTTTGCTTTACGTTTGAGGATGCTCTGTGAGTCAAAATGTGAAAATCAAGCTTTAAAATTATCATCTTTAGCAATGAAGTTGTATAACAGTCAACCATTATACAAATCTTTATTTGGTCAAACTGATATAGAGTTCATTAGAGATATTTATTTTGCATGTCTTCATAGGGCAAATAAAAAGGAAGAGCTTATCAACCAAGTAAATTATAATATTTCATTAAAATAATTAACATATAAATTTTATCCTTTCAATATTGTATTTCAAAAATCAGAGTATCCTAATTGTGTAGTATATTTCTGAATTCTTATAATATTTAGCTATTAAAAAAGAGATTTCTAATATATTTTAATTTTTAAAATCTACTTTTTTGAGATACTGCGTTGTTGAAAGGGTTGAGTGATAATTAAAATTTTTAGTTAATTTAATAATATTGTAATTTAATATAATATATATTTAGCTAAAACAATTTACACCTAAAGATGATGGAAAAAACCTTATGGATAGATATACTAAAAAAATTAAATCATTTCTACATTTTCGGCAAGAAGCTCACAAACAACCTAGGATATGTAAGCATCAAATTGTTGTTTGTGAGATAGCAGCATGTATTTTGGTGGCAACATCTCTGACCCATTCAAAGTATCTAGATGACTTCACAATACTTATAAATAACTGGAGCACAATATTTTCTATACTATTAAAATCAAAGTTTAAAACCGAGTTAAATAATATAACATTATGTGACATGATTCGTAATTTTATCAACTTGGCTCCAACTGCAAATCATATTTACATTATGTGTGAAAAACTAAAACAAAAAGTAAGTTTATAGTAATTGATTTTCAAATTAAAATGTTTATTTACTATTAATTTATTTTATATTTGTCATTTATTAAATATAAGTCATACTTCTTGATGATATTTTAGAAATATTAATATTATGATTTTTTCAATGGAATTGTTCTATCATTAAATATATTTATTTATAATCTAGTCGCTTTTCATAATTAATTTAAATTTCATTTAAATATTACTCACTAGTTATTAAATATAATAAATAATAATATAACAATAATGTTTGGTTTACAGTTTGGTTCCTTGTTACCTCTGTCATTTTATGTTGAAATTCATGTGAGAGCATTAGCAGCCAATATTAATGAAAAAGAAAAATACAAGCAAAGTAACAATAAAGAAAAAGCATTTGAATCTTTGAAAAATCTAGTCCAAGGTTATTTAAAATTAGCCAATTTACTTGAAAATGATTTTTTTTTGTGCCGTGAATGTATTTTAACTGCATATTCATTAATGCCTTCAAATGACCTTTTGGCTAGGATTGAAAAAATAGCTATTTTAAGTGGTAAAAAGTTCTCAGAACATCAAATTAATGTTCCTGAAAATACCTGTGATAAAGATGAAAAGGGATCATACTTAAACCCTAAACACAATTATTACACATTTGGTTTTAGTAATACAAATTCTAAAATCATTGAGGCTGATAATTCAAAAATGGTAAATTGTGAACTCAATAATGGTGATTTGAGGAAATCTTGCTCAGTAACGTTATCACAACCTCTTTACAATGATTTAATAGGAGTTATTAACAATCCTCGCTATGAATCATTTAATTGGAGTTTAGAGTGGTTAGAGTTAAAGTTATTGTGTAATCAGTATTTAGAAGATTTAGATTTAGTATTACAACGTAGTACAGAGTACCCTAATTTAACTTTTTTGAAATTCAAAACTAACAGTTCGGATTGTTCTAAAACAAAAAATAAAAAACAGGATGACATTGAAAAAGGTTACTTTTTTACTAGTGAAAATTCTAGTGATGATTTGGAGTCTGTTACCTCATCTAGTTCTACATTTAACCTATATTTTAATGTAGATGTTGATAAGCAATTAGATGTATTTACTAGAAATCGCCGAAATTTAAGAATTTCCAGAAATTATGAGGAAACTGATGATTCAGCAGTTGATTCTTTACTCAATGAAGATGCTCTTAATAAAAACAAGCTTTCTGATTTTGAGCGTGATGATTCTTTAGATTCTCTTTTGGAGGAAAAAATTAATTTAAATAATAAAAAAGTTGATAAACAAAAACCTACTAAAAGAGCAAAGAAAGAAAAAAGAAGCAGGGATAAGAATAAAAGTAAAGATTTTATTTATTCTTGGTGTTCAGGAAAAGGCAATAGAAGTAAAAATAAACATTCTTTAGTAAAAGATGCTTTGGAAAATAGTAGTGTAGATTCAATAAAACATATTTTTAATACTGTCAATAATAAACAATTTGATGATAAATTAAAAATGCACAATACAAAAAACAAAAGTATTGATCACTCAAAAAAAAAGTATTTGAATATGTTATCTAATAGGATACCTCACCTTAATTCATTAGATTACATTATGCCTTCAAATACTAATCATATTGTAAATGTTGTACAAATACAAACTTCTGCGAATAGCTTTTCAAATGTACAACAAAATGAATCTATTTCAAATCCTCAACTAAATAATGAGACTGAAAAGGCAGAAAATAATGATAGCCAAACTGAAACCCATTCCCCAAATAATTTTAGTTCTATAACGGAATCAAAATCTAATCCTAAAGTAACTGATGATGAAGGAGAGACTAGTTTTAATAGTATTAAAACAGAAAACAGTTCAGCTCAATTTGAAATAGAGAAATCCGCTGATACAAACAGTTTAAAACCAATGTATAAAACAAATAATTTACAAACATCTAGTCGGAACAATACTGAACTACAAATTTCTAATCAGCGGTCTTCTGTTGAAAATACTACCCATTTATCAACATTAGATGTCCCAAACGTATCAAATTCTGCTATTCAATCAACAGGGCAAGTCAATAATTCATCTAAAAAAACAATATATTGTTTAAAAGCTGTTGATCGTTTTGTTGATCTGTCATTGCCAACAACAATCTCTTCTCTTCCTGGTAATAAAAATTACAATATGGCTGTCACTGGATGTGTATCACCAATTAAAATACAAAAAAATATATCTGTACAAACATCTACTGCAGCATCACATAGTGGTCTTTCATCATCAAATATTCAATCTCAGTTGTTTACAAATTTATCAATTAACAAGGCCGAAAATTTAGAAATTAGCAACCCATCTACTTGTGTAAAACAAAGTAAACCAAGTGTATCAACTCTAAATCCTGTGTCTAATATTCAAACCCAACCTTGTGCTCAACAAATATGTTCTACAAATACAGTTTCTAGTCCTAATACTTCAGTAATATCTTTAATGATAACATCAACTCAAAGTCAAGTTTTAAAAGCAAACAAATCTTTATATGTTGTTTCCACTCAAAACCAAGAAGTACAATCACCTGATAAAAATCAGAGTTTTCAAATTAAAGTTTCTGATGAGCAAAAGAAGAATGACAATATGAAATTGATTAGTCAGACTTTTACTGCTACCTCTGAAGCAATACAATTTGTCACTAGTAATTCGGAGTCCCAAAGACTTCTTCAATGCATGGAAAAAAACAACCAATCTAATTTTACAAACTCACAAAATTCCACCGAAAATTCATCAAAAGTAACTCAAGAAAAAGAAATTACTCCTTTATTAAATAATAAACGTGGTAATATGAAGACTTATGAAAGTAAAACTAAAGCACTTAAACAAGCTAATATGTCTGATATGCTAATCTTTGAAAAAGGAACATTGTATGCTGCTCAAGATGAGAGTACTGGACAAGTAAATACTGCTAAGTCTACCATTTCTACTAAATTAAATAATTTTTCTATTAAAACTCAAAATAAGTTCCAAAAAGATAACATGGAAAGACCAAAACTTTCTCCCAATGCTTCTCCAAATGTTACTATTACAGGATCTATGCTTCCAAGATTCCAACAAGTTTTTGGAAAAACAAAATACCAAGGTCCATCAAACATTACTGATAATTCAACATTGTGTGTTACCAATATTCAAAATAGTCCATCATCAAGTCCAGTATTAGTAGTCAATAAAGTCCAAACAAGTGCTCCACGTGTGTATTCATCTTCTAAAGGAGTACAAACTAATCGAGAATCTGAACAATGTTCCACTGGTAATATAACTGGAAAAATAGTGGAAAGTAAAATACAACATGTTAATGTAACCAAGCCCAATAACATTTTGACTGTTGGAAATAACAAAAGTAATGTTATAATGGCTTGTAAAACTAGTTCACCTTTAAAAAATATACTTCAGCAATGTTCATCTAATCATCAACTTCATACTGCTGTTATAGACTCTAATACTGTGATGAAAAAAGAAAATACAGCCACATCTGTTACAAAAGTTATTACTTCATTTGCAACTACCAGCACCAATTCATCAGTAGAATCCCTTACTCCAAATGTTGTGTACACAATACCTATCCAAAGTGGTGATTTAAAAGCTAATCCAACTTTAGTGAAGCCTGTACAGGGGTTTACTCAGGTACAAAGACAATTGAAAGTATCTCCATCTTTAATTCAAAGTGTAGTATTGCGCAAACATCCTAATTTTCAACAAAATTTCATTCGTCAAAATAAGCAAAATATTGAAGTTCAAACTATATCAAGTACTGAAAGATTAATAAGTGTTCCAAATGTAGTAAAAACCACTACAATAGACTCTACAAATGATAAAAGTGTAGGAAATTCACCTAATAAAACTAATGTTACTGAAGAGACCATGGAACAAGTTAGAGAATTTGAATCTGTATTAGAAGAAGTGCGAAAAAAGTCACTAATGAATGAAATGAATACTGGTAATATGATACCACAAATAAACCATGAATTATTGCATTCTCCTACAGAAAATGTTGACTTGATAACTACAGAAAATAATCAGACAATTTTCTCTTCAAATAAAAAAAATAGTGGTAATAACCAGAGAGATTTTTGTACTTTTTCATTTCTTAATCAAACATTATCAAATAATTTAAGTACTAATGATGATAAAGATTCTACTGTTAAAACCACGCCGATAATTGTAGTTCGTAGTGTTACTCCCACTACAATAGTATCACCAAATAATAACACAAATCTGAAACCAATTGATGGATCTTCACAATGCTCTAAACTAATTACATCAAAGTCTAAGCCCATCATCAAAACATCTAATAATTCACCATCTACTTCATCTGTTAAAGTTCCAGTATTACAAAAACCAATGCCTAAGTTACAAGAAGATGAACAAACAACTCAACGAATTTACGCTATATTAGATAAATATGCTGAGCAGTTACGTAATTCTCCAGAGTTAAAAAATAAACCAGCACCTAGACGTAGAACTAATCCTCCAACTAATCCTAGTCCTAATGCAAAACGTAAAAAAACCAGTCAGTTAAATTTGAAAACTTGCTCTCAACAAACCTCATGCTCATCATCTGGTATGGAAATGAGTCCAACTTCAGAACAAGCCCTTGATAGTGAAGATAGTTCTAATGCTGTTAGTCAGTTTTCACATATTGTGGAATCTCCCTCTAGAAATTCAGAAGATCAAAATACTTCATCAGTTGTCTCAGAATCCTCATTAATTGAAAATTCATTAGTAAATGAAAGTTCTAAACTAATAAATGTTGATACTGATTCAAAACAAAAAGTATCTCAAGCTACTCAAATAGTTGTCAGTGGAACTTCTGGACCTTTTTTATCAATACCTGAGGGCAGTGCAGGGAATGTTAGACTTCTTGTCGCATCTGGAAAAAATGCAAAAATGTATCGTTTACATTGTCCTTTAGCAGTTGGTCATGGAAGCCCTGTACTTTTTCATCAAATTACTACTAAAGATGCTAGTTCTAATGATATTAAAATTACTGCAGCTAATGTGTTAGGACAAAATCTCAATGAATCTACATTATTATCAGCATTAACTAGTGATAATGCACAATCTGCGAAATCTATTAACAACGAACTATTTTTAAACACTTTACAGAATTCTAATCATAAAATAAGTAAATCAATTGATATAACTTCAACTCTTCTATCAGATAAAAATCAAATAAATATTGATTCAGATAAACATTTATCATTTCCAGTCATAAAGAAAAGTCAAGCATCACAAAGCTCTTTTGGTGTAATACATGCTCTTCAGTCTAAAACTAAACCTGAACAAATTGATAATTTAATTCGATCAGAAACTCAAAACACAATTAATAGTATTGGAAATGTTGTTAATAAGACAATTTCTATTAGTAATCAATCTCTGGTTAGTTCTAATAATCAAGAAACTGTTGTCAAAGAAGAATTAAAAATGTCAGCATTTCATTCATCTGAAGCTAACACCTCTACTAGTATTGTATTAAAAGATGTTAAATTTTCAACATTTCATTCTCAAGAAATGAAAAAATTAAACAATTGTGAAACATCCAGTTCATCTAATATTAAAAAATTAATGGATCAAAGTCAAAGTAAAGTTGAAAATTCATTGACTAAACTTGAACCATCTGAATGTTTTAATAATGAAAACAATACTACTAAAATAGGTAATTTGTGTATTAAAAATGGCGATGAAAGTTTAAGAAATAAAGAGTTAATTAATAATGAAAAAAGTGTTTCAAAATCATTGCATATAATTAAAAAAGAAAATGGAAGTGAAACTAATATTGATCAAATAAATGCTGCTGCTGCTGCTGCTGCAAAAATAATTTCAACTGCTAATCAATCTACTGATTCGTGTAAGTATTTTTTAGATTATTCAAAAATTAAAACTTCAAATAATTTTGTATAATCAGTAGATAACATATTTCAAATTACCCTGTCAGAACAGCTTAAAAAGTATACATAAACTGTAGTTAAAGTATGTTGAAGCCTTAATGGCTTTAATATTTAATATATTTAATTTTATAAATATATAATACATCAAGAAATATGAAAATCAATTAATTAAAATATTTTTTCTTAAAAAAAAACTTTTTGATTAATGAGGTGCTTAGAATTTAATGACTATAAATTATATTTTAACAAACCATATATTTTGTTAAGAGTTAATTTATGAATTATGAGTTTTATTTTATCATTAGGATTTAAAAATAAAATAAAAAAACCCAGCACAGGGGGGTTGCGACACAGTGGTAATGTGGCATAGTTGGATCAAGTATAATATCTGATAGTGATTAAAATCACTATCATAAAAAACGCTTCGATGCAAATCTTTAAATAATGTTTAATTTTAAAAAATTGGTGGATTATTCCAAAACCTATATAATCTGCTATTTCCTTATTTATATCCTCATTAAGATAAAGTATGTCGAATGATAAATATATATAAATACTATTTCTCATGAAAAAATTGTATTGATCTATACATTTTTTAAAAAGTTATAACATTTTAAAGTAAAAAATGTAAAATATAAAATCGAGAATTTTAACACAAAAATAGCATTCGGTAACTATTTTCACCGTGAAGACAAAATAAAGTTCAAAATTTTTTTTTTCATAATAAATTACATTACATAAGCTTTAATTTAAGGTATATATAAAAGTGTCAGAATTCCCGAACACTTTCAAAAGTTAAGTTGAAGAAGTTAATTTTTTGTAAATAAGGTTTCATTTTAAATCCCCCCGTGGGCAGATAAACGATCAGATTTATAAAAAAAAATATACCAAATGATAAGTAAAGACATCAAGCATCTATAAAAAAAATTATATTGATTTGGTCATTTTTAAAAATTATGGCAATTTTAAGTAAAAAAATTTAAAAAATGTCGAAAATTTGAAATTTGTAATTTTTTTTGAAGGTTTCCCCCATTTACGGGGAACGAGAGAAATTTTTTGAATTTTTGTGAGTAATGCCTTCTACTAAATACGATTTGTGATCTTTTGACATATCGTTGAAAGAAATCGTTCCAGTGAGAGCTGAGAAAAAGTGGTACAAACACAAAAAAAACACATCATAGTAAAACCAATACCTTCTCAGCTTCGCATCAAAGCTAAAATTAAGTTAATAGAAAATTATAGGAGTTAAATATTTTGGTTTGATTCTAAATTTTTTAGCATTTTTAAATAATTATATTTGCCCCTTCCATCAAAAACTGAAATAACACTACTATTGTAAGTCTATAAAACTGATTTAAATTTATATAAATGTAATAATTTTATTTTTTCTAGATAAACATAAAGAAGAAATAGTATCTTCTAAATCTATTAAAGAAGAAACTCACTCCCTACAAGAGAATGCCAATGAGAAGTGCTTAAGCAATACAGTTTATGATGTTTTAAATAATCAATCTGTTAATATTAATACAAAAATAGGATCGTTAACTTTCTGTTTAACAAATGATCGATCAGCTGAAAATTGGAATAATTGTTTATCAAAAATAATGCCTCCTGGAACAGAAAAAATATTGGAAGGTGATAACTTAAAAAAATTACAAAGTTTGTTTCTAAATGCAAAAATTAAAACATTTAAAGATTTAAAAAATTTCATTCTTGAACAATGCAAAAAATTTGATAATAATATTGAGCCTACCAAAGAATATGATTTGTATGACGACATTGATGATTTAGGATTTGATAAGCCTAGTGCAAGTGAACTATTTCCTGATGTTGCCATCTTAAATGATTTAGACAAATCAGTTAGTCCAACTTACAATTTACTTCAAGCGACAACATCAAAATCAAATGATCTTAACATTTCTCAAACAAAGCGCAAATCTGTTTTATCACATACTACTAATTCAAATATGTGCACTACAGATAATCATCTGGTAGTGAACAATGGAGGTAAGAAAAGCAAACCAAAAGTTAGCTTTTTAAAGCAAGCTTTATACAATGAAATGAATCAAGATTCTAATGACTATGAAACAAAACCATCTTTAAATGGTAATAAACTTAAAATAGAAATGACAGAACATAATGATCTGTGTCCAGAATCACCATCTAATATAAATATTGCTGACTCTGAAACTTGTATGTCTGAAGATAGTTCATCAACAATAAGTAGTGGTACACCACATTATAACTTTCGTAAAAGTAAACGTAAAAATCTTGAACAAGATGGTTTCATTGAATCTCAAGTAATCAAACGAATGTATAGAGGTCGTATTTCAGAAGATGCTAATGAACCAAAAACAGAACCTCAGAAAAATGGTAACATAAATAAATTACAAAGTACTGAACAAAAATTATCAAGTGAAAAAATAGAAAGTAGGAGAATCTCTAATCGTCTTAAGAACAGTAATACTAAAAATATTACCTCAAGTAAATCTCCACAATCAGACAATTCTCCTCGTAAATTGATTACAACAACTAGATCTTCTCAGAGAAGAATATCTAGGAAAACAATCTAAATATTTGTAGTGTAATTGTATAAATTTATTGTTTTTCATTTTTACCTCAAGTTACCATTGCTTTATTATATATTTAATATAATTGTTATCAATCACAAAAGTTAAGAACAGTTAAAACACTGTTTAATTAAAATTATGTATAATGATCTACATTTCTAAATTTTCAAAATCTAAAGTTAACAATCTAATATATAATAATTTTTTGCTGTGGTTCTAATATTTATTTTAATTTTAACTAAAATACTTTAAAAATATTTCTTTTGATCTATTATACCTTTGAATTACTTAAAGCAATACAAAGCATTATAATGATATACTAATGAAATTTTAGAGCTATGATTGATTAAAAAGACAACTATTGCTAAATAATCAAAATAATGTTTGTTCTTTAAAAAAAATTCATAACTCATATATTTCATATAAAGATTTCTTTATTAATATATAACAAAACATTTTGCAATTCAACTAAATATGTTTTTTTTTTTTTAATTGATAGTGTTAGTTCGTTTTTGTGTGTTGTTTTTAATATATTTAATTAATTTATTAAATGTAGAATTATATTATATTATTTATTTATTATAGTTCAAAGAAAAATTATCTTAGTGAAGTTAAATTTATTTTATAATTTAGAGCAAATTATTGATGGAGTCTCTCATGTAATTTAAGATATCTTATGTAAATCTACTTATTTTGTAAAAAAAGGTTGTATCTTTCAATTATTAATTAAATGAATAGGGTCATTTAAAATATTCAGTAACATTATGGAATTTGAAATAAGTAATACTTTTGATGTTTTAATATTTCTACAGTTAAATAAAAATCAAATATCAACATATATTACATTTTTGTATTTCTTAAACATTATCTTGTTATATTTAGAGCAAATAAATATTAAAAAAAGAAACAATTAAAATAGATAGTTATTAGTACTGAGTGTTTTAGTCCCATAATTGTATATATTTTACTTGAATAATAACTGTACAAATGTATAAATTTATATTAAATAATATTGTTTTACAGATGTGTAAATCTATGTAAGTAAATGGTAAATAATAATAGTGAACTATACATAGAATAATTGTTTTGTTTTCTTTATTTTGTTTATTTTTTTTTATTATTACCAAAGATAGTTGCTAAATGCAAAATTAGATTCTAAGTAAATCAATTGTACAAATATAATTACTACATTTTAAAAGATTAAGAATGATATAGTTTTATTATATTTTTCTTAAAAAAAAGACTTAACATTTACTTAAATAATTTATCTTTTAAAAAAAATCCCTCGTCTTTCCATTATATTACTTTATAATACAATTTTTACAAATAATAAGCATATATATAACATTTGTATTAATAATTTTAATGTAATTTACAAAAAATCATTGTATCATTAACTTAATTTGCTGTATTTCCATTTTTCGTAAATATTAACGTTTCACGTGATAATTTTTTGGTTGCTTTTGTTAATGGGATCGATTGTAATTTTTATTTATTATATTTCACTAGTCACTTCAAATAAATCATCTATTTCACCTTATTTTATATTTGCTTTCTGTCTTGTATATCATTAATTTGATTTATATATTGACAAATAACTTTTTTAACAATGAAATTTTTGTAAATAAATATAATAATAAAATAGGGATTTTTTTTTAATATGTGTAATTAAATCTTATTTGCTTCTGTAGATAAGTATTGTGATAGATATAAGGAATAAAATGACTGTTATATTATTGTCAAACCACGAGCTAATTTTTATTTTTTGTTTATTGATTGTCTTGATTTTAATACACTAAATTAAATTTTGAATTAGCTGTAAATTTAATTTTACCTTTTAAATTATCTTCCGCTATTATACACTTTTTATATAAAGGAGAAACAGAAAATTGTGTTAATATGAATACACATTGAATTTTTATGAACAAAAATCAACCTTCTTATTTGATATAATTGTTTATGAGATAAGTTGTTATAAAACTATAACCATAAAATTTATCTATTTCAGGAGTTGTTCAATTTACAGCCTTATTGTTTCAGCTTTCTTAATTTTAAATTAAGACATGGAACGGGTAAAAATAAATCAAACATATCTCTCTTGCATACGACCTATATTGGTCCATAAATTTTTCTTAAAAACAATTGTAAATCATTAATAAAATTATTTTACATTGTTTTACTATGCAAAATGATCGTCAAAAATCAATTTTATTGAAAAATACTACATGTGAAATTAAGTAATACTTAATTTTATTGAATATATATGTATTCAATAATAAGACTATAAAAAAACGTTGGAGGGACTGAGTTCTCGATTAATTCTTGTGTGACTTACCATACATTGGGAATATGCTTGAGTAAAACTACATAAGAAAAAAATTTTTTCTAGTTGTGCCACTAGTGGTGATAATAAATTTGAAAATTCACCGTTGAAGAGTACGCATCAAGTCAACGATTTAATGTGAATTAGTAATAAATCATTGAACTTTTTACAAGAATAGCGTTCTCAGTAAATTAGATCGAACATATGATAAATTTTTATGGGAGCCCTGGATGATTGCGCTATTTTTTTTGTTTAGAATATCGGTATCTTTTTCAACGACGACTATAAATTTCTCGGAATAATGGGACTCATCTTTCAATTGTTGGCGAAAAATATTCATCGCTTATTAATGATTATAATCACCTATACACTTCATGAATATTATCATTGAGTTTAAATATACTACCTAATAAGGTAGATATATTATTTATATTTTGTTTAAAAATAGAACATTTGCATTTTCATTTTTTATTAGGCTAAATAACAAACAATTTTTCGAAAAATTTTGTAGATATCTTTTTTATAGAAATATTGCAGCTATTTTTATCATTAATCATTTCTCGGTCGTACTCCTCCCGAATAGGCACAATATTGTGAATATTTTCCAAAATATTGGTTCAAAAATTGTTATCGAACAGTTATTTTTTTAATTAAATAATTTTTTGTTTTACAGACTAGTTTAATATGTTTGTTGTCACTTAAAATAATTTATTTGACCATCCTTTAAGATAAAAGGGATGGACCTAAAAATTATTTTACATTTTAAATGGAGATATTTTATGTAACTAACAAAGCCCAAAGATAAATATTTCAAAAAAAAATTTGTTATTTATAGAGCAATTGAGTGGCTAGCGTTAAAAAAAATCACATTATATATATTAATTTGAAAGTTATGCATAGAATATCTTAAAATAGTATGATAACAAATAAAATAGTACGATAACACATAAAATGTCTTTGGTAAATCCTTTTTCATATAAAGTCATGTTAGCTTAACAAATTATCACTCTTTCTCTTATTAATTATTACTCTCATTTATGGTTACTGAATATATTTCCTCTTACTGTTTGACATCGAGTATTATTGTTCAAAAATTCCTACTTCTACACCCTACTATCACTGTTAAGGTGTACTGAATAGTACTTTCCTTAGGTTTTCCTATATTCTGTCGTTTTTCAAACATCGATGTGTTATGTAGCGCTGATCGTTATAAGTATTTGTTACAAGTAAAAATCTGTTTAATGCAATTCGATTAATATATTAAATTGGTACGTTTTGCATTTACTTAACAGGATAACGTTCTATATAAATATATTACAAATCACTTAAATTTGATACAATGAATATTTTTTTTATAAAAATTTAAATTTCAATAATGAAAATGTCTTCAAATGCTTGTTATGATAATGATACACCCCTGGAAAATTGGCGTACAGTTATGCTTGATAGAATTATACAACATAAAGAAGTAAGGAAGATTCATTAAAACATTACAATTATTTCAACATTATTGTTTTTTTTGCTTTAGAGTTTTTTTGAAAATCTTAGAAGTAAATTGATAAATGATATTGAAGAGTACTTAAAAGATTTAAGTTCAGATACAAATTTTGAAATAGTCAAACGAGATATAGAAAACAAGATTAATGGGTATGTAATCTTAATTCAAATATTTTATTTTGAGAAATTTTTTTTATTCGTAAATATTAACAATCTATAAAATTATAATTTTAGAAGAATAAAATATTTTTTCATCTAAATATCTTAATAAATTTAATTATTATATACTTGGACTATTATAAAATATTAAGGTTTTATTATTAATATGTTTTATTATATATTGTGTACTTAATATGTACAAATGTGACACATATGTTCTAATTGAATGTATTAATCAAATCAATTAGTGTTTGTCATACTTATTTTCATTATAAAATGTTAAATTAAATAATTAGATGGATTTCAAAATTAAGAAAAAAATTATAATTTATTTTATGTAGTTGTTAACTGTCTATACTATTCATTCCTTTTGTAAATTTATTAGTATGTATTTTTTTTTTGAAAACCTAGATATTTAACAAGTTTTGTTAAGAAAAAGTACAGTTAAAAGGTAGTTTCTTTAGTAGCAATATTTTTTGTTTCCAATCAAAAGTAGCAATATGCTATTAAGAAAATTTCTTTCTATAAGTTCTATAATTGTATTTGTTAAATCTTATTTATTTTTACAAAAAATAATGTTTAAATATGTATATTTTTCTATAAAATTATCGGTCTAGTGACATAACGTGGTTAAGTTTTTAAGATAAAATTTATGTAAACTTATTGATATATTAAATTTCAGCATGATTAGCTCTATTTACTTGACAAATTTGTCTAAGTAAATATGTTTGTCTAGTAAATAGTAGCTACAATCTTACTCTTGTTTGATAAAATAACTATTTATCTTGGATTACTTAAGACTTAATCAACTCTTATGCCAAATTTCATTTAAGTTAACTCTCAATATTAATGATAAAGTCATTAGATTTAAAATTCCTATGAGATAAAACAAAATTATTTATATAACAGCGATTTTGAAAACTGATAAATTTCTAGTAAAACAAGCAAGAGACCAACATTTTTAAATAAAAGTTATATTTTTTAATTAATTAAATTTAAATGATGTACCTAAGGATTGTTGATCTAGGGTAACTATTCTTCATGGTATCTGGCTGAGACTTAATAAAGTCTTTTTTTAATTGGACACAATATATATTTTTTCAAAAAAATTATTTTTTAATTAACAACTTTTGTTTTTATAAACAATGTTTTGGTTATTATACAACTATACAAAACTTTTTCTTTTTTATTAGGTTTGACTATGAAGTAGAATCTAAATTTTTGATTGATGGAATATTTAACGCTACTTTTGAATATTTTTGTCAAGTTATAATTCAAAATTCTACTGAATGTATTAATAAAGCTCGAAAAGTTTTTGATGATCCTAGCACTTTAATACCTACCTCTACAAAGTCATTAAATTCTAGTAAGTTGGAATAATTATTATTATTCATTAAAATATTATGTTAAAGTAGGAATTATATATAAAACATAGAAAAGATTCAAGACAATTATTTATAAATTTAATATTTTGTGTGTTACTTTATAAATGTATTAGAGTAGTCAAAAAACTTATACATTCCATAAAATTGTAATTCAAAATTTATGCATAACTTATTTCCAGCTAAGTCTATTATGTTACCTAATCAAGTCATAATCACTGTTTCAAGATTTAATAAGAACCAAGGTTTGAAATAATGATTCCAACCCAGTAATAAAACTCACTCGAAAAATACATATGTTTGCAGTTTTTTATTTTAATTAACAATAGAACATTACAATTAACACACAAAACCTTAGGAAAATATATTTTAATATTAATTATTATGCTATTATAATACAATATACAATTATACTATTATAAATTAATATCTTAAGTAATAATAGTAACAAAAACTTTTAACTCATTTAAACCCAAATGGATTGGGTTTTTACCTTTGATAAGAATATTCCTGTAGAATGTTCCGTTTTTTAATGATGTAATTATATTAAATATAAGTTGTCTATTTGCAAAAGGGTGTCTAAAATATAGCTAAAATTTTAATTTTTAGGTACAACAACCCTTAATGGTAAAGATGGTAATAATTTTGAATTACAAGAACCTTCAATTACTACTCATACACACACATCAATTACTGATGTTGGTAGAAGAAGTAACTTGAATCAATTAATTAGTCAGTCAGTTCTTTCAAATATGAGTGCACATGGTGGTATTAATTTGGCAGGTGTGAGTGCTACAATAGCTCGAGATGAGTTATTAAATAATGGACTTAAGCCATTAGTTTCATGCAGGCATTTCAATTTTGAAAAAAAAATCCAAAATATCCCGAATTTAGTTAGTCAAATGGATAATAATACTCAGAGAAGTATATCTACCCCTACACAAGAATATACAAATTTATCACTACATTCTAATGATACTACTTTGAAAAAAA
Source organism: Daktulosphaira vitifoliae (assembly GCF_025091365.1). Classification (NCBI taxonomy): domain Eukaryota; kingdom Metazoa; phylum Arthropoda; class Insecta; order Hemiptera; family Phylloxeridae; genus Daktulosphaira; species Daktulosphaira vitifoliae. The sequence continues at coordinate 39,572,512 of NW_026099573.1, read as the reverse complement.
ACTCGGATAACAATTATTCTAACCTTAATAAAGAAATTATACCATCTGTGTCTAAAAACGTAACAAATCTTGTTATACTTCAATCTACTCTTAATATTTTAAATGATACTATAGAATCAAAAGATACTGAAATTTTTAATGTAGCACCCAAAGATGTTCAACATCATAATATCTATTATAACTTAGATTTATCAGATGGGTGTTTAACTAAAAAAGATAGTAGTAATGATTCCTCATTACAAAATAATTCAGACTCTTTATTAGATTTTGAAATATCTGCCCCTGAAATATCTTTAAGCATTGATCGAATTGATTCAAATGTTAATTATGCAAATAATAAAAGTATTTTAAACGAAAAACTTATTGAAAAAAATCTAATTAATTTTAGTAGTGAAAAAGTACAAAAAATAAATATTAATTCAGATGTAAAAATTGAAGTACATAACCAATTAAATAGTAATACTACATTGAAAAAACCAAAAAAAATAGTTAAAAGTAGTAGGGATTCCTCAAAAAAGTCTTCTAAAGCTAAATATCAAAAAATAAAAAAGTCTAAATCTAAGAATAATGAAGGCCACAAAAAAAAAATAAAGAAAAAACATAAGGATAAAAAATCTTACTTTATTGATAACTCAAATAAAGGTATGGTTGATATTTGTGGTGTGATTACAGAAAGTAATACTGGTATAAGTGATTCAAAATTATTAGATGAAAAATTGTTGCCTGAAAGAAAGGAAAATATTGAAGTAACAAATAAAACTAAAAAAATGATCAATAGTAATTCAAAAAATATAAATTCAGCTGAAAATATTGATGTTAGCATAAGTGAAAATATAACAAAAAATGATAATGATTCTAATGAAAAGATAACACCAATTTTTATTAATAATATACTCGAAGAATCAAACTCATTAGATTTGAATATTACATCTTTCACTGAAAAAACAAATTATTCTCATAAAAATAACCCAGTTATGTCTATTGATACTAAAAAACAATATGAAAAAGCTAAAAAAAAATTATTCCTTCCGGATATAGTATTTACTGCAAAACCACCTGGAGAACAAAAAAAATGTACAAATGAAACCAACTTAAATATATTAGATGACAGCTTTGAAAAATTGCATGTAGACAAATTATTGATAAATAAAAAACATAAATCATCCTCTTGTATTAATCAAAATCACATTAGAAAAAGAAAAACTAATTCTAATGTTTTCAAAGTAAGAATAACTAGTAAAACAAATCCTTTAAAATGTAATATAGACACAGTCTCGCAAAGTACTGACAGTGCTAGTCTATTTAAAAATCAAAGTATCAAACCTAATATAATTGTAAAAAAAGAAACGACTACTGACCAAATTATTTTACCTTTTAAATATGATGATGAATTAAATGTATTGCCTGATTGGATTAAAAAGCTATGTATCGTTCATCAAATAAAACCCTGTTATGTTTTGCTTTCTCCATTATAAATTGGTATACACCAGAATTAATGGGTATCTTTATTGTAATATGTTTAACATGTACAAATAATGATTAAAACTTATATATATAGTCTGGTTTTTTTATTGTAATTTTGTATATATTTTTCGTCCATTAACAAATTTTAATACCATTTTTAATTATTCAATTTTGTATTACCAATCTTTATTTTTTAATAATGAGTAATGTAATATATTATTATTATTTTTGTTATCAATAAATGGCTATTGTTTCACCTTATATTTTTGTGTATAATATTTAATATAAAATAATAATCTTTTATAATAATATGTATTATTAATTATAATATTTATGTTGTATACATTAATTGTTTATTAAACATATTTTCTAGCAACAAATTTTGTACATTTTATTGTTTTCAATTTTTACAAAATGGTTTTTTGGCCACCCCCAATTTGTTGAGTATTTTTAGAAAAATTATGTTATTACTATCTTATAAAAATATATTTATGACAAAATTCTTTTGTTAATCAGATAAATTATTATATTACAGTTTTTTGTAGGAATTATAACATTGACAGTTGTTTTATTAATAGATTGTTTTTTGTTTTAGAAATTATTGTTATTTAATTATTACCATTCATAAATAAGCTTCACTGCATAATCAACTATTATATAGTATTAATACCATTACTGTACTACTTAGTAATATTACTGAATTACAAAAAACTAACTTTTTAATTGTATAATTAAGATGAGTATTTTTTGTAAACAATACTATTATTTAACTGATATAAATAATACGGAACTTACTTACAATGCTACTGAAAAATATAAATGAACAAAACTTTTTGTTTGTATGTAGTATATCTTAGATTATATATAATGTAATATAAAATTAATAAATTATCATAATTTATTTATTTAAATGTTTATGCTTGCAGAACACGAATACAAGTTAATAGATAATGTAATAATTAATATAAGCTTAGAGCATTTTTTTTTTAATTTATTATTAATATTTAAGGGTAAAAAATTATAAATATTATTACACATTCAAAATAAAATTCATTGAACTATTTAAAATAAAATGTTTGTACTGAAGTAAAAATGAAATAATAAATAGCTTCGTAAATTAATACTAGGTGATTTAAAGTTATTTTTTTAAATTTACTTAGCAGTATTAATACCTTATTATAATATTTTTCAACATTATATGTTTAGTAGTAACATATAAAATATTCATGAAATGAAAATGAGTCAAGTTCATATTATTATAAAATAGATTTTATAAGACATAAAATATACACGCACATTGTATACACATAACTAAATATCTTAACTTATTTTTGACTACAATCACTTTATGTCATCGACATCAAATTGTAAAAAAATTTACTGGGACACCACCATCCCTAATTTTTTTTTTTTATCATATATTATACATATCTAATAAAATTACAGACGTCAAATAAGATAATCGTGTCTATTTATATAATTTATTTTTTATGTGTTTTACGTGTCAATGTTTAGGAGTGGGCGTTAATTCTTGACTGCGTGACAGTGTAATTTTACTTTCTCTGCAAGAGGAAAACTGTTTTAAACAATCAGTCACTCATGTTTTATTGTTACAGTTATTACGTTTGAATAAAACACAGGCAACGTGTTCCTAAGTAAAAAAACAACACTGCATACGCTATAGGTATACGAGTTCAGCGCAACGATGAAGAGGGTGATCGCTATTTTCCAGGAGCTATGCCTTCTCTTGTACCTAATAAGTGCCCATGCAAACGCTATAGATATAAGTGTTTAGTGTAGTGAGAAAGAGAGAAGATCGCCGAGTGGGAAAAGAGTTACCACGTGTGGTGATGGTCGCCATGACAACAGTCGGTCCGACCACCGCGCATTAAATGTTTCATATCAAAAAAATTCTATTGATTTTTTTACTCTATTGGACCTATTTTCTAGGGGGGAATTTCTCTCTTGCTCGCCTAACGGGCTCCCACTTATCGCGTATAATACGCTAAAGGAAACACTTATGAGGATCGATTATATTCCAGGGGAGACCGATAGCGTAGGATACGTTGAAAGAATCACATTATTTTCAGGGCGGGACATGTTCCCTTTGCCTTACTATCCTTATGGACATCCTTGCATACGGTTTAGGTAACGAGTTTAGCGCGGTAGTAGAATGGAGGGAGGTATCAACGTGCCGACAGGAAATAGACGTTGATCACAAGCGGGGCGTCGCATCGTCACACTAACATTCGGTCTGACCCCAGTCACATAAAAGATGTTTCACATCAAAAACAGAATTTGTAGAAAACATTAAATACATGCAATCATGAATACATGATAAGCGATGTAGGGCCATTTGATGATTTATGTTGGTCATACACTGTTGGATACAATCGTATCGACGATATTGATCTTTGATAATTAGACGATAATTGTTTTATATATATAAATGATGGGTTTTACATGCTTTTATTTCACGAACTTAATATGCTACAGAAAGAGGGTCTACACCCTGTAGACCTTTTTTCACGTGTCATGAAGTCAAGGATTGTTCTTGGTTAGGCCAATGATGGACGGGACGGCTTGCACCAAAGACCAGACACCGCCAATGAGAAAATAACAAGAAAAATCTCGTTGGCACTCTGGGGATCAATCACGGGACCCTGTGCGCTAAAACATACGTTTTTACTCACTAGGCCAGGCCAAGCCCTTTTAATATTTGTATTTATATTATTAAAAATTTACTTTTTTAAATACATTTTTACAATACAAATTAAGAAATTAACTTATTTAAATTTAAAATATCAGTAATATTCAGGTGAGTTATATTAGCACTCCAATATTGACAAAACGTAATGAGAATTCACTGACAATCGTTAGTTTGTATTGATTTGCAATCCCAGATTGACAATTTATACACTCCCTCAATACTCAAAGGATCCAATTTTAATAAATTGTGTTGATGTATCGCAACCCTAGCACCGCCTTTTTGTAGACTTAAATTTTCGACCCTGAATTTGTATTAAAAATCATTATTTAATTTGTAAAGATTTATTATCTTAATTTAAAATGTTGTAAATCAAATAAAAATGTTGTAAAAAAACATCAGTAGTTCTATGTTTAATCTGAATCATACACAATCCAGACTTAACTAGATTAAACCATAATCTAGTATAGTAAGAATTTTTTCATTTTCATATAAGCAATAAAGTGATCTTATGTTAGTCTAAATGTTTATTAATATTTAATAATATAAACTGATATTAAGTCCAAAAAATTCGATTTCTGATTTTTTTGTAAAACATATATCCTAACAATCTGTCGAAAAAAATTAGTACAATTTATGAAAATTATGTTAGAAACAAAAAGACGTTTGTCTATAGTTTACTCGGTTCAAACTTTTTTTCCATTCCTCTGTAAAATATAGTTATTGTGACTTAATACCTTACCCATATCAGCGTCTCAATCGTTGACAGTTGATACTATAATTAACTATTAGTAATTATGATCGGAGTAGAATACGAATAATCAAAGTTAAATTAAGTACCGTAAATTAGAGTGAACAAAATTCGTTATAAAATTAGCGTGGATTAATAAAATATTACACAATAAGGAGCAGTGTGTAGGCAACTTAATCTTAATTATGTGTTGTGCAATAGCAAGCGGTCCTCCATTGCCGAAAAAAATTAGAAAAATGGTACCAGCCTGGTACTACCAGGAATCTATAAGATAAATCTAACTTTTAGGTCGGATTTTTCAATATTGGTATATGAAGTTAGACAACAATTTTGATAGGTACCAGGAATTCAGAAGTTGATATTTTTGTTAATTATGGCAAATGGCTTACGATTTTTGAAATAGAGACGATAACTATATCGGCGCTGTTTTTAAATAATTCATATCTTACCCAAACACGATATTAATCGTTGTTTGATTTAGTATTAGTTACTAATATTTTAATTAAAATTTTATTTTTCAGGAAACGTAAAAACTGTTTTTAAAGATGAAAATAAATTTAGATTAAAATTGAATAAGAGTTGAATTATTGAATTCCCTTATAAAAAACCAACTATGATGTAATATTGACTATTTATACCTATTGGATTATTTTATGAGGGAATGAACGTGTTTGAGATATGGCCTTTTCAAATGGATTGTAAATTTTCATTTCAACCTCGCGACTCTGATCAATTGTTAATTGTATATCATATAAAATGAAATAATTAGTCATACAAAATATACTGTGCGTTCTTTGTAATAATTTTATTTATGAACTTCAACATCACTTCTTTTTAGTTAATTTTTTTAAACAAATTATATAAGTTACCTTTTGATTATTGTTTATATGTAAAATAACAATAAAAACAATTTTTATATTAACTTTTTAGTTTGACAAAAAAAAAAAATATATGACTTCTTTTCAGAAATAATACGACGTATTATTTCCGAAATATTTTCAAAAATTAAGTTGAAAAGGTTGACTTTTGTAAGGATGTGGCTATTTTGAATACCCTACTTTGGATAGTTATTGGGTCAGAATTTCTAAAAATCGATATCTCAATAAAAAAAGGTTATTTTGATTTGTTAATTTTTGAAAAAGTTAGGACAGTTTTAAGGAAAAAAGTGAAAATCTACCAATTTTAAAAATTATAATTTTTTGGGGAATTTGCTCAATTTATAGGAAACAAAGGTATTTTTTTCAATTTTTATTGGTAATGTCTTCAAATAGATACGATTTGGGATCTTATCACACACTGTTGAAAGAAATCGGTCCATAAAAAAAGTGGCAACAGACACAAAAAAAAAAAAACACATCAGTAAAATTAATGCCTTCTTAGATTTGCATCGAACTTAAAAGAATACCAAATAAAACATAATTGTTATAGTGTACAATGATGTAGCAAAAAACAATCGGAAATAAAATTTTATCTTCATAAGGTGTTAAGGGTACTTATAAAATTATATTACATTATAATATTTGTTAATTAAATTATTCAATTACTATAAAAATTAAAAAAAGTTAGGGCTTAATTGCACTTAACTATCACTATCCCAAATTTCAAATATGTTATTAATCAAATTGTTTTTTTTATGATAACGTTTGATCAAATAAATTTTGCATAACGGTTAAAAAAAATGATCATTGAATTTTCAAAAATATTTGACAAAATTTTAAAATACTACAATATAACGCACAAATATTATAGTAAACTAGTATTTTAAAGCTTCTTAAATTTCTTGGCTTCTTAATTTCTATGTATTTCTATAGCTTCCTCGATATTATGTAATTCTATGGTTTTTTAAATTTTTATGGCTTCTTAATTTTCTTAAATTTCTATGGCTTCTTAATTTTAATGCATTTCTATGGTTTTTTTTAATTTTTATAAATTTCTATGGCTTCTTAACTTTTATGGATTTTTGTGGCCTCTTAATTTTCAAGAATTTTTATGGCTTCATAATTTTTGTGGCTTCTTAATTTTCATGCATTTTTGTGGCTTCTTAATTTTTATGTATTTTTATGGCTTCCTAATTTTTGATGGCTTCTTAATATTTATCATTTTTATGGCAATCCACCCAGTTTGGTTTCCACCTAAATATGAGAACCTGAGATACAATAGGAATACTACGGTTTATGCCCGAGAGAATGTTAGAATAAAACAAAGCCTTATATATATATTTATGTTTCATAGATTATGAAATAGCTTTTCACAGAGTTATTTGGGAAAGAATATTCCATATGCTAAAACTAAGACAATTTTCTGATGGAATAGTAAACTTGATTGTATGTTTATATTCAAAATAAATTTAAGGTGTTAGAAAGTTTAATTTGCGATAAAAAATATTTTGAAAATTTAATATAAGAAAATTACATATATGTATAATATATTGCATTTTATAAGTCAGTGAAATATGTATATTGCTATATGAAAAATTATGATCGAGAAATATATGAAACTGAAAAATACAAATAATAATTTTTAAACATAATTGTTATCTTAAAAGAAATTTAGTGTAGAGTTAAAAAAATTATCTTGTATAAATTATTTTACAAAAGTTTAAGTACAAAGTGATTTCATTTTTAATTAGTATAATTAGTAAAAAAAAAATCAATTTCATTAGATCTCTCATTAATATGTTTTTGTATGAACCATTACGATGATTTAGTGGAATTTTTTGATAATATTTTTATAAATATTATAATCATCTGTAGTAATACAAAAAAAATAAATAAGCAAAAACGGTGTATGGGGAATTTTGTTTGACCAAGGTTGGATGTTAGGGATTTGGTCAACTCAGGAGCAACGAGGTTCTATCGGGGTTGTAGAGTCCGAGGGTTTAGAATAATAAAGACAAGTAGATATAAAAAGAAATCATTAAAGTTTCTCTATAGAGATATTACAAATGATCTAACTGGTAAGTACCTGAAATAATACACTGAGGCAACGAAGAGGCGGTGGCCATCTCACGAATACCCAGTCGAAGTGTTTATATATACAGTAGAAATCACATTAGGTTTTAAACTCTTTTAGGCAACGAAGAGGCGGTGGCCATCTCACGAATACCATGTAATGTGATTATGTATAAGGTACGAACTAGTCAACAACAATTAATAAAGTTTGAATATAAATATGTGATCTATTGCTTTATTATTCTTTACTCAGATTATTAATTCTAAATAATTGGGTTAATATAAATTTACTTACTTTTTTATTTGGCTTGTACAAAGATCATCAAAGTTTGCGTAAATATTTATAATAAAATAAAGAGTTAACGCAAAATAATTGTATTCAATATATCTTTAAAATGTACCGACAACAACACGGGGTCGCGGCTAGTTTGTTCAAAATCAAAATAGAAGAATTCTGAATTCCTTGTTGAATTCAGGTCTTCAAAAGGAAGAGAGAATTCTGCTCTCTTGCTGGCACGCTCTCTCTTGCTTGTGTAAGCAGAATTAAGCCTTTTTATATTATTTTTAATTACCCCCTTCATAGGTTGTTGCCGTCAGCGCTTTTAGTGATTTTCAGTTTATTGTGTAAAATTTGAACATAACATGATAATTATTTTTAAGATAAGATGCATAGTATACAATAATCAATTTAACATGTATATACATATATAATAGCTAGTGTACAATGTGTATATGTTATGACAGATAAATTAATTATTTGTGTTGTATACAATTGGTATTAAATATAGAGTAATAATTTTTTATTGATAATGTAAGATGCGTAATGCAGAACATTGTGCATATTACGACACATCATTTTGAAATGTAGAGAGCTACGAAGTATACAGTTAAGTTCTGATCTCCCATATAGTTGGTAAATTTCTTATAATAGGTTAATTTCATTTTTCATTATTGCTACGTATCATATTAACAGATATTGACTTTTGTTAAAACCAGGGACATGTTTGATGGATTACTCTCTCGAGGTAAAAGAAGTAGATAAGTATAGTTTTAGTAATTAATTCGAAAACAGTCTTTTTGATTTATTTAAAAATAGTATTGGTGATCAATTCTTGGCTGCCATAGCTGGTACAATATTGGCGTATTAATGGCTTAATGAAGTCGCCAGTACTGATCGGTTGGTACAGAAATGGGTTACCATCAGACATATGGCAGTATTGTTCCAGTACTAGTAACCGCTACTGCGCCAAAACTACCAGCAATAGCGTATAATACTGCACCTGTTGTTAATTTCTGATTGGGATTATCAAGACATTACATAAGCCACCGCATGAAGCAATCTAATAATACATCACGTTAGTAGTAGCTGTTTTCTTCGTTTATTGGAAGTCCAGATTAAGATTGACATTATTCTAAACAATATTCTAAAAAAGTAAGATCACTATGATCTTACTTTTTACGATTTAATAACTATTATTAAATCGTATTGTAAATTTAAAAAATATAATTTTTACAAACTTTAATCTAGTTATAGTTTTATAGTCAGCAACTAAAGTTGAAGTTGGAACAAAAAAAAAACTTGATCTTGAATACAGATTATGTTTAAACAAACAAATATTGCTCATTAGAAAAGAAAGTGTAAATATTTTATTTAATGCTCTAACATAATGAATAATTTTATATTGTAGTTCAATTCTTAAGAACCAAAAGGAAAAATATTCTAGAATTCCTTCTGTTAACGTATTCTTTAATCAAATTGCTTGGTTTGATGTTAAGTGCACACCCAAAAATAATAATATCACATTATAATTTTTAAAAAATTTATTTGTTGCATTTAAGTTAAACATTAAAATTGCATTATTATATATTTAGCAAAAGGAGCGGCATAACAATTCCTACTTATAATTTTAACTATAAAAAATATATTTTACTGTTTATCTTATAGATGCAATTAAACATTGGCATCGCACTCCAATAGATTTTTAAAGAAACAATTAAAATGATTCCTAAATTAATTTACCAAGTAGGCGAATATGATGAAATAGTAAACTTACAAAAGCAGCATTTACATGCTAACTATTAGTTGCTTCCCGATTGATCGGGTATGCAATAAAACAAATAATCATAATTTTTTTACCATGAAATTTCATATGATAATAATAATCAGTTTTAAATCTTTCTATTCCCCGAAATTAACATGCTACAGAGGGTGATGGCCTTTTTTCACATGTCAGGAAGTCAAAGATAGTTAGTTCTCGGCTAGGCCAATGATGCACGGGACAGATATTACAGTCGGCTAGCACCAGAGACCACCAATGAGGAAATCATAAGATTGGCACCCTGAGATTTGAAACTGGGACCCAGTGCGCCGAAACATACGTTTACCCTTTAGGCTAGGCCGAGCCCTTAAAATTTACAGTTATGATTTTATTTGTTTATTTAATCATCATAACATTTCTTATAATAATGCACTTAATTTAATCTTGTTTAAGGACGCCTTATACACTAAATAAATTGTCGATGTTCGTCAATTTTTGTGATGTAGATAGCGACACATAGATCAAAATAGAAAATATCATTGGCACTAATTTTTCGAAAGTAAATATTCCGAAGGTTCTAGAAAAAAAAACCCAACCCAACTCAATTGAGCGTATTATAAAATTTGATTATAATTGTAAAAATCCATTGTTAAATTCAGGTGAAACTAAATATCATTTTTTTTTAGATTTATGATTTATATAGCAACATGTTACAAAAAATTTTGAAATATTATAGATTAGTAGTTGCACACACAAGTAGACTTAAAAAATTAATTAATTATAAAGTAAAATTATTTACTTTTGTAGTTAAATACTTTTATCATATCAAATCTAATTCGACAATAATTACTTTAAAAATATAAGAAATTAACGATTGTTATAGTTTGTATAGATAAAGCTGTTTAAGCTACTTATTATTTGATTAAGGCAGGTTTAAAATTAGATATTAAAAAATGATATCATTTAAAAAGGAAACTTCTAAGATTTTTATATCAAAAAAAATTATGGCAGTTTTCAGTATTAAAATATTTTATGTTAAATAGTGATTATTACATAAAAATTACATTTTTATTAAATTCGACGGCTATTTTCCCATAGAAGAAAAGGTGAAAGTACAATTTTTTTTATTGTACTTGTAGTATTTATTGTGAGCTTTATTTTGACACATATTTAAAGGACGCATATATCAGGAACATTTTCAAAAGTTAAGCTAAAAAAGTTAGTTTTTGTAAAAAAGTTTCTATTTTAAATCACCCCCTGTGATCAGGTTAAGTGTTATATCATCAAAAAAATGATATCAAATGAAAGGGACTTAACTAAGGTTTCAATATAACAAAAATTATGTTGATTTGTTAATTATTGAAAGAATTATGGAAGTTTTAAGAAAAAAATAAAGTAAAAAAAATGTCAAAAATTACTGATTTTCAAAATTGTAATTTTTTAGAGATTTCTCCCATTTATGGGGAACGAGTGAAATATTTTCAATTTTAAAGGGTAATTTCTTCAGCTGGATACGATTTGTGATCTTTTGACATATTGTTTATAAAATCGGTCTAGTGAGAGCTGAGAATAAGTGGCAACAGACATACAAAATAAAAACACATCATGGTAAAACCAATACCTTCTCATCTTCGCATCGAAGCTAATATATAGTACAGAAACTCTTAAATACTAGTATATAATCCCAAAATCCTCAAAAATGTAAATTAAAATGATTATTTTGTAAACTTTCCCGTTTGATGCGTTACAAGATTAAGCAAAAAGTTTTAACATTTAATTAATGTTTAGTTTAACATTTATTATCTTCCAATTTCATTGGATAACTTACATTAGGTACATTTTGTTTAGAAAATGTAACTATTGAAATAATTAATAATTTTACTTCGTATACTCTTAAAAAAATGTCCGAATTTTCATATACACGCATTGAAAGTTTTTAACGTATAATATAACAGGGAAAATTTGGATAATTAATGACAAAAATGTTACATTTGTGTAAACATTTTTGTTACTTACGTCAAAGTTATATTACTTGTGTTTAAAACTAAATTATACATTAAAAATACCATACTGGCATATCGGAATTTTTTGATTATTTTTTATAATGTATATTTTTTTTATGAAGTGTGGAATTTTCGTATTGATATTTGTAGTGACTCAAAAAGAACTTACTCTTGTAGAAGCTTAAAAGAAAGAATTAAATAAAATAAAATATAAAGGGATGTTAGGTGCTAGTTTGAGCCACACTACTCTTGTTTTATTAATAATATTATTATTCAGGATATAAGTACGAGGGTCTGTAATAAAGATAGAAGATGATAGAAAAATAAAGTAATCTTTATTCTATTAATATGAAATTTATTGTGATTAATTATCAATTCATTAATATCAATAATGCCACGAGTCTTGACGGTTATCGATGATAGGAGGGATTGAGTCACCTCATGCCTACTTAATGTATGTACTCATAAAATTTAATTCTAAACTTTATAAATTTTTTATGAAATTATTAGTGTCCTACCTTGATATTTTCTCTGACACTTTTAAATAAATAGATATTGTATTCTTGTACAAAAATAATTGTAGAGACGGCGGATCACTTCTCGCATATATTTCGTTATGAAAATTTGGACTGATTTGCGTAGTTAGTGCCTCTATGAATAACTGACCGCATCTGAGTGAGAGCATTCTGACCATCATCAGGACATCTGAGCCAGAATGCTCATTATTTTGGGCTTTTTATATTAATTTTGATGGTATTTCAAAGGCAAGAAGTGATCACCGACGATACACCATTATTTCTTTATTAATCGTAATTTACTACATGTTATTTATTACATTTTTAGCAGTAATGATCTACCGTTTTTCTATAAAATCTTTCATATTTATTACCTTATGTCTAACACATTACTATTACATATTGTTTATTATTTCCTGTTTGTTTTATATAATTAATATATGCTTTTTTCTACGAATATATAATATATATTATTTTTATTGGTATACATATCATTTTGTGTGATTGATTAATTGAAGTCTTAAATAATACATTATGACATTAATGATATATTGTGTATATCATGACATATTTGCAACTATCCATAGCTCAAACAGAATGAATAATTATTCACTCTGTTTAAAATGGAGTTAATTTTTATACTTGTACTGATATAAAGTTTCATAGACCTAATTTTACATTATTTTGTTTGAATTAGTTACTACGCATATAATAATTGTAAGTAATAATGAGTTACTATTATAACTATATCTAATTACATCATTCACTTAAATTGATCTTTCTGTAGTATACTATTACCATTATCGATTAATATTAAAAAAATACTCTTTAGATTATTGTTTGTAATAAAAATTATCATTAGTACTTAAATCTTGATACATTAGTTAGCGTAAACTATATAACTATTTTGTAATTAATGAATACAAGTCATGTGATTCATAAATATATATAAAATAGACATCCAATAACATTTACTACCAAAAATTTAAATAATAAATAACACTCAGTAATTTTTTTTTATTTGAAGTGTCATTTGGATACAATTTTAATAAAAAAAATTGATCTTATAATCGTTAAAAGAATTAATATTATAATTAATTTGAGAGGAATACAAATAAGCTCTACCTAAATGTATTTATATATTTATTAAATAAAAATAAATCAGAGAGAATTTGATCAACACCCGTGTAATTTTCATTAGTTTAAATGATAACTTACTGAACAACATTTTTTATTTATTTAATAATTATTTATAAATATATCGGTGAATTTATTTGATTATGATTACTAATGTTTCATGCAGTTGTTATTATATAGACAGCTTTTAACTTCAACAATCAGTATAAAGTTTATCCATTGGTACTTGTTTAGGTATAGTTTTACTATACTCTTTATTTATGGATGAAGGCATCGGCGTCATCCATGAACAATTTTTTAAAAATGTAGGGGTATCAACTAGAATCATCTCATCACCACAACCACAAGATGGTTTTGAAGAATTTGGACTACATGTGTCATTTAAAATGTCCCATTCTGCACACTTAGAAGATGATTTTGGAGATTTAGGGCAGCATGTAATATTTTTAATATCCTGCTCATCACATTTAGATTCATTTTTGATACATGGAGAACAAGGTCCTGGCGTTATTTTTTCAAGTTTACTATCTTCCTTGATAATTTTTTTGCAAACATTTTTTATTGGAGGGCAACACATAGGCGGAACAAGCGGTGAAGATGGTTTTAAAATTTCCACTATTGTTTTATCGGGAAAATTTAAGCCAAAGTCACAACATTCTTGAAAATCTATCCGTATATTTTCATATTCGCTCATTTTATAAAAACACAATATATTTAGAAACCCGTTAGAAATTGTACTTTTTGTATTTTATTAAATTAGTTCTGGTATCATGAATATTTTTATCATAGAAACTAATACCATATGAAATTTTATGGATTAATTATTATTATTATTATACTTATTTAATTTTTAAGCCAATAATGAATAAAAATAATTTTTATTTTGGTACAGTAAAGACTTTTACCTACTATTAATTGAGTAAAAAAAAATGTCGAATTTTTTCATATACGTACTGGAAGTTTTTTACATATGTCATGGTGAAAAAATTAAGATAAATTGTGATAAAAGTGTTATACTTGTATATAAAATTTTAATTCTCTACGTCAAAATTATACTACTTGTATGTAAAATTGACGTGTACAATAAAAATATACTGGCGAATAAAATTTTTTGTACAATTTCTTACAGTGTAGTTGCATTTAAAAATAAAGATTAAAATATCGAAAAATTAAACCAACTGTTTTAGTTATAGAAACATTGCGTTTGGTAGTAAACTAGAAGTAGCTTGATTATTTAATAAATATAAATTCAAGAAGTATGCAAATATCAGTAAAGAAGATGATTTGTTATAAAATCGAGGTCCATGTGAGTAACACTAGTAATTTTTTAATACAAATAAACCTGCATCACAGTAAGGCTATTAGTGCATTACTAAGGACCCTAACTGTGAGGAATATAACACCATTACATATAGTACTTATTTAGGAACCAAGGATAAATGTTAATCAGATTAAGGGGCTGAATCTAAGAAATTTTAATCTGTTTCATAAGCAAGCAGATAAACTAAGAACTCGTAATTTATTTAACGAAGTAGTAAAAGCCAGCTTAGTACTCAATCAATCAAGTGCAGACTTAATAATTATTAGAGTAATACTAATTGATGTTAAAAATATTATAGTAGACTCAGGATACCTACTATATGAGGCCTCAGACCTAAGTAGGTACCTAATAATGTTTAATCATTTTAGTAAAAATGAAAAATTAGAACTCATTCTAGGTATGGATGCTAATGCTCATCACACTATTTGGAGAAGAATTAACAACACAAAAAAAGGAATGAATCTGCTACTGACTACAAACCTCAGTATAGTGAACAAAGGTAGCAAACCTACCTTTGTAATCAAGAATAACCTACAATTTAGATTAGGTACAAAGTACTGAAAGGAGACAAAGTACTGAAAAGGCTGTAAATATCTTACAAGACTCCATTAATTCGACTTACAAGAAAAACTGTCCTTCAATAAAAAGGTAAGATACAGCTACAGAGTGTAGCTTAATAGAATACTAACCTTTCTAAATTAAGAAAGTTCACACAAGCTCTTAAATAAAGAGATGAAATCAGATTTGGAACAACACTGGGAGTTCTATAAGGATGCCTAAAGGAACTACAAATCTGCATTGAAAAAGTCCAAAAGAAAAGCTGGAAGAAGTTCTGTGGAAAAATACCACATCTCCTATAGCATCTAGACTTCTGTGATAGCTAGGGTATAGACTATACAAATCAGTCGGCAATACTACTGATAGATGACATGTTCACCAATAATGTTAATGATACATTATCATATTTGCTAAACACACACTTTCCTGATACACGATACACAGCACAAACGAATTAAATTACATTTTAGAAAAAATTAAAAGGAAAATTATAATAAAAATTATTCTTTATTACACTCAAAAATATAACAAATTTTATTATATTTTTCAATTAATAAAATTATTTAAAATACATAATATTTGAAAAAATTACGACTTTAAAATTAGTTGCTTATAATAGTATGTAGTATTTTATTTTCGTGCAGAATAAATGCAAAGAATTAAAATTAAATATTGAAAATTACGTAGTTTGTGAATTTTTGATAAAACGTAAATTTAACATTTTAAAACTCCATAAGTGGTAGTAAAATTATTTCTCCGTCATCAAATTTTCAGCGGACATTTTAATTTCCTAAAGATAACTATGTAAATTTGAAACTTTAAAATAACATACCTAGATGTTACTGAAAAAAAAAATTAATTAAAACATATTTTGACGTTTAAATTTTGCTATTAAAATACTGCAATATATAAAAAATTCAAATCAAAATAAAAATGTTAATAAAAAATTAAAAACTCATAAACTTAAGAAAAAAATACTATTTACTATTTAATATGAGTAAAATAGTGTTAGTTTCACAATAACATCTTATTTGAATATGAAATTATAGGATCAAGAACTTAAGGGGTTTTTTCATATTTTTAATTATAAAAATTGCACTATCTGGTAAAAAAAAACAATAAAAAAAATGAATTATTTTTAATGACCTTTAAGAATTCTATGATAAAAATTTCAAACATTTCTGAACTATGGCAGCAGTTACATTAAGTGATTTCATATGGAATGACCCTTATACGATATATTAAAACAAATAAACTTGTATTGTATACAATCAAATCTTATCATTAATTAATATTCTTTACATATTGAGTACAGTTTCTATTTAACACATCCTATATCATGAAAAACCCATTGATTATTAAGTCATCCTTCCTATTTGAAAGATACCTTTCCACTTTTAACTCTTATCTTAGTACTTGATTTTTAATGATCTTAATAAGTTTTCAAAACATTATGAAACCTATATATAAAGCTATATTTAAAATAATTTAATATTCTAGGTGAAACAAAAAATAGATTAAATATTGTCAGTCTATCATAATGGGTAAGATTGAAGTTTTTAGTATGGAATATTGTATAATTTTTATACAGCTTACAAAACCACAAAAAAATCATCGAAATATAGCATAGAAAAAAACTTTACCCTTTTTATGAGTTTTCATATTTTATGTATTTTAGTTAAATTTAATTACTTTACATATTTATTATTTAATATTGTAACAAATATACATAATTTTATTTAGTAAACATTATTTATGCACTATATTTAAAGATAATATCTAATGTACAATACTATTATACATATATAGGTATACTTAGCTTTTTATTAGCATCAATATTAGCAATTGGGTCACTTGGATATGAAAATGACGATAATCTGATTTTCATTGGAAAAAAATGGGTATTTCTAATTAGTGGATCAAGCGGTTGGGATAACTATAGACATCAGGTAAAATCATTCAATAAATGTATGAAGTTGTATATATTTGCACTACCATTATATATTATAATTTGAAATTATTGCCATGTAATATTGTATCTTCGTTTGATTCTTATAAAAATAAAACAATCATAATTGATTATACATAATAACCCAATGTTTTTTAATTTGATTCAGATGAATATTTAATTATTTATAAAATAATGAACTCATTTTATAATGTTTTACTTATTTAAATAGGCAGATATAGCTCATGCATATCAAATTGTTAAAAGAAATGGAATTCCAGATGAAAATATAATTGTCATGATGGCAGATGATGTAGCAAATCACACAAAGTATTTTAATTACAAAATAATAAAATAATTATCTCGTAAATAATACCAAATATCCATTATGAACTTTATTCTATCTTTCAGCAATCCGGTGCCAGGAACTTTAATTAATCAGCCTGATGGAGTCGATGTCTATAAAGGAATAAAAATTGATTACTCAGGCAAAGTAAGTAGAGAATAATACTACTTGTCTGTATTTTGAATAAGTAAATTTAACTGTGCCAAACACATTATCTTAGGATGTAAATAGCGAAAATTTTTTAAATGTCCTGAAAGGTCATAAAAGTGCTATGAAAGGAAAAGGTTCTGAAAGAGTTATTGAAAGGTATATATTGATAATTTTTTTAACAATTGTTGCTTTAAATTATTTATTATTTATAACATTTTCTTCTATAATTTAAAATGTCTGTTATAGTCGTAAACATGATCACGTTTTTGTTAATTTTGTCGATCACGGGAGCAATGGTATTTTGGGATTCCCTGATACTTTTTTATATGCCGATGATTTGATTATGACTTTAAAAGAAATGCATGCTAAACGTCGCTACCGAAAGGTAATATTTACTAGAAGGTTTTCGCTTAAAGAGGTCTTTAAGTTATTTTTTTATTTACTAATAACACTTTTTTTTTAAAGTTATTAAAGGGACAAATTTTATTATATTATTATATTTTTTCTTAAGATGGTATTGTTCATTGAAGCATGCAACGCAGGTTCGATGTTTGATGGATTGATTGACGATGATACAAAAAGTGAATTTTTTTACGATCATATCAATAACATTAATTTTATTCCTTTTTTTTATATTTTTAGTCATTGCAGTTACTGCATCAGGTCCCAGAGAATGTTCATATGCATGTTATTGTGACGAAAGTGAATACCATACGTGTCTGGGAGATTTATTTAATGTAAAATGGATGGAAAATTTAGACCAAGTAAGAAACAATTATTTGATAAATACTTTTCTTATTTTTAGTTATTATTTAATTTTTTTAACAGACTATTTTCGATGTGTCGACAAAATCAAAGACAATATTGAGAGATTTTGAAGAAATTCGAACAAACGTGACTAATAGTAACGTAATGGTATACGGTGACTTTCATGTAGGTTTCGAAAAACTTTCTAAGTTTATAGGATACAACGTGCAAAGAAATTCACAAGGAGTAATTAATTATGTACATCATCACCCGATAAAAGCAGGAGTAAGAAAAAACTTTATTGGTTTTCAAAATAATCAGTTAAAATAAAAAATATTTTTTTATCTAGTCTTTAATATCCAATCGCAATATACCAGAAATTATTTTAAATCGTAAACTTGCGAATTCCAAGAACATTCAAGAAATCAAATCATTAATGCAGAAAATTAATCATAGGAATCAAGTTAGTATTGATAATTCATATAATTCTATCTAAAATTTGTTAGACGATTAAACAATAAAACATTTGTGATAATAAAATTGAAAGATCTTAATTTTATCATTTTTTTCCTCAGATGAAACAAGTTATTGATGCAATATTTTTTAAAATGTACAATCGTATTGTTGAAGCATTACCTGCATTGTCTTTTAAAATAGGAACAATAGAAACACCAGCTCCTTTAAAATTATCGATTGATGTATTCCCGTGTTATAAAAATATAATTAACACGATTTCTTCAAATTGTTTTTCACTTGCAAAGGTAAGACTAGTGAAACAATCGAATTCTTCAAGATATATATAAATATGATTGATTACTTAGTAATCGTTAAAAATTATTTAATTTGTAATCTTAAGAAGAAAATTTATATCTTTTTCATTTTTGTTTAAAAAAAAATAGAAAATGAATTGTTTATTAATGGTCTTGTGTAGATGGATTTATAGACATATATTAGAGGATTTTTCTGATTTTATATAAGAATATCAAAAACTTATCTTAATTATTTAATATTTTTTCAGAATCCATATGTGCTTAAGAAGTTAAAAATTTTGTCTAACATGTGTGTGGTTGATAGCAATATTGACAAAATTATCGTCGTAATAATCAATGATGTTTGCTCAATTACAAATATACCAAACGGATTGGAGAATATCCAGTAAAAAACAATATATAAAATAAGTAGACTTATAAGATATATAAGTTTTAAAAATTACTACTTGTGTGTGGTTATTTTTATTATTATTATAAAAAATCTTGTCATCACAGTCCATTTTGAATACATTTTAGTTTTGTAATACAATAATTTTTTAAGTGTAACATAATTAAAAATGTGTTTCTTTTAATTACCTATTTTCATATCACCGTCGTACGCAAGAGGGGGGTTTCAACCCCCTCCCCCAAAATTTGTAAGCTAAGCGATAATTTTAAACGATAAACAATAAGTAATAACATTACAAAAGGTCATATCATACTATAAATAATTCCACAATAAAGTAATCGAAAACAAGATTTTTTATGAGCGAATAATATGGGCAGTGTCACATCTAATTTTCTTTAAATTTCTAAACCCCCCCGCCAAATTTAATTTCTGTGTACACCACTTTTCATGTATTATGAAGTATTTTCAAAATAATAAAATGTTGCACAAGTATTGAAAAAACTAAAAAAATAAAAAAAAAAAAATTGTTTTAAATTAATACTGATTTTGATTATTAATATGTTAAAAATAAGGAAAATGAAATATTTAACCTATTTTTTTAATCCTTTAAAGTTGATTTTTATGAATGTTTATAATAAAAAAAAATTAATTTATTTTACCATAACTTTTAACTCAATTGGCAAGTTTGACATTGCCATCATTAAATAGAAAATTTTATGAGAATTAATAAAATTGTATTGTTAAGATAAATATGCAGTTAGGAAGTTTTATAATGACTATTTATAGTAAATTTATCAGAATAACTCAATATTATTTTGTATTTTTATCGTAATAGATAACTTAAATAGAAGTAATAGTAATCATTTCCTAGTAACTTCTAGTGTTTAAAAAGATTCTGCAATTGAAATATTCAGAACTTAATTTTTTTTAATGATTTACTTTAACTAAATGAACCAATCAAAACAAAGTTGTTAAAAAGATTTACTCCATTGAGCGTATTATAAAATTTGATTATGATTGTAAAAATCCATAGTTAATTCAGGAGAAACTAACTATCATTTTTTTTAGAAATGATTTATATAGCAATTTGTTACCAAAATATTTGGAATATTATAGTCTAGTAGTAGCATACACAAATAGAGTAAATAAATTATTAAATTACAAAGTAAAATGATTTAATTTTGTAGTTGAAACTTATCATATCAAATTATCATGTCAAACTTGATTCTTCAATAAATACTTTGAAAACATTAGAAGTTAATGATTTTTATTGTCTGTGTGGAGAACATGTTATAAGTAACTGTTTAATTGATAAATTAGAATTTTTTTTCAATTTTTGAGGGTAATATCTTCTAATTAGATACGAATTGTAGTCATTTGACATATCGTTAAAAAAAGTAGGTCAAGTTAGAGCAGAGAAAATAAATGATAGTCACAAAAAAATATCTTCTCAGCTTTGCATCGAAGCTAAAACTTAAAATATAATAAAATAATTTTAATATGAATAAGAAATTTCTTCTCGCGGGTGACGACTACAGTGATGGAATCCTTGATCTTTATTGAAGTTATTGAATCTAAATCAGATAAAAGTCAAAGCAGTTGAACATTTATTCTAACATAAAAAGAATTAAGAAAAAATGCAAAACATTCCTTGCCCTTCGAGGGTTGGAACCTTGTACCCAAGCGCGTTAAATACAAGTTTTACCGACTGAGTAACCGTACTTCACTACGATCCATACATTTTTCCAAAAGTTATAGCAATATAAATTTAATAATATAAAATATAGAATCAAGAATTTTTTCACGGAAATCGTACGTTTTTCTTTAACTTTGATGTCCATTTTCACTATGAAGACAAGTCCAGAGGTCAATTTTTTTTTTCACAATACAGTATATTACATAAGCTTTAATTTAAGGTATATATAAAAGTGTTAGTCTTTCGGAACATTTTCAAAAGTTAAGTTGAAAAAGTTAATTTTTTGTGAAAAAGTTACCATTTTGAAACCATTCCTGTGGGCTGGTAAAGAGTCAAACGTCCACAAAAATATATAAAATGATAGGTAAATACCTTAGATATCTATAAAAAAAAAATTATATTGATTCGGTCATTTTAAAAAAAGTTATGGCAATTCTAAGTAAAAAAAATTAAAAAAATTTCGAAAATTTGCGATTTTTAAATTTGTAATTTTTTGGGGGTTTTCCTTCATTTACGGGAAACGAAGGAATTTTTTTCAACTTTTGAAAGTAATGTCTTTGACTAGATACGATTTGGGATCTTTTGACGTATTGTTCATCAAAATTGGTCCAGCAAAAGCTGAGATTGAGCGTTCACAGACACAAAAAATAAATAAATAAAAAAAACACATCATAGTAAAATTAATACCTTCTCAGCTTCGCATCGAAGCTAAAATTATATTTATAGTTTTGTATGTTTGAGTTTCAATGACACACAAAAAAGACCAAATACAAGTTTGATTTTTTTTTAATTAATATCGTTACCTAAATATTAATAAATTAAATAAATTATGGAAGTCAAATAAAATTATAATATCATGGGCAGTTCAAGGTCGTTTTACGCCTTGTTGAAAATCATAATGACTATATTTTAATATTAATACATAATTTAGTTTATCATTTTTAATATTTAAATATAGGAATGGTACGCTAAAATCTTCCTACTGTCCTTTTAATTTCATAAGAATCAAAAATACTAGCCCATTTAAACTTTGACTCCAAAAAATATTACAAGAAATTAATCATTTATTGTTAAATTAATTATGTTGTAATTTATTTAATTACCTGTGATTAATATCACTGTAATATTATTATATCTTCTTCAGTATCTAATGAAAGAGTTGAATTTCTGACTCTAGGTTTCCATAAAAACAGATAATATAATAAGCGAGTACTGTTATTATTCTTATGATTTTTATCTGAAGCAAAAAATTGAATATCGATATTTTGGATAATTTTTTTAATGTAACTTTAATTATATATAGAGTATTCACTGACAAATAAACATAATCTACGTTTTTAATGTTAAACCATTACTTTTCTTTCTTTTTTGAAGATAAAATGTTTGTTGTATGAAATCATCTGTATTATCTATTTCACTTGTTATGTCTCATTATCTAAGTAATTAAAACAACGTAGGAATATTAAACCTTTTGCTTTATTAAAAAATAGAGAAAAATCAATAAAAAAAGTCAGGTTAGTCTGAATATTATAAAAGAGGATGATAACGCACAGGTCATTCTTTCGATTTAATAGGATTCTAAAAAAATGTTACCACCGAGAAAAACTAGTCTACTCAAGTACCTTACGTAACAATTATTATGAAGCCATTACTAAATATAATCTATTTAATTCAACCACTACAGAACTTGTCGATCGCAATCACTGACTTATACGTGTGTGTAGGTTTGTAATTTATACTTAATAACAGTGGTTAAAGTGGAAAAAACTATGAGGAGGACTATAGTTTCTAAAAAAAAACCCAGCACAAGGGGGTCACGGCACAGTGGTGACATGGCATAGTTGGATCAAGTATGATATCTGACAGTGATTAAAATCACTATTAAAAAAAAATGCTTCGATGCAAATCTTTGGATAGTGTTTAATTTTAAAAAATTGGTGTATTATTCCAAAAGCTACATGATCTGCTAGTTCCTTATTAATATCTTGATTAAGATAAAGCATGTCGAATGAAAAAGGGATTATTAAAAAATATTATTTCTCATAAATAAGGGAGTTGATCCATACACTTTTCAATAAGTTATAGGCATTATAAAGTTAAAAATGTAAAAAATAAAATCGAGAATTTTCACACGAATAGCATTCAGTAGCCATTTTCACCGTGAAGACAAGTCCAGAGGTCAAATTTTTTTTTTCAAATTAAAGTACATTACATTAGCTTTAATTTAAGATATACATTAAAGTATCAGACCTTCCGGAACACTTTCAAAAGTCAAGTTGAAAAGTAAATTTTTTGTGAAAAAGTTGTCATTTTAAATCCCCCCCTGTGGGCAGATAAAGGGTCAAATTTACAAAAAAAAATATACCAAATGAAAAGTAATGATATCATGCATCTATATAAAAAAAATTATATTTATATGTTCATTTTTGAAAAAGTTACGGCAGTTTTTAGTAAAAAAAAATTGAAAAAATTTCGAATATTAGCGATTTTTAAATTTGTAATTTTTTTGGAGGTTTCCCCCATTTACGGGGAACGAGGGAAATTTTTTCAATTTTTGAGGGTAATGTCTTCGACTAGATACGATTTGTGATCTTTTGACGTATCATTGAAAGAAATCGGTTCGGTGAGAGCTGAGAAAAAGCGGTAACAGACACAAAAAAAAAAAAAACACATCATAGTAAAATAATACCTTCTCAGCTTCGCATCGAAGCTAAAATGAAGAGCGTTCCCGAGCCACACGAAATTGTCTTTCCTCAAAGGCTACAAATAATAATGATCATAATAAGCTAATATATTTACTTCGTAAAAAAAGTTATCTCAATAAAGGAATAGATTAGTGCCTACCTAGTACGCTTTGTACTTTTTAGTATGCCTTTAGTACTATGCCACATCACCACTCTGCCGCGACCCCCCTGTGCTAGGTTTTTATTTTATTATTTTTTAAATATTAACACTTGTAATAATCTATTTATAATTTTCTTTAGTATTTACTCTTATTTATAACATACATAATTAAATAAATAAATAACTCGCCTAACGAATAAATTTTAAGTAAATCATATTACAAAGTAAAAAATATTTTTGTTAAATTTTATTCTATCGCTCAATTTTAACAATATTGAAACCGCAGAAATTTATATTTGTATAATACTACTTAAAATGAATTATTATTTTTATAAATTTTATATTTGTATATTCAAGTGATATAATGCATATAATACTCTTATAATATGTTTACATTTTTAAGTACTATACAAAAATTAATTATTAGCTTAAAATTAAGTTTTTATTTATATATTTTAACAGTAAGCTACTTTTATATAATTTTGGTTTATTAAAGTTAGTTTCCATTTAAAATAATTTCTTTTTAATCACCGTCATTATTTTCTGATTTAGTGTATGCATGATTATCTGAACAGGAAAATTGATTTTGAGTAAACATATTATCGTTGGTTTCTCGATCAAAATATGTATCATTTAGTTCCTCGCCAAGTTTTCTTCTTCTAAATTATTATACTCATTGTCAATGATTCTTGGATCATATTCAAATCCAAGCTCTCGAAACTTATCATGAATAATTTTTTCAGATAAATTATCGAAATTTTTTATGAAATTATCGTATAATCTTAGATTATTTTGGCTCAATTTAGTTTTTACCAATTTACCAAAATTTACCATCCAAATAACCAATTGGTCTTCCACGATTTTACTTTGTAATACACAATATTGTTGAATATCTTCATTTAAACTAAAATTCCAAATTTCAAATTTCCTTTTCAAAATAGTTAATAAATCGTGATTGTATTTTTGGTTGTTTTTCGAAGCTAGTTCTATTGTTAAATATTTCGTAGAAACGATTAAATTTTTTAAACAATGTTTTAAAATATAATTGTTGCTATTACTTTCTTCTAAAGGTTTTGTATGATACCTATTGATTGATTCTAATGCCATTTTCATTCGGCTTATCAGTGGATTTAAACTNAATCCTGGCGCCGAGATATCGTATTATTAAATCGTACTCTTTTACGTGGTCTATAGTACAATTGTTTCACGATATCTCAAAAACTATGTATAATATTCAAGAAATCTGCAGTACATTTATTAATTGATTCTTTATTTAAAGCATATTTATCAAAACAGTTATCAATGAACTTTAATACATATAAAAATATGATACTCAGATCATTTGCATACGAACAACCTAGAATAAAATAAGCTCCTCGTATTTTAGTATCAGCATTATTTGTGGTAATTTTCGAATCAAATATAAAATCAAATGTATAAATACAACCATTATAACTAGCATATTGTACATTACTTAAATTTTTTTCCCATATCGTCTTATAGGAAATAACATTTTTGATAAACTTTTCCACGTTATTTATTGTATTACACAGAGCTTGTGTATTATATAAAGAGTAAGACATTATTAATGCATAAGTTATGATAAACAAATTAAAATAATGAAAGTTTATCATATTTTTTATGAAAAATTGCTAGTATTAAATTGAGCGACCAAAAATTAAAATGTTTGAATTTGTACTGCTTTACATTTTTTATAGTGATGTTAAAGTTTTAAAATAAGAATTCACTCAATTAAATTTTTCTATGTTAACAAGTGTTTTTTCATGTATTTTTAATTTTTATAAAAGAATCATCATTTATTTTAAATTAAATATTTCAGTTAGAAATACTCCATTTGAACCTTAATTATATAGTAATCTATTTGTTTTTATAAATAAAAAACAATCAGCACAAGTATTTAATAATGTATACATGCATGGGCGCCCGCAGGAAATTTATCAGGGGGGGCCAAAAAAATTAATTACAAAAAAGTAACATTAGATAAAGTGTTTATTAACTGAAAATTGCAAAATATATATACAGGGTAATTCTTTTTATCATAACCCACTCAATTACTTACAGAATAATAATAATTTAAAAATTTTTTTTTATTATTATCTTTAGTTACACATTATTCTTGAATTATTAACTATGTAATACTTTTTAAGTTCATCCCTTATGCCTGGCAAGGGTGTCAACTTTGTTTTTTTAAATTGGAACACATATTTTTAATTTAATAAAATGTTTGAGTTTTTAATTTAATAATAAATGGCATTTGAATTTTTAATGAAACTTAATTTGTTTATTAGATATAAACATTTAAAGTTTCAAATTTTTGAGTTAATATACAGGGTGTTCAGTAAGTCAGGAAACGGGTATCTATTGTTCTCATTGTTACAAACAATGAGAACAATAGATACCCGTTTCCTGACTTACTGAACACCCTGTATAGGTATAATACACAAGGGATTACAAATACTGGTAGCTAATTGGTTTTTTATGACATCGATATTAGCAGGTACTCAGCATTGTTATTATCAATGATAGTAAGGTACATTGTTGTGAGTTTATAAATACACTAACTGGCAATACAAAAAGTATATCTATTGATAGGATAGATTAAATACACATAGATAGGCCACGGCTTCAGACAATTGGCAACCGATTTTTTGTTAATTTATACCCGTAAAGATAGCGCTATATATCCTTTCGGAAATATTAAATATTTAATAATAACTGTTCAGTTTGCTGATATTCAAGTAATAGTCACGATTATTGATGTACGGCTAATGGTGTTAGCGCAAATTAAGTTAAGAACCAGTTATTACTAAAAGGCGATTGCTATTTGATTTAAATGAAACTTTTCGTTTTAAATACAAATTCGATAAAACATGTGTTTTGTATTTTATTAATATTGATTTAAATTTGACTATTATTCATTTTTCTTAATTTTCTCTGTTGAAAATCTTAACTTATTACATAACAATTTCTCGCTACCCAGTTTTTATCGCAATTAAAAAAAATACACTTATTTCCTCGTTGTGTACTCATTGTTATAATTATAATTATATAGATAATAATACAAAAGTAAATATGTTAAATGGTAAAACCACGCAAAAGGGACTGTTAGCGCGAGTCACACTATAGTATGGTCTTTTATCTTGGTTTGGCTGGTCAGCAATGTGTCTTTTAGTATTAAGTCTAATCAGTGTACGTTCCACCGCTGAACCATCAGCGACGCGCTCCAATATTAATCAAGGTTACATTTGTATTTAAATATTTTCATGTAAGTTTTAATTATAAATAAAATTAAGGAACAAATATTTTGTACATTTTATTTATTCATGTTAAATTTAATATTCATTACATTAATCAAACAAATTAAAAAATTTTATATCAAAAAAATAAGGTTAATTGAGCGTTCGATTTTTTAACGGTTAATAATCCCGCTCACCAACAAGGACCTTAGTCTTCAGTACTCTAGTGAAAGTATGAATAGTGATTATGAAATAGGGAAGATTTTTTATTTAGTTGGATATTTTTACATTGATAGGTTTTAAAAACAACACAAAAATACAAAATAGGCATGATAATTCGTGTTACAATAAGATGTAAACATAGCTAATACATCCTGTTTTTAATGCAATTCCAAATATAATCCTGGCGCCGAGATATCGTATTATTAAATCGTACTCTTTTACGTGGTCTA
>NW_026099573.1:39538089-39540689 GCF_025091365.1 Daktulosphaira vitifoliae | reverse complement strand
GCTACAGAATATTTACTACTGAATATTAATAAGATATTTTTTTACTAAAATTTTTCTTAAATTCTACTCTACAAAATAGCTATCTTAGATTTTTTTTTTACATTTTATTTAAAATTTAAAAATAATTAATATTTTTAATAAAATGTAAAAAAATTAATTATTGAGATATAGCTATAGACCTAACGTCTAACTAATATTTAAAAAAAAAATCAGCTAAAAATATTAACTGGATCAAAAGTTATTTAAGTTGTCAGTGAGTGGTGGGCCACCCTGTATATGATCTTATAGTAATTAAGAAAATGTTTTTATTGGAAGTTATATAACATATATCAAAGATAATTATGCAATCATACCGATTTTAAACACATCAGAAAAAGATGTTTCGATTTTTATAAATAATATTAAATTTGATTTTTTACCACAAGATTTCGTGCTCATAAATAATATGAAATACTATCAATTGTAATAATGTTAATACTAATAATAATAATAGATTAACTCTTTTAAATTAAAACCATAAATTAAATCATTTAAACGGCAAAGAAAAGTTGTCTATTAATAATTTATACAATCAATTTAATGATATATTAATTTTATCCGATGATAAATTATCTTATACTAATCAAATTGTACATAAAATAATTACTCCTAATGCTCATCCAATTAATATAAAACAATTGATACCCTATGTGTCATAACGAGGAAGTTGATAAACAATTAAAAAATCTTTTAAAGCAAGGTAGCATTGAAAAGTCAAATAGTCCATGGAACTCGTCTAGAATTCTAAATTTTATAAAGGAATATATATATTATGTTTTGTCTGTTAATAAATATTTTTTTGATTTGTTTTATACTCTTTTTTTGTTATTTTCATAAAAATTATAAATTAATTGTTCAAAAAAAGAGTTATATAAAAGATTAAATAATCTGAATTATTCTTACCATGTCAGAAATATTTATTAACGATATTTTTTAAAAAGGCACTAGTATAGAATTTACTCAATACCTACAAAAAAGAATGAACCAATAAGTTAATACTTATTTGAGTCATTATGATATCTTAACTATATGCTATGTTAAGTGGAAAAAATGATACATAATAAATGTATTCGTAAAAAATTATAAAGTTATGTTTATGAATAAAATGANGATAAAGTTATATTTATGAATAAAATGAAATTAAACCTTTCAGAAAAGCTAGATACAAAAATAGTGCTTATTATTTAAAAAAAAAAATGTATAAACATGCAAAATCATGTTTGAGTATCGTATTACTGGCTTGTTAAATTAATTAGATTAGAAACATAATTTTAAGTAAAAATTAAATTAAAAGCAAAGTATCAGATATCTTATTTTAACAAATTTTAAAATTTTATATTTTTCATAATTTCTGAATGTTTAGAATTTATAATACATGATTTCAAAATAGGTTATTTTATGTATTTATGTTATTATTTATATATTAATATATTTTATTATTGTGGACTATTAGATGTGATTATTATATATCTTGATNTTATATGTATGAAAACACTATTAATTATTTATTCTATGAATTATTGTTTTGTATTAACTTATATCAGTTTGCTGTATATCCTATTGTGACTCAAATGTGTTATGTATTAAAATTTTTGAAATAATATTTTAGATATTATTTCTCTTTAAGGGCGATGGTGTCGTGAACCCATAATTATTTTGTAAATTTTAGTTTTAAGGAATTTATATGCAACATTATAATTACTATAAAGTATTATAGTATTAATATTTTAATGATTATTTAATGAACAATGTAAATATAAAAGGAGCCTTGACCATCTTCTCAGTGGTCAGTGTTCTATCAGTGAATGTTATATTATAATTAGTTATTACTTTGACTCTTCCTGACAACACTTATCCGCGTTGTCAAATTGGACTTCGAACACCCAGTTTACCACTTATTATTTGGCATCCCTGAAAAATTTGGTTTCAATTGGTTACCGCATACGTAGGTAAATTTAATGGGATACTATTCTAAAATAAATGAAATATTTGAAGCGGACTTAATAAAAAGAAAGCCATTTATGCACATCTAATAGTCCATAATAATAATATATTTTATTATTGTGGACTATTAGATGTGATTATTATATATCTTAATATAGTAAGATAAATACAAAATAAGTATAATATAAAAGCTTTATGATATTGGGGCACAGCTCACATGATGATTTTTATCATAAAGATTTTTCAACTCATCCTAATTACAAAGTAATTTATCTACCACTGCTTTCTGTTTAAAATAATTTATAAAAAAACCCAGCACAGGGGGGTCGCGGCACAGTGGTGACGTGGCATAGTTGGATCAAGTATAATGATATTTGACAGTGATTAAAATCACTATCAATAATAAACGCTTCGATGCAAATCTTAAATAGTGATTAATTTTAAAAAAATTGGTGTTTTATTCCAAAAGCTACTTGATCTGCTGGTTCCTTATTAATATCTCGATTAAGATAAAGTATGTCGAATGAAAAAGGGTTTATTAAAAAATATTATTTCTCATAAAAAAATTGTGTGGATCCATAAACTTTTCAATAAGTTATAGCATTATAAAGTTAAAT
>NW_026099573.1:39314471-39537975 GCF_025091365.1 Daktulosphaira vitifoliae | reverse complement strand
CTGTTAAGGATTCTTAGTATAGTATTAAAATAAAAAATTAAATAAAATTTCAATGAAAAATAATTACAAAGAGTTAAAATCATAAATAACCTTACATTATGTCATAAAATGCAATTAACGTGCATAACAATAACAGTTTAATTATGTGCATCATACATTCATTTAATAATTATTAAAGATTTAAAATACCACGTATATTTCAACCAATAGAAGCACTCAAAATTTACGCTATCTATCAGCATAATCGCCTGCGTCCAGCACATCGTTTCCCTGCGACCATTCATAATAGAGATGGAAAGTTTAGTTCATTTCTGTGAATAGTTCATTAGTTCATAGTTCATTCAAGTGAATAGTTCAAATGAACTATTCTTAAGTTCACTAATTTTATTGATCATGCTGATACTGTTTGGCAATGAACTATTCATTTTATCACTATTAGTATAGCAGTACACAGTTCAGTTGTAGTTCACACTACTTATGGGCAATTAAGTTATAAACTAACCCTTAACCTGAACATCATAAACTAAGAAAAAATTATTATCAATACCCTCATGGCTCATGTTATCATTATCACCTAATTCAAGGTAGATATACTGACCAGTAGTCCTAAGTTAAATCAGAAATCTGATCTAATATTTGTACATAGTATGAATTTATTTTATTGTTAAACAGTTAAAAACCGTGTAACATTTTAACAATATAATTTATTTGTTATCTAATTGTAAACAGCTATTAACCATTTACAGTATTTCGAACAACGAACCACAGAGAAATTTTAAAGAAGTTCGCGAACTATTTCATTTATACATTGCTACCAATTTTTTTCGAACTGTGAACTGTTAAGTTACAGGTACTGAAACAGTTCAGAATAGTTCATCTAAGTGAATAGTTCAAATGAACTATTCGTTCACGAACTTAACATCTCTAATTCATATTAAAAATTGGACTGCCAAAATTGTGTACGGCGTGGTCTATGTATGTGTATTTAATCTATGTTGATAGTCATAATTGATAATAAACAATCCGTGACTATGATAGCAATATCATAAAAAACCAATTAGCTACCTGTATTTGTAATCCCTTGTGTATTATACCTATATATTAACTCAAAAATTTGAAACTTTAAATGTTTATATCTAATAAACAAATTAAGTTTCATTAAAAATTCAAATGCCATTTACTATTGAATTAAAAACTCAAACATTTTATTAAATTAAAAATATGTGTTACCATTTAAAAAAACAAAGTTGACACCCTTACCAGGCATAAGGGATGAACTTAAAAAGTATTACATAGTTAATAATTCAAGAATAATGTGTAACTAAAGATAGTAATAAAAAAATTTTTTAAATTATTATTATTCTGTAAGTAATTGAGTGGGTTATGATAAAAAAATCATCCTGTATATATACAAATAATGCGTCTTAAGTACGTAAACGTATCATGCACTAGGTATAGCCGTGTTTTGTTGGCGGGCGGGTTAGACTAACGTTGTACCTGAGGTATAAACGGCGGTAGGAATATACGGAGTGTTCAGTAAGTCAGGAAACGGGTTTCTATTGTTCTCGTTGTTTGTAACAATGAGAACAATAGATACCCGTTTCCTGACTTACTGAACACCCTGTATATATATAATATTAATGACAAGCACGCGCGTACGGGTAAGACAACTAAAAATAAATTTTTATAGGAATAGTGTGCCGTCGTTTGAGAGCGAGGCATGGGGTGGGGTGAATGCGTTATGACAGTCTAGTCTAGACGACGGAATATGCGATAACGCGTGGCGTTTGGAGAGTTACAAACATACATACATACATACATACAGGTGAAACTATTATAAGCGTGTTAATAAATGTTACATCTGTGCAATCATCAGTGTTGTTCATAGATAAACAAAAAATATTTAGCTAAGATAAAAATAATTCCATATAATAATATTTACGATTTACGATTTAGATATTCCATTGCTATGTAAAACATTTCATCGGCCATTTTTTACTGAAATTTTTATGATTTTTAGAAAGCCAATAACACCTAAAAATTAAGTTTTCGGGTATATTTATTTTTTCTTCATAAATTACGTTATAATAGCTTTAAATTAAAATAAGGTAGGTTTTTTTGAATATTATTCAAATTTGTTATGATGATCATGAACACAATACTTTGGTAAATTATTAAATTTTCAAAAACCAGTATATCATTGGCAAGGAAAATGTTTAAAGTATTATAAATAAAAATTTTGCTGTATTTCTTCCAATTTTCAAAAAGTTACTTCAATATAAAGTAAAAACTAAAAATATCAATATTGACTGTTTTATGTTAACATCTAGGGACGTGATGTGACCCAGTGAATCAATCTGTCCCAAACTAAACGCTGATGTTCATCTACATTGTTTGCTGTTAGTTCCCGAATAGGTTTCATACAAAAGCTTGAACAGTGTTACACACCTCGTCCTCTCATTGGCTACCTCAGTCAAAATGAGGTTATGTCAGGTCGAAAGCTGCTGTCAAATCTGTCAAATCGTAAATTAGTGCCGACAAATATCTGGAGTAGAGGCTAAAGAGATGAAGACGAATATTTTATGGAAATTAATTTTTTGGGACATTTCTATATCGATTGATGGGAATTTTTCAAAATTAGGGCACAATCAGCTTCAACTAGATACGTTTGTAATTTTTTAAGAAACTGTTGAGCAAAATCGATCCAGTAGGAGGAGAAGAGTAATCACGTATAAGGATATAAATTTAACAATAATTCATCTAGTTTATACATGTCAATACTACTAGCTACGCAACAAAGGTAAAATAATCGTATAGTTTTTAAATAACGTTAAATNCTAGCTACGCATCAAAGGTAAAATAATCGTATAGTTTTTAAATAACGTTAAATTATTTTACTATAAATTTAAATAGGGGAAGTAAATGTTCGGGTAGATTTCGTTAGTACACTCAATATAGCATAAAAATTTAAGATCAAATCTTTTTTGAACACTAATTGTGTATATAAATTTTATATGATTAATTTAATGAAAATATATCACATAATATACATATTAACATAGGTAAAAATACTTATCACAAGGGACTTATTGCTCTGTAGTTAAAACAGTAATAAACCGTGTTACGTTTTTGTTTTAATTACTTTTTGAAAATAATCGTGTGTAGACTATTAAATATATTATTTTAAGTGTAAACATCCGTTAAAACATAAGAAATTTTTTTAGAAATTAGTGTCAACTTCATTAACGTAATAATATAAAAGATTAAAAAACAATGCACTTCCCCTACAAAAAAATTTTTTTTGAAACTTATTTTGTATACAATTATAAGACGGCTAATTATTATTGGATTTTAAAACGGGAAGTAACCAAGAAGTCTTAAAAAAAATCAATGAAATGAAGTTGTCATTAAAAAAAAGATATCTAACAATGATTAAAATAACTATCATGAGAAACGCTTCAATGCAAATCTGTAGATATTGTTTCATTTTAAGAAATTGGTGGAATATTCCAAAGGCAAAATGAATTCTTATTTCCTTATTTGTATACTGAGTATAAGTTTAATGATAAATAAGTGTAATATATGAATACATATTTAACAAATTTAAATTTATTTATTAAATATTTAATAAATCTGATCCCATTCGACGGCCACTGCACATAGAAGATAAGTTGTCGGGACAAATTAACTAATAGTAAGTAACATAAGCTTTATTTTAACATATTTCAAAGACGCAGTATTTTCGGAACATTTACAAAAGTTAAATTGAAAAAGTACTACTTTTTACACGTATGTTTCAAGTTTTGAACCCTTCTATATAAGAGGACAATTCCCGATTTAAAAAGAAAGTATGTCGGATGAAAGATATATATAATGTATTTAGAAACAAAAATTTGTGTTGATTTATACATTTTTCAAAAAGATATACTAATTTAAATTTGAAAATATAAAATCGAAAATTTTAACACAAAAATAGCATATTTTTGACTTTGGAATAGTATTTAGTACGTAGATATTAAATCGTTAGAACAAATTTTTTTTTTAATTTATAGTAAATATCATGAGCTTTAATTTAATATATTTTTAGACAACGTAGAATATCTGAAACATTTTCAAAAGTTCAGTTGAAAAAATTGACTTTTGTGAAATATTTGCTAATTTGAATCCGCGCCTATGGGTAGGTAAAGGGTCAGGTTTAAAAAAAATTGATATCAAATAAAAGAGAAATATTTGAGGTTTCAATATCAAAATAAAATTATTTTGATTCGTTCATTTTGCAATAAGTTATGGCAATCTTTAGAAAAGAAAAATGAAAAAAATGTCGAATTTTACCAATTTTTAAAATGGTAATTATTTGTGGAATTTTCACCATATAGAGGGAACGAAGGGAAAATTTTTAATTTTAAAATGCAATGTCATCGACTAAATACGATTTGTGATCTTTTGATGTATTGTTGAAAGAAATCGTCCGGTAAGAACTGGAAAAAAGTGGCGACAGACAAAAAAAAAACCCACCATAGTAAAATTAATAACTTCTCAGCTTCGCATCGAAGCTAAAATATAATACTAACAAAAAATTTTATAGCTAATAGATTATCTGAATACTTGAGTTATTCAATTAACTTTTATTTTTTTAAGGAGATATTGAATTTCCTCTAGGCAATTAGTAGATAAACCCAACTAAAATATTTACTTAAAAGTAATAATGTTGTGTAATGGTTATGGAGAGTAATAATATTCATCAATATAATAAAAATAATTTCTTTCATCCATTATATAATAAAATAAAAACAAGTTTTTTGCTGTTTTAATAAATTTTAAATTTAAAGTTTTATAACGTAATTTGTATATAGTGTTGGGAAAATTCATTTTTAATCGGAACTTGTTCCGTTTCTCATTGACTTTCTAAAATAGGGACTCGTTTCTTTAAATAAAAAATAATTCGTTCCCCTATTGTATTATAAACCTAGTTTAAAATTATAGTATAGGGTATATTTTAATCGTAATTTAATAAACTAACAATTTTAGGACGAGTATTCAGTAGTTATTAACAATGTAAAATATTAACTAGTGGTAAGGCGCAGATGCTTCTATTTTTAGCACTAGACATTTCTGGCCTCACACTTCCCCCCGCCTGGGTATATAAATGTTAGAATCTAAAAGAGTTTATTTACCTATTACTATATTTTGTATTTCACATAAAAAGTTTGAAGTATTTATATACAGAGTGATAGAAGTCTGGTAAGACACTCATTTTCTCAGAAACTATTGAGAATTTTAAATTTTTGTAAAGAGAAAAAATATCAAGTTCAAAAATCTCTACATTAATATGTAGTCAAATCATTATTATTTTCGTCCTTATATAAGGTATAATAACCCTTATTTATAATTGTCTTAAATGGGAACCCTAATTTTTAATTTTATAATATGATAGAAAAAAAAATTACAAACAACTTAGTTAATACAATTTTTTGTTCAATTAACCGTTCGTCCGTTATAGCTTGTTAAAGTTAAGTGATTTTAGTCCAATTTTCTATTGTTATTTTCTGTATTAAATACAGAAGTCATTATTTTTGTTTGCTGTTGTATAAACCAAATTTTATTGATCAAGTTATGACAGGTAAATTAGCTATAATAATTTACGGCGCAAATGAGTGATAACAATAATAGATTCAAATCGGGATTCGGTGTGTTATTAATAGCAAAGACTATGGGTATGTAAGACTTACAAATAATTTGGAATTGAAAAATTGAATTATTTACCCTTTCTATCATTATAAGTAATGGTATTAGAAGTTCTTATTTATTTATAAAGCTGATAGGGATACAACAAAGTCGTATTATCAATCAACAAAGTTTACATTATACTACTATTATGGCAAATAAAATCGTTATTTTTAGTATACAGGGATGTTATAATATTAAGCTACCGATCAACCACAATCGTAGTATTTATAAACGATGTAACTAACTTAAATAAAAAATATTGTATTTATAATATGAATTGATTTTAATGCTTGTAGTGATTTAATAGTCAAGTATATTTATATCTAACTAGAACATTTTTGACATAAGAGTTTCTTGGTCTTATCTTATTCTTGCTTTCTATTAAAAAGATGTCTTAGTACAATGAATTTGTATATTGATAAATGGTAAGTACATAACAAAAATGTAATATTAAAATACATTTCGATGGATATTGTTTGGTTTTTATCTTCCTTATGATACTCAACATTTATAAAACATTATTATCTTCCAAGCTGTTAAAAGAAAAACATCGCCACACTTTAAAAAAAATTAGTCTATTCTCATTAATATAAACTATAAAATACTAGAAGTACAGAAGATTGTTTTATGTAACATAATTCTTATACAATGGGTGAGTTTTTAATAAATAAATTGTCTATCATACTTTAAAAGATTCTAACTAAAATTTATTAAGCAATAAATAGAGTCATCATATAATATAATACAATATCACGCAATAATTATAATAAAATTTATCAAATATTTCTGAAAATGTTCTAAGAAAAATTATTTTTAAACATAAATTTTAATACCAGAATTTTTACGTTTTACGTGAAAACATGTTATTACATATGTTAAGTAAAATTTAATTAAATTTATTCACATTAAAGTTTTTCAACTTCTTAACTTGTTCATTAATATGAAAAGTATTTTCTTAGATAATTTTGATATTAACTATAATAATATTATACAAGTAAATATCGGTATTTAATTTAAATGAACTTTTGTTCTAAATTTTTACATTTGTGGAAAATATTTTTTTTCCCGAAAAATGAAGTAGTTGTCAATAATAACCAATAATTAATATTATAAATATACTTGTGTTGGAATCTTTTATATTATTTTTTATTATTACAATGCTCCTCATTAATATTTTCTAATTACATTAATAAAAATAACATTCTATTACTGTAGGTAGCATTAATAGTTCAATAAAATTTTTTTATTGTTTCATAATTTATATAATTTAAAGATGTTAAAAATGATTTGCTAAAATGAGCAAAACTAGGTTTTTGATTAGAGCTGAATAAAATGAAAAACTAAATTAAAGATAAATTATTTCATTTTGCACATATTACTTTAAAATTTTATATTTAAAAATATTATATAAAATGGTTCTATTTTTTATACGTATGATTCAAATTTTGAAATGCTACTGTATAAGGGTAGTGATCCGATTTTTAAAAAAATATGTCGATGAAAGATAAGTATCAAGCGTTTCTAAAATAAGAATTGTATTGATTCACACATTTTTCAAATAATTATAGCAATTATAAATTGAAAATATTAAATATAAAATTAAAAATAACTTGTTTTTAACTATGACTGTCATTTGAACATTGAAATAATTGTCAGGAAAATTTTTTTTCTTATACTATGTAACATTATTAAATTAATGTTCTTTAATTTAACATATATTTGAAGAATGGACTATTTCCATAACATATTCAAAATTTAAGTTGAAAAAGTTAGATTTTATATAAAAGTCGCCATTTTGAATTCGTCCTTGTGAAACGAGATAAAAGGGTCAGATTTTCAATAAAATTTATTCAAATAAAAAAGAAATACTTAAAGTGTTTACAAAAAAATTTTTTTTGATTCATTAATTTTTAAAAAAGTTATCAATATTTTATGAAAAAATAAGTTACAAAATCATTGAAACTATCGATTTTAAAATCATAATTTTTTAACGAGTTTCTCCTTTTTACGATGAATGGGAGAATTTATTTTAATTTTCAAGGGTAATGTGTTCAACTATATTCGATTTGAAATATCGTTCAATTTTAATGACATTAAAACTATTTATTCTCAACATATCGAAACTAAGCTAATAGCTAACATAGTGCTAATAATAACATTACGCATTATAATACAGTTATAATTGTAATATAATTCTAATAAAATAAATTAACCACATAAAAATACTTAATTTTGTAAACTGTTATTAGGCGTGGATACAATAGACCATAAGAGCAATGTCTCCCCTCCCCTAATTACAATTATTTTCTATGAGAATGTTCTTTATAAAAAATAGCTTTCGTCTTAGCAAAAATGTTAGAATGTCCCCATTAAAACCAAAAAAAATAATGTTCTGCATATTTTCCAGACTGTTAATTTAAAAATACTTGACTCTAAAATATATTTTACTTCAATAAATAATTTTACATAAAATATTTTTCTAAAAAAATGAAATAAAAAATTACATAGGATTATTTTTGATCATTAAATTAAAGAATCTCTATCAAAATTTAATTTTCAACTTAATAATTGTAAAAGCCATTTAAAAATTAACTATTCTTAAATATTTTAGGTAAATATTGTTTGTTAATAATATTAATTTTGGCGATGAATGCATTTGATTCTTTTTGTAATAAAACCGAAGAAAATTGTATTTTTGGAAAAAAATGGGTTCTTCTTGTGGCTAGCTCAGAAGGTTGGTGGAACTACAGACATCAGGTATTATATAATCAGAAAATAGGAATTTATGAGAATTTAATTTAGTAAAGTTTTTGATAATGTTTGAAGGTGTAATAAATAAATTATAAGAAAGTTTAAATCATATTTTTCGTTACATATAATATCAAAATAATTTCTGCTTGCACTTAATAATATAATGATCCATATCATTAAAATGCAAATATTCGATTAAAAAAAAAATTAAGCATAAACTCCGGGAGATTATCGTTTCCGCCAAACCTGAATAAGGTCGCTTTTTCGTTTCCGCCAAACTAATCTTCTACCTGTCCAACTACTAAAAAATTTGAAAACCATTTTGTTTTATCCATAGTTCACAATGACGATCCAGTATCGGTTGTAACATACGGCCAGGTTAGTTGCCAGTACCAAATTGTTTGGCTTTTATTGTTGTTACGTTCAGGCCTGTATTTAAGATTTTTGGGTGGGGTATTAATATTAATGAGCAAAATAAAGTAATTTTTTGTCCTATCACTATCAAATGACATTCGCCCCCAAGAATTTTTGACCCCCATAACCACCTTTAAATATGGTCATGTCGATTTGAATAATTATTTATTTTATCACATAGGCATAACTTGATAAAGAAAATATGACGTTTTACTTAAGGTAAATAAATTCTAATAGATAATTATCTTATGTATATATATATATTTGTAATGAATAATAAAAATATAGTTAATAAGAAAATAAAAAGTCATCAAAATATTGAAATAAATTTCAAACATTTACAATAAGCTTAAAAAATATCTAATACCTGTAATAATATAATAAAAAATAGATCTATGATCTATAAATTTTTCAATAGTTGTTGAAAACTAATTTCATTGTTATTAAATTCATTTATTGTCTCTTTTGTTTTTCTGAAACGGATTTCAATTTTATTCGGTACGCTTTTTGAGGCATTATCAAAACTATGTATTTTAATGTAATTATAAGATTAAATATTTTTTATTAAAATTTAAAAAAATGTATAAATAGAAGGATGCGCCTTAAAAAATTGTTCATTAAAATGTGAATGAAATAATGATTCACAATTATCAATGCACTGCTATCTAATAACAATAAAAAAAATAGTAAAAAGTTCGATTAAATGAATAGTAGATAATTATTATCGGGTTATTTTGGTATATATTTTAACCAGTGGTTCTCAAGCTTCTATTTATAGACAGGTATAAACTATCGGTTTGGCGGAAACGATGAACGCCCATAAACTCTTTATGAAATTATTAACTCACGCTAAGAAAATCAAAGAAAAAGTAAATGACAGGACTCAAATATACAAAATGAGCAAAGTTTTGATCTACGAGAAATATTTAATGAACACTCATTTTTAAACGAACAATAAATCATTTGTAGACCGATACGCAATAACAATAAAAAATAAATCAAATAATTCGTTGACTATAATTACTTACGCCTTGCGGATCTCGACGGTGACTGAAGTAGTCGGAGTGGCAACGGAATCGGTAACTCGGCGGCCTGTTATCTAACATATGCATTAGGGTGATTTTTATCCTTAAAAAAAAAGGCACGAAAAATAAATAAGGAATACCTTAATATATACATACATACATGAATATAATAAAATATCATTGTAGTACAATGATATTTTTCTTTTTCTTTTTCCCCGCCTTAATTACAACTACTTAGGGTCAGTTACCCTTATCCTAAACTTTCACAATGATATTTTATATAAATGATATTATTTACAATGATTTTATACTTTTAAATTGGAAATATCAAACAAAATGTATTATTAGATTAAGCTTCGAAATAATTCATCTTAAAGTAATAAATATTTATTGTATAGTTTTACTTATAATATATTACTCTAGGCCGATGTTGCCCATGCCTACCAAATTGTCAAGAGAAATGGTATACCAGATGAAAATATTATTGTAATGATGGTCAATGATGTTGTAAATAGTACAAAGTATGAAAGAACTCTATTCTATATTTTAAAATAAAAATTGATAAATAATTTTATCCATTATAATAAGAATTGATCACTTGTGGCTAATAAATTAAATAAAATTAAAACTATTTTAAAAATATCATTAATTTAAAAACTAAAAAATATTAAAAAGTCGTATCCGCGACTTTTCAGTCATTTTTTTTTTTTTGTGTATCTTTTGAGTTAAATATTTTTAATATTATTTATTTTTTTAAATTATTAATATTTTTAATATAGTTTTATTTTATTTTATCCGTTTATATTGAATCTTTAAATTCTAATCAAAGTAATAAAGTCTATATACTTATACTCTAAAGAAATTGTTTTTTCATTTTTAAATAATTTTTAACGTATATAAAATTGCAGCATTTACTAATAAGTATTATTTAACATTTTTTTAGTTAAAACTTATAAAAAATTAAATAAAAAAACTTTATCAAACTTTTAAGGAAATTTTATATTCCTACTGTTTTACGAACAATTAATAACATTATTTACGAATAGGTAAATTGTAGTGTAACTGTATTATTCCTAGTCTAGATATTTCATAATATAAATTCACATAAAACAATAATTAATAGTATTCTATAGAAGTATATACTTTTATAGTAATTTTTTCATATGAAAATTCTACTTAAATTGTTACTCTATATAATATTACAGCAATCCAGCTCCAGGAACATTGATTAATCAGCCTAATGGAACCGACGTATACAATGGCATTAAATTAGATTACTCTGGTAAAGTAAGTGTATTTCAATCCATATAATTTAGTTGTTGTATATGTGTAAATTTTAATGTTCATAGATAAAATGTTTATATTTTATTTAAAATAGTACAATAATTTAAATCAACTATTTTAAATACAGGATGTATCAAGTCGAAATTTTCTGAACATTTTAAAAGGCAATAAAAAAGCTATGTCCAATATTGGATCGGGTCGAGTTATTAAAAGGTGATTTTATTTGTTTTTGGTTAAAAAACTAACATAAATAAGCATAAAATTATTAATTGATTATTATTCGCATTGAAACTTTATTAAATTAAAATATACTAAAAAATAAATTAAGTAATTAAGTAAACTTTCGTAGTGTCAAATTCCAATATTATAACAACTTCATAATATAATATTATAGTCAATTTTTTTTTGCATGGATAATTTTTATTGATTTCCATAATATATTTTATTTTCTGTAGTTTCTCAATGCTAAATTATATTTCCTATATCTCATATATACTATTATTTTAAATTTATTTAATTAATACAATGGTCAACTTCTTACCTTTTTTCGGAAAAATAGTCTCACGCGTGAGCCAATTTTAACTTCTCAAACAAAATCTTAATAATTTGATTATATTACTTTCCCCTTGTTTTATAGTGGACCACGTGATAACATATTCATTAACATTGTGGATCATGGTTCAGCTGGTTTACTAGCATTTCCAAATGATTTATTGTATGCCGATAAATTAATCAACGCCCTTAAATATATGTACGCCAAAAGAAATTATCACAAGGTATATATAAACCGAAGATATGATGAATATTTTATTTCTTTTTTTCATTAAGTATATCTTCAGCTTTTAAATATCATTAATTAAATTTTAAATAGTAAGGTTTGTTAAAATCTGTAATCTTTTTTCAAAAATTAAAAAAATAATAAAATAAAATATAAATAATGAGATTTTGATATAAAGAAATGTGTCTAATTTCAGAAATATTAACAAGAATTACTTATCAATAGATTGAATAAAATATTTTTATTTTACAAAAGTGATATAATTGACATTTAAGTTTTAGAAATATAACTTCAGAAACTATATATGCTTAATATAAAAAACTATAAAAGCAACAGTTTTTTGATCATAAATTAATTTTACAATTTTTATATGTAAAATTTTCGATATAATCTAAATTGGTCTACGTAAATAATTTTAGTTCAATAATAATTTCAATAATAAATAAATTTAGTAAAATTGTATTATTATTTTACAACTTTTTTATTTTTTGTACTTCTAAACTTATAAGTTAATTATTAATTTATTTAATTTATTAGGAGTTTATTATCTAATTAATATATTGTTATGATACTTTATAATAATATATATATTTTAATAATTGATTGATTAATTATTTCAATAACTTATACTAGATTGTATTTTATATCGAAGCATGCGAAGCTGGCTCAATGTTTGACGGATTACTTGATGATGAAAAATCAGGTAAAAAAAAATTAAAACATATTTATACATTTTTTTTTAATTTTACTAACTTGTTCTATTAATATAGAGTATACTTGATGATCTAATCTATCCAATCATAATTCCTTTGGAAATAATAATATTATTGACAATTTTCGATTACTCAAATTTCTGTTTTCCTTAGAGATTAAAGTTACTCTTAGTTACTAAAAACTAAATATATTAATATTTTAACCCATTAGTTATCGCAATCACGGCATCGGGTCCCAGGGAAAGTTCATATGGATATTATTGTGGAGTAGAAGAATGTGGAGATTACAACACGTGTCTTGGGGATTTATTCAGTATATCTTGGATGGAAAATTTAGATGAGGTTTATTAAAACTTTTTAAAGACAGATCAATTATTTAAATAATAACTTCTAAAACAATTTGTAGATTATTTTTGAAACAACTACGAAATCAAGAACAATTTTCAGAGATTTTGAAGAGTCTCGAACTGCTGTGACTCAAAGTAATGTAATGGTTTATGGAGATTTTCATGTGGGCTACGAAAAACTATCCTCATTTATAGGATTTCTCGATGATAAGCACGTTTTAAAAAAAAGCGATAAGGATCCTAAATTGTATAATATAAATGTAATTTTTATAAATTTTATTTTAATGACAGCTTAAATTTGTAACTCACGTCCAACTTAGTAAAAGATGCTCAAGGATGATAATATCTCTTTGAAGAAATGTTTCTTACAGTTTTATACAGAAACATTTTTTACGTAGTTTAGTCTTTATATGCGTATAAAACACCCTGTACAAAATGTTTAAATACAGATTTAAACTCCATACTTTAATGTTTAAATTAAATTTTTTTTTTATACTATTTAGTCAGCAATATCTAGTCGCGAAATAACAGAAATATTTCTGCAACGTCAATTGTTGAAATCCAATGACTCTACAAGATCGTTAAAAGAAAAAATACTGCTTATAAGTCAAGTAAGTTAATCTGATCTTGATGTAAATAATAATAATTACAGATGTAAAACATATATGTACTGTTTTGAACATAGTAGTAGTATAGGTTACCCGTTCTCGAAAGTGCTAATGAATGACATCACACCTAAACCGTAAGCATGTACCTACCCTGGAAAATAAACTTTATTTGAAACGTGTTATTAACGGATAGAATCTTTAGGAAATGGACGAGGAATAATTAATTTCGCTAAATTTTATATAAGTCTGTTTATTTTATTTTTTTTTTTTGGAATCGTATTATCTGTGATAAGCACAAGTAATGTTTATGTTAAGCAAATATATAAAATAACATATAGAGACAGTAGACTTGATAGAGGCTAACCAGTGCTGATACTTCAGTCGGTTTCTTTAACTTCATTATCTAAAAGTTTTATTATTTAATAAATAATTCGAAGCAAAACTATTTTGTATTAATTAATAGCCTATCATCATAATCCAAAAAAAAAAAAATATATTAGAGTATAGC
Organism: Daktulosphaira vitifoliae; assembly: GCF_025091365.1. Classification (NCBI taxonomy): domain Eukaryota; kingdom Metazoa; phylum Arthropoda; class Insecta; order Hemiptera; family Phylloxeridae; genus Daktulosphaira; species Daktulosphaira vitifoliae. The sequence continues at coordinate 39,523,820 of NW_026099573.1, read as the reverse complement.
ATTCGAGGTACATAGAAAAATAACTTTTTTATGTTATTTTATTTGCTTAATAACAAAACTGTATTTAAATTTTTAAAATGTGGACACTTATGTTAAATCTAAAAAAGGGGGGTTAGAAAACAAAATAAAATAATTTAATGAGTTTTTATGTTGAATAAAATACAATTCTATCCATTATTTTTTTTTTACTGAGCATTTTTGTAATGAAATATTAGTATTTTTCATTAAAGTTGCAATGAAGAAAGTAAATTTTTAGTGTTCTACGCAATAGTATATAAATATATATACTATTTTTATTGTTCTAACTATTTAAACCATACTGAGCTACTCGCTAAATAAATTGTTTCAGATGAAATCAGTTATTGATGCAACAATAAAACAAATTTATGAATATATAGTTCAGATATTACCTGATATTTCAGAAAAAATTGGAACAATTGAAAACCCTGAATCCATGAGACTATCTATGGAAACATTTCAATGTTATAGGAGTATATTAAACAAAATTACAGAAAAATGTTTTTCTATTCCCAAGGTAAAAAAAAAAAAATTAATCTACTTCAGTGTGCTTCTTTACGTATTTTATAATATTTAAATCCTATTGTGTTCTTTTAGAATCCATATTTATTAAAATATTTGGTAGTGTTCGCCAATATTTGCGTGATTGATAAAAATGCAGATGATACAGTGATCAAAGTCATTGATACAATATGTTCAAGGGTAAAAATACCGAAAAACCTTGTTGATATTCATTAACAAATGTATTAGTATGTTTTTTCAAAACTTACTAATCAAATATATATAGACGATGAATACCATATTTTTAATTTTATATAATTTATAGTTAAACAATGTTTATTATACTTACTACATGTTAAATAAATAATATAACATACTTTTTATTATATATTCATATAATAATATATTTAGATCTTATATAAATAAATAGTATAATAAAATATATTTTTTTATTGAATGCGCATATAAAAGTTAAATAAAATTTAATTAATAAAAAAAGAATAAAGAACAAAAATAAATGACTTATTATAACTATTAATTACTTTATTATACAAAACATTAAAAAAAAAGATATAAATGAACAATACAACAAATATACACTGAGTACAAAAATAATTTTTTGGGTCCTGACGGATGACTAACTTGTTTGCCAGTGTATACAGATACTGTCACCCGTCCGTTCACACATGTACGGGTAAATTATTGTCTCAAACTATACTTGATAACGTACTGTAAAAAAAAAAAAACTGTAGCACAATGGAATCGTGACACAGTATAGACGTAACATATTTGAGGCAAGTATAGATTCAATTTTATCAACTAAACTTTTTTATTTATAAAAAAAATTTACAAGCATTAGCCCTTTTTATATGTATATGTATATTATACATATTACAAGACATGTTGACAAATTACATTATGGACAGACAAATAGTAATCAATAAGAATAAGAACATATTGAAACAAGTATAAAACATAAAATAATTAAGAATAAATAAATAAATTAGATTAAAATTAAATTAGATTAGATTAAATAAAAACCATATTCAAGGTCTTTTTGAATATGTAAAACGATTTTGAGACCATATTATAGAGCCAAAATCCAGAGTTGGTACAAACTAGGGATGAAATTTATAAGATAAATCTGATTTAAAATGAACACTTAAATCTTTAATAACAGTTTCTCTACTTAATGCAATATTATTTAAATTATAATTGAATAGTAATGGGTTTTTTGAACGAGTAAATGAAACTACTTTGCACTTATCAATGTTTAGAGGAAGACAATTTTTAATACTCCACCAAAAAAATTTGTAGAATTGTTTTTGTAATACCTCAACATCTGAAAAAGATTTTATTGAGCAAAATAATTTAGCATCATCTGCAAAAAATAAAATATTAACGTCATTATTTATTAACTGTGGCAAATCATTAATAAAAACTAAGAAAAAAAGTGGTCCTATATGTAATCCTTGTCGGACACCTGATAATACGTAAAAATCTGCTGAAATATGAAAATATAGTTTTGCTGCCTGAGAATGATTTGTTAAGTATGACGCAATCCATGAAAGAAATGTGCCATTAATACCAAGAGCTCTTAATTTAACTAGCAAAATATATAATGATTTCATTGATATTTTTTATACAACTTTATCAAGATAAACTGTATTAGGTATATTTGATCTATTAGTTCTCAAGGACTGGACATAATGGCAAAATGATTTAGGATTTACATTTACACCATTTTCAATTTTTTGTATGTAATTTACATGAATTTGACTATATAATGATTTGCATTTTTTCCAAAGTTCGGAAAACGTTGAATAATCCTGTTGAGAATTTGTTATTTTAAAATTTTGTGAACTTCTTTTTTTAATTTTATTAATTTCCTGAGATATGGATTTGACCGTGTGATGTTACAATTTATGTAACATTTAACTTTTGATAATGTTCCGGAAATACTGCGTCCTTTAAATATATGTCAAATTAAAGCTTATGTTACGTACTTTAAACTAAAAAAAAAAAAAGATAAGCCCGACGGCTTATCTTCTTATTATTTTTTACAATTTCTTATTATTTATATATATGTCAATCTATCCATTGTTAAATATGCTATCTCAATATAATAATGATGTAATGTATAATTAGATACAATAAACTATAAAGATCACTAAAAGCGCTGACAACAATATCCATAGATTGGGAGTACTATCACGCACTATAAAAAGCACTAAAATCCTTTCAGGCACCAGTTCGCTTTTGCCAAATTCAAATAAGAAAACAATTGTTAGCTAGGACCCCGTATTGCTGTCGGCTATCTTTTTATGCATCTTGCTTACATACATATGAAAAGAATTTGTTTTAACTTATTATTTTGTGACGATGTACGAAATTGATACCTCTACATATCAGAAGGATTGTTGAATTGTCTTTGATTTACAATTCATTGTTGCGAAAAAAAAGTAAGTAAATTTATGTTATCCCAATTATTTAGAGTTAATAAATATGAGTAGAGAACGACGAAGCAATAGATCATTCATTATATTGATATTGTAGAATATTATACTAGACTGGTTGGTTAAGGTCTTATACATAATCACGTTACATGGTATCTGTGAACTAGCCTGCCATTCCGCTGCCTTAAAGAAATTTTAATAACCTAGTGTGATTTCTACTGTATAAATTAAGCATTACTACAAGTATTCATGAACTGGCTTGTCGTTCCGTCGCCATTGTACATATTACTAGATACTAACCAGACTGTACTTTATTATATCTCGGCAAAGAAATATTGCGTTTATTATTTTTATATCTACTTGTCTTTGTTGTTCTAAACCCTCGGACTCTACAACCCCGATAGAACCTCGTTGCTAACAATTTGATTAAATCCCCAAATATCCAATCTTGGTCAAAATACCCATACAACCTTTACAGACATTTTTACCATATATAATTTATCTTTGTTATTTTAAATTATAACAAAAATGGCAACAGACAAAAAAAACCCATCATAGTATAATTAATATCTACTCAGCTTCGCATCGAAGCTAAAAAGCGATAGCACAGTGACGTCATGGCACAGTATGGACGTGGCATATTTGAGACAATTATAGATGATATCTGACAGTGATTTAAATCACTATCATAAGAAACGCTTCGATGCAAAACTGTAGATAATGTTTAATTTTAAGAAATTTACGTAACATAAGCTTTAAGTTAACATATATTTAAAATTTTTGAGGGTAATGTTTACGACTAACTACGATTTGTGATCTTTTGACGAAAATCGTTAAAAATCAGTGAGAGCTGAGAAAAAAAATAGATGTAGATAAAAAAAATACAATTATTTATTTTATGACATTTATTCTAATTTAATGTAAGCAGTAAAAATTAACATAAAATAGTTAGTCATATTGCAACTCTAATGTATAATTTTTGATATTGCATTGTTTTAAGTTCCAAAAATAGAAAAAACCAACATGGCCGCTTAATCAATGTTTAATTTTATTAACAATGATCACGGGTATTTGGTCATTCAGTAAAAAAATTATCAATTATTAATATAATATTAATCCAATGGAGCCACTTTTTGTGATCGTTTGATGATTTTCGTAGCAGTAACTATCTTATTCATTTTAAATTTAAGAAGTTGGATTTATTAAAGTAATATATTTGGTATAGTCGGTATATTTATTTTTCTTAAATACTTTTTTGTACTTGTTCATTATTTAATTATTTTAAAAATGGAGGAACTTAATTTCTTTATGACTCAGGTAGTATAAAATTTTAAATGAAAAATTAATGATGAAAATACTAATAGTTTAAAATTATTTTACCGTACTTGTACGCCATATGTATGTATATAATATTTAACATGATGAAGATTTTTGAAGACCAGGGACAATTTTCATTAAAAAAGAACATTTCCATTTTAATGATGATCTAAATTCAAATTATCTTCAGTCAAAGTATGTTTAATACTTGAAGATAATACTTTATTCAAAAATTATGTGACTGAAACAGTTAAATAATAATATTAATAATTAATATTTATATATTATATAAATATCAATGACTCTCTCTTCTTCAATAGTTTGATTTCGAATATCATGATCATTAATGCAATCATATAATTACTCCAACCTTTCGGATTTATATACTTATAAATCAAAAAACTACTAATCAGGATATAAATAAGGAAATAGGAGGTCATGTTACTTTTGGAATAATCTACTAAATTCTTAAAATTAAACACGATCTACACTTTTGCATCAAAGTGTTTCTTAAAATAGTGATTATAATCACTGTCAGATATCATCTATACTTGTCCCATATGAATGGCCCACTGCAGAAACCAGACATGTCCAAAAAATCAAAATTACTTTTATCATATTTTTAGAAACTAGAGACATAGACACATCTTTTACTGCAACAGCCAGACATCTACCATTGTTAGTATAGGAGTAAAGCCAGGTTAAAATTTACTCTTAACTGCAGATATCAGACATGTCCAGGACATGTCTGATATCTGCAATTAACTCTATGGTTTGAGTGGCTGGTGTTTACTCTCTGTACTGCCAACTCAGTGTATGATAGCACCTGAAAAAACGTACCCAACAGCTGATTTTGTTTTTATTTTTATTTTATTTGGACCTCGCTTCCCCGTTTCCAACATCACTGTGCGTAGTCTGTTTACTTGTTGTCAACTATTAACCTACATCTCATTTCACTGCGTAATTTATTCAGTAAGATGAGTAATTTAGAAGGTGATGTTGATAATGAATCTCGTAAAAGAAAGAAAGGGGTTTTGAATACAGAATGCTATAAAAGGAATATTATAAAAACAGCAAAAGTTAAAGGTGATGAACATGTTAACTGGGCTGGAAGAAATATTCAAGCAAAGCAACCTAGCACAACAAATTGCGGGTAAGACATTTTTTATTTTATATATAGGCCTACTAAAATAACACTTAGAACAAGCATGTTTTTTTAACAAGAACATTGTAAAAACATTATTAATTCAGCTTTTTAGAGAAAACTGAAGTGTTTTAACCAATAGCCTAGCCAAGTTTTTATTCCAACCTAATCTAATTGAACTAACCCAACATAACCTAACACAGCATGCTTTACATCAAACCAATATAAATAGTTTATTATGTGTAGGATCATGATCCTGAATTGTACATGGGCCCTTCTACTATTTTTATGTGTGAATTGTTTTTAGCTGCCGCTACAATTGCCTACAGAGTTTTACGGAGGACAATATGCTGCAAATCTTCAATCACCTCTATAGCTTTAACTCAAAGACGGAACAAGATATTTATATCCAGTCGCTGATGGAATTGGAGCCAATAGCAAGACCGAGGCCAAGATCTTATGGTGAAAAGTCAAAACCAAAGGCTTTTAACGTAAAGTACTCCATTCAGCTCAATGGGGTACGTACTGTAGTTTATAAGAAATCATTCATGCAGACATACAGTTACTCTAAAAATCAATTAGAAAGGCTGTCACATTTGTTGCAAAAAAACAAAACCCCCGAAGATAAAAGAGGGAAAGGTCCATCTGGAAATGCAATACCTGAAAGTGAAAACTTAAAAGTCAGAGAACACATTGAAAGTTTCCCAACAAAAGTGTCTCACTACTCAAACAGTGAAAGGCGTTATTTGGCCGCCAATCTAAACCAAAGAATAATCTACGACATGTTTGTCGCTAAAGAGCGTGATTTTCTGTTAGCTATTCTTGGAAACGAGAAGCGTTTCTCTTACAAATATTTTTGTGAATATTTTAGAGTTAACTATGATTTAGGATTTGGAAGACCAGTTGTTGACGCTTGTGTTACATGCGAGGAGCTACAAACAAAAATAAAAAATCCTACACTGAATGACAATGCAAAAAAAGTTGCCGTTGCTGAGCTAATGGTTCATAAGAGAAAAGCAAAAAAGTTTTATGAGAAGGTAAAGTCTATAACCAAAACTTGGAAGGATGATCCAAAGTCTGTCGGCATATCAATTGAGTCAAATAAATTATTAAAAACTTTTTCAGGCATTTTAAGTATTTTTTTTACAATTTTACCACAAAAAACAGACATGTCCACGAAACAAATACTAAAAAAACTCAATTAATTAAACATGTAAAATTTTAATTGTTTTACATGATCAAACATTAACCAGCAAGCTATGTATCTTGATTAATTTTTTTATAAAAAAAAATAAGCTCAACGATAAAATTAGTTATTTGCTTCTCCTGAAAAGTTTGATTTTTGGACATGTCTGGTTTCTGCAGTAGGTCATTCATATATGTCACGTCCATACTGTGCTGTGACTGTACTGTGATATTAATGTCCAACTAAGATATTTGAGATGGATTATGCCGAAATAACAATAAATTATAAGAATAACTATAATGATGAAATTGTTGTAATAATGAAATGGCCAGTGTGTGATGTGTCTACTTACAGCTCAAAAATAAACAAGTTGAATGGAGCAATGAATCGGTACGGCTTTTTGTGGTTATAAGTTTTTACAAATTGTTATTAAACAACTTGTTTCTTAATACATTTATACACAGATAATAGACCTTCTACTCTTTTTTTAAATTCTACATTCTATAAATATTAATTGGCTATAAATATTAAAAAAATGCACAAGGTATGAACAACAGACCTATAGTGGTGAACGCAGTTCTTGCTCACCTCTTAAACAATTTAAACTAAAACTAAAAAATACACACATTTTTTTAGAATTTTATTATATCTCATTTGTCTTCCAGTTTGAACATTTAGTTTAATAAAAAATACTGTATTTATGCAATTTATGAATGTATAAATATGAAGATTTAAGTATTAAACAAAATACTGAAAAAATTAAGTTATTCTATATTTAATATTCAAAGGTTTTTTTTTATAAAGAAATATTTTATTAATTTTTATCATGTATAAATACAGCATAGGTTAAAATGCATGACAAAAGTAACCATGTTATCAACTTTGGTGTAACGAATTTAATATGTAATACCAAATGTAAACGACATAAGATTGATGCTATTAACAAAAACAACATTAATAATAAATGGTAAAATTTTTTTTATATGTTCTAAATTTTCTCTGTAAAATACCTATAAAATTTTTTGTATACATTTTTATAAGGTTGATACAATTGGGAAGACTAATACTATTCATATTAATGGTACTCTGTTATATTTTTTAAATTATATACATACAACACAAACTTCAGCTATATCCCATAACTATTGCAAAAATATACTATGTACATAATATAATTTACTATTTATGCATTTTTTGTACAAATAATTAAAGAAATAATATATGTATGGGAAAGTCAATCTCATCTGTTTTCCTTTTTAAAATTTTTTCATAATATGAGATTACTAATAAATCTGTTACTTTAATGGGAAACTTTAAAACTGAAGTCTACTTAAATAATGAATTTTTTAGATAATAAGTAAAATGTTTAATATTTATGACTATCCAATTAATTATACTAATCAATAATATTGTGTAATTTATTTAGATCCATAAAAAAAAGACAAAGGAAAAGGTTATTTAAAAAATTAAAATCCAATGATATTATAAAGAAATTTAATGAAAAACAGTACAAAAAAGAACAATGATATTATAAGAGAAAAAGAATAAAAAAAGCAGTCAAAGGAAGCAGTGCATATTTTTTGGTTTGTTAAAGATTTTACATTCTGTGTTCATTGTGATTCACATTTTCTACTTTGGTGTTTTTAGCACACTAATGAAAAGAATCTAACTTGGGAAGAAACCAAGGTTGAACTTGCTAATAAAATAAAAACTTAACAATATGCAAACAAAAATTTGAGAACTCAATTAGTTAAACAACAAGCTATTATAGAAGCATCCCAATGTGAGAAAAAATATTTAAAATTATTACTATTATTATTTTCAATTATTCAAATAATTCATCACTGATTTTACTTGTACCAATCTTAATAACATAATAAAAGTTATTAAGTAGAATTATTAATATACATAAATTCTGTATATACTTCAAGGCTAAAGATATATGTTTGTGACTTTTTGTACTTGTTTAAACTAAAAAGCACTTTAACATTTATATATTTATCATTATTTCCGCATGTTTTAGCTGATAAAAAGTATATAGCTATTCTAAACTTCATATTTCTTAATATTTTATTGTATTTTGAGATTTTTTTGCAACTTAAAATCAAAATCTAAGTACTATGATATTTAAGATAAGAATGTTTATTTTGAATTTTGAAAAATGAACACCCAATCACTAAAGTGGCAAACAAATTTCCAGAATTGCAAACATTGGTATTGATATATTTAGATCAATCCCTAATGATAATAAGGTAATTCAATCAATGAAGGTACTCTAAAATAGTTATTTTTGAAACTTTTATGTTGTTTATTAAAAATTATAGATATATCCATAAATCTTTAAAGTCATCAAAATATAGTTTGATGCAAGGTGAAAAAGATACATACGAGGCAAATACTTGATAAACATGTTATAAATTTTCAGTAATAAATATTTTTTTACAATTTTCTACATTAATTATACATAATTTTGCATATTAACTATAATTATAACATTATATCAAGTAGAAAAATTGACTACCTAAAATAGAGATCTTTTAAATGAACAATTGTCTATGTGTACTGATGCACACATTTTAAGGAAAACGTTAATGAACCTAAATAATTTAAGTGCTAATTTGGTTAGTGCAATATTATTTATATTTTATATTATTAATTCTAAATTACTTTAGTCTGTGTATAAATAATAATAATGAAAATTATAGCATATTGAAAAATGATTATTCAAAATACAGATCCAATAAATAAACAAATAACTACATTTGATGATACTCAAATTTTAATTGATGCAGCTTCTTATACAAATAATTTTAGTGCTAATTCAGTTTGTAAAATTTCTTTAATGGTATATTTTGATTTATAGTTATTTATTTACCAATAGAATAGTTTTAATAAACTGGTTAATTGTCCGTTCAATCAAAAGTTACTTTCAAAGCTAGTTGGTTATCTAATGCTCATGGTATTTAGTGAAATAGAATTAAGAAATTTTCTTGTAAAAAGTTTCAAAAAAACAAATGATCCCCAAAAAAAATTTAATTGAAAAAACTAGTTATTCATGGTGTGTATAGAACCTGAGTAATGTGTATTCATATAGTTCAACTTATGAAAAATTATATATTTTTAATGCATTAATAATGTTTTTCTGTGAAAGCATTAAAACTAGTGATTACTATAATAATTGAATAGTAGGATAAGTATACAATTGAAAGGATGCTGAGAAAAATTATATTTCAAATTTTTTAGACTAAAAATTTACCATTACTAATTTTAGTACTAAACTACTATATGTTTTAAGTATTTTTAATATTTAGGGCAAATAGTGAACTATTAGATTCCAGTTGTAAACTATTAATAGTTTATGCAAAATGACTTTCTTTTACTAAGGATTTTTTTAAAATTATATTATAACAGTATTTAGCGCTTTAAGAATACGATATTCACATTAAAATTTATTTATTTATAAAAAATAAATCTATTTTTCTTAAAATATGTTCATTATTTTAAAATAATAAGTGAACTCGTATGTGCGCATTCAATTTAAACTTTGGAACTGCTTAAATATTTATATATAACGTCAAGGCTTTTTATTTATAATTAATCGCAAAATTAGAATTTACAAATTTTTTTTGATATCTCCAAAAATAGGGGTGTTTATATGATCTGAGTTTCCCCAAAAGTGCGCTTTTTGGTCGGTAATAGGCTCACTAACTCTGTTATCCTATGATTTTTCTTTTTTTCGCATATATAAATTATTTGTTACCACCAATGCATTAGAGTTGTAGTACGAGTGATTCAAATCAATCAAGTTTTCTTTTGATACATAAAATATTGTTTGACTGTTTACAGAAATAACCTGTAATGTGCCAAATAAATTAACAGTTCATCAATAAATTTTGTCCTTTAATTATATACGATATATATATATATATATATATATATATATATATCAATAAGTATAACATTTTCAAAAAATTGTATAAGACAATAAATCGACATAAGCTGAAATAATAGAACCACTATTACTTTATTCTAGTGGTATTATTTAACATTCATTTTAAATAATTGAAAATATAATACGATTATTTAAAATTACATAATCAAAATTGATAAAAATGTATAAAACCGTAAAATTGTAATTTAATAAATGAAAATAATCTTTTATCTTTAAATTTAATTTTTAACACAAAGTAATCATTAAATTAAGTTTAAAAACAAAATAAATTATAAAGACACTATGCAGCGTACTCTAATTTAATCATTAAATTTAAATAACATGTGACGTCCGATTTGTTTGATTAAAATCCTGCCTGATTTTGTCGAATGGCACCTCCGTACCTAACACCCGTTTGGTCAAGTTATCTTTTTACGTATTATTATTTAAGTCATTTATTAATAAAAGTCAACAATCTTTATTTCGTATCCAATTTTGACTATTGCATATTATGAAATAAATTTCAATTTCGACTATTAACCATTCGATTGTTCCCACTAGTTTATACAACTACTGCATGCCCTTTCCTACTATATATAATAAACTATAATTACGTCGGCCATTTTGGTGGTAAAGTTATGGAAAATAACAATAACAAACATTGTAAGCGTTATCAGCGGTTTGTTGTGTTACACTATCAACAATTTGACCGCCATTTGGTAACTTCGCAACATTTAATTTCAGAAATTTAATTATTACTAAAATTTCATAATTCACTTGACAATTTATTTTTGTAGAACATCATTTTAATTATATATTATTCAAGTTCTCTATTATATGTGTAAATGAGATTCAACTGTTTACTGGTTTTGATACAATCTTATTTCCTATATTTACCGTATAATTATTCTTTAAAATAACTTTTCATCATACAACATTTTCTAATCACTATGGATGAGGTAATTATTTGATAATTATTATTTAATCAGTAAGTTTTCTAATCAATTGAATTTTTTAGCCCGCGTCAGTGGATATATTATTACCTTAGTATTAATATAATTGTTATAATAAATAATAAAAATATCTGAATATAGCCTATAATTTAGTATTCGTACGTTTTTTCTACCTTAAATTAACTATTTAATTATTGTAGATTTAAAATCCATTAAATAATTATTAAAAATTATTCCTTTATTAAAAAAATAAGGTGAACTTTAATTTTTAGTAGTTTAACCTTGCTCTTCTTCCTGAGTTTACATACATATTACGAAAAAAAAATTGAATTCTTAAAAACATTTATAGTGTTTTTGAATTAAGGTGTCTTGTTTTTAGTTTAGTGTTAAGATTCAATTAAAATAATAGTTATGAATATTTTTCAGATAAACTCTAAGCTGCCCAATGTATCATCTAAGCTCAATGGTAATTATTGAACATTATTTTAAACAAGTGTAATTGTGAAAAAATTCTATAATAAATAATATTAATTAAATTGGCAGAATTGAATACTGAAGAGTTAACTGATGATAAAAATAAAGATAAAGATTATGAGAACCGTGGTGATGAAAATGATGATGAAACTACAATGGAAGAAGAAGAAGCTCTACCTGAATTAGAGGATCCATTACGAGAGATTAAATTTCTTGAAGAGGTATTGAAATATATATTGTATCCTGATACAAATAGAAATTTTTCAATATCAATTATAATCATAAATTGTTTTATAATAGGAAAGTAATATGCCTATTCATGAGCTTATGAAAATGTATGGCTATACAAATGGTGCTTTAGAAGAAACTGCGCATGCTGGAAATAAAAATACTAAAAAAAGAAGTTTATCTAAAAAAAATAAAAATAAAAAACTAAAAGTAAAATAATATAACCTTTTTAATTATCATTTTTCTAATATTACTGTAGTGTTAGTTCTTACATACTACCGTTTTGAGTTTGATTTTTTTTATTAAAATTTATTGAACCATATTAAAATAGTCCTAAAAAATGAAATATTTGTTGTTTAATGTTGAAAAATTAAGTATCATAAATAAAAATAAAATTTACTTCATTTAAAATTCAATTCAATCATGTAAAAAATAAAACAAATTTGTTTTATTTAATTTTTATTATAATTTACATCATGCAATATGCTTATATAATTATATATATTTTTAGAAGGTGTCAGTGACAACCATTCATAAAATACCAGGTAAAAATAGCTTTGGAATGAGCTCGTTCTTATTAATTTTAAATTATATTTTAATTTTTTTTTAGAGAAAAAGATAAAATTAAGAGAAGAGGATAAGTTTAAACAGGAAAAATTAAATGAAGAAGGTTCAACTATAAATGAATCTGTTCTTAAGGATACCGAAGGAGCAACAGAGGTAATAATACTCATTTTTTCACCTTTAAATTTTATATTAGAATTTTATTTAAATTCTCTTTGTGCAAATTTTTTTTTCAATTTCAATTTTCCAAGGTTGCTTTTTAAAAAATGTTTCATTAGGAGATTTTATTTAATTTTAAATACCTTACAAAGGGAGGCCACTGACTTTCATAAAATTTATATAAATTTAACTGGCATAGAATATATAAGTTAAATTTATTTAAATAATTTTCTTCAATTAAGAAAAAAAAAACCACTATGAAATTTTGAGCTAGCTTAAATTATCCATTTTATCAATCAATAAATGTGATATATGGTTTCTGTGTCAGTAATACTTAAATCTTTATGCTCGGGGTACGAGGTTTAAACCTCACGCATCAAAGTGACGTTTTTTGCATTTTATTCTTGATTCTTTTTGAGATGGAAAAAATTCAACATTTCATTGGTTTTTAAATCTTAGATTTATTTATGTAAAAAGAATTTTTTATTTATATTAAAATTATATAATTTTATAAACATTTATTAATACTTAAGCATTTAAGCTATGTTATAAGTTAATATATATATATACTAGGCTCCACTTAGCTAGAGCTCCGCTCCAGAACTGAGCCTCTATGACCCTTATGCCTCTTTGGGCCGTCATCATAAGAAGGCTACTGATTACATTAGAAGTACCCGGGTATGCCGGGAACAATAAGTGTTTTGCAGAAAAAATATTACATCAGAATCAGTGTAACAAAAATATATTAAAAATGTTATTACCAAAATCAGAAAAATTCAAAAAGAGAACATAGTAAAATGTATTGGGTATAAGGTTGACGTTTGTTAATGAGGTATTCCCTTTAGGCGTATTCAAAAATTATTTTAGTAGGGTAATTTAATTTAATTTAGGGTATTTAATATTTTTTTACTTTGTTAAACATGCTATAGAATTTTTTTTACTAAAAAACAAAGTGATGATCAAAAAAGGACATTAGGTCCTTATTTCTTAGAAGTTGCATAAAAAAATATTGATAGCACTGTTTCAAAGGGGACCCATATCTCCCTTAAATACACCCCTGGTATACACAAAAATTATTAATATTCTAATTATAATAATCGTGTTTATATTATAGAATACGTGGGACTATGTAAAAAATTTAATTTTGATAAAAATATTGGTAGCTGTGATTTAACGTTAGACAGCATAGTTGTCTTAGATGATTCCCAATTTAAACGATAAACTCATAGACTCATACATCATATATGAGAAAAAAAATGAACGGATTGAATTGATTTTTCTATCATATCTCAGGAATATCATTGGGCGGGTCTGGTGAAAATTTCAAACCTTAAGTCATAAAACACTGGCGTCAGCGAACGTTTTTCTCGAAAATGGTCGAAATTTTAAAACGCTCGCGAGCAAGCCTCAAAAATTTTCCGACCTTCGCCAATAATTTTCTCGTAGTCTAGTGACCAAGTACTTCTGTTGAAAATCCGAGCATGCTAACTAATTTTTTCAGAATAGCGTTTTTTTTCTTGTTCTATTATATAATAAAAAAGATATTGTTATAAATTGATTCTTTATTTGATTAAATTTTAATTTATTTATTTAAATCTTTAGGACCAAATAAAAATAAATAAAACTGTTGATAGCAAAACAAATGTTGATGAGTGTGATGAAGAAACCGAAACTCCATCTAAATTACTTGATTTGTATTTGGCAGAACTTGGTAAAACTTATTACTATATATATGTAGGTACTAGATGGTATCATTTCCCATGTCTTGAAGTGAAGTGGGTAGAGGTGTCATCTAGTATTAACATTGGGGAAACTTGAATTAATTGTTGTGTGAGTTATAAATTGGCTAAATGTATTTTTGTGTTGTTTAATTTATACATTTTTTATCATAACTTTTGTGTACAGGGTGATTCACTTATTGTGAACCCCATAATTAATCGAAAAATAATAATAATATTGAAAAATTTATTTTATTTTAGTTCAATATTTCTCTCAATTTTTCAATTGTAAAGTTTTATTTATGTCCATCACTTATACCTTATAAGGGTTTCAACAATAACTTCTCAAATGGCAACACCCCTATTTAACTAGCTTATTTATAAATCATGATCTAATTAAGAAAATGACTGGTCAATAACAACTTTTGAACCAGTATTTTAAAAGATATTAGCACTTTTATATTTGGGTAGGGGGGGGTAAAGAAAGATTGTTTATTTTTATCTTTGGTCATTATGAACTGCACTATTCCTTCCATCTTAATATAAAAGTGCTAGTTAAAAAGTTACAAACAGTTTTGATAATGTTTCAAATTACCTAACTTCTTTAAACCTATATAGATTCATAATTATTAAAATTCACTTTAAGATGAAAGAAAAACTATCCAAAAATTTTATTTATATGAGTTACACAGACCACCATAGCTCTTCTTCTTCCTCGCTTAGTCCTAACTAATTGAAATCGGCTACCCTTTCCTAAACTTTCACTTGACACTATCACCCACATCATCTACGTTCTCATCAGTTATCCTCATATCGCATTCAATTACATCACTCCATCTCTTTTTTGGTCTTCCTCTACCTCATCTTTTTTCAACATTAATTTCTATAACTGTTCTTAACGTTTCCGATTCCTCTCTTCTCATAACATGACCAAGCATCTAAGTCTTTTTTCTCTCATCTTATCTACGATTGATGTTACACCTATATTACTTCCTCTTATATGTTCGTTCCTTATCCTATCTTTACCAAAGCTAAAAATCATAATTTTATTTTGAAAGTTATCTTTAAACTATTGTAAATTTAACCACCCAAGAATTTTATAACAATGATTTTTTAATCACTTGCTGTTCACATTTGACCTTTTTACTAAACTATTTTCTAGATCAAGTACAAAGTGAAGAAGAGGATGAAGATTATAAACCACACTGGGAAATACATTGGAAGGTGAATAAAAATATATTAATTATTAATTGGTGTATTAAAAAAATAAGCATTCAAATATCAGTAAATTAACCCTGCATCAATAATTTTTCAATAAAATAATTAAAATTAAAAAAAATATTTTTTTATTTAACATTAAAATTATTACATAAAAATGGTTTATATTTAAATACATATAGATTATAAACATTTAATAATGTATTTATTAAAATTAGTTACTTATAAAATGCATGCCTAATAAATGAAATAATTCTAGATTTATACTTATTTTAATGTGCAGCAAGGTACATTGAAGGGTTTAAATAACTTAATATCAGGATAATTCCACAATAAATAAAAGGTAGTAATAAGTTCTTAGTATTATTCATATATTGGTGTTTTTAATAAAAAATAGCTTAGTTTAAGTTAATGTTAACACAATTTTTTTTACTTATTACTGACTAAAATTATATAAAATCATTAATTATTGATGTTGATAGATAAGTTACGTATTTTGGAATATATAATGGCTGTCTTTCAAATTAATGAAAATTCTGCATTTCTGTATTATGATAGTTCAATTTATTTTTTAGCTTCGATGCCAAGCTGAGAAGGTATTAATTTTACTATGATGTGTTTTTTTTTTATGTCTGTTGCCACTTTTTCTCAGCTCTCACTGGACCGATTTCTTTCAAAAATACGTCAAAAGATCACAAATCGTATCTAGTTGAAGACATTACCCTTAAAAATTGAAAAAATTTCCTCGTTCCCCGCAAATGGGGGAAATATCCAAAAAAATTACAAATTTAAAAATCGGTAAATTTTGTCATTTTTTTCACTTTTTTTTCTTAAAACTTCCATAAATTTTTCAAAAATCAACAAATCAACATAATTTTTTTTTATACTAAAACCTTAGATATTTCTCTTTCATTTGATATCATTTTTTTGAAAATCTAACACTTAACCTGCTCATTGGGGGGGGGGGATTTAAAATAGCAATTTTTTTACAAAAACTAATTTTTTCAACTTAATTTTTGAAAATGTTCCGGAAATACTGCGTCCTTTAAACATATACCAAATGAAAGCTTATTTTATGTACTGTAAAATGAAAAAAAAAAATTTTGTCCCGACACTATTTTCTGCATGCAAACGGCTGCCGTAGTTAAAAAACGCTATTTTTGTGTTAAAATTTTCGATTTTAAATTTTCAACTTAAAAATGCTATAACTTTTCGAAAAATGTAAGTATCAGCACAAATTTTTTTTTTTTAAATACATTATAAGTACATCTTTCATTTGACATACTTTTTATTAAAATTGGACAATGTCCCCATATATAGGGGGCGTTCAAAACTTGAAATATTGTATAAAAAACTTTTTCAATTTAATTTTTGAAAGTGTTCCGGAAATACTGCGTCCTTTAAACATATATCAAATTAAAGCTTATTATATGTACTATAAAATAAAAAAAAAAAATTTGTCCCGACGATCTATCTTCTATGTGCAAATGGCTGTCGAAAATTAAAAAAAAATGTAATGATTGCGATAAAAATTACCTTTTATCGGGATGTTTTTTGTGCTTAAAACTGCCATAACTTTTTCAAAAATTAACAAATAAAAATAATATTTTTTTGTATTAAAACCTTAGATATTTCCCTTTCATTTGATATAATTTTTTTTGGAAATCTACCACTTATTCTGTTCACTGGGGGGATTTAAAATAGTAACTTTTTTACAAAAAATAACTTTTTCAACTTAATTTTTGAAAATGTTCCGGAAATACTGCGTCCTTTAAACATATATCAAATTAAAGCTTATTTTATGTACTATAAAATGAAAAAAAAAATTTGTCCCGACGACCTATCTTCTATGCGCAAATGGCTACCGTATTCAAAAATATGTTATTTTTCTATTAATATTCTAGGTTTTGTATTTTATTTTATTTTAAAATATCTTATTAGGAGAATATATTGACTTTCATGAATATTATATAATTTAATTGACATAGAATAAAGTTCATAAGACATATGATATTATACTTATTAACATTTTTTACTTTTTTAAAGTCGAAAAAGTAANGTAAGACATAAGAAATTAAACTTATTAAATTTTTTAAATTTGAGTTAGCTTAAATAGCCAATATTTTAGCTTCGATGCGAATTTTTTATGTGTAAATACTAATTTTTAATAATATTAAAACTTAGAAGTGATAGAAAAAGTCTAATTGCAGATTTGAAATAATCGCGAAAAGTTGATTTAGAATGGTATATTTTTGTTACTGATGAAAGTTCCTTGTAGTTCAGTGCATTTATTTATATTAACAAACAGTTTTTATTTAAATTTATTGTATCAAGCCCTTTAAATTTTTATACACGTAAAAATAAAGCTAAATACAACTTCTTTATTATTTTTATAATTTCTCCGTTTAAATTACAATATTAAATTATTGAATATCAATTTCATACTAAATTTAATAATTATAATTAGTATTTATTCATATATTATATTTTAAAATCAAAGAANATAATTAGTATTTATTCATATATTATATTTTAAAATGAAAGAACTACTAATTAGGATATAATCAAAGAAATAAGAGTTGATGTTGCTTTTGGAATAATCCACCAATTTCTCTAAATGAAACACTATCTACAGATTTGCATCGAAGCGTTTCTTATGATAGTGATTTTAATCACTGTCAAATATTATCTATACTTGTCCCATCTATGCCTTGTCTACACTGTGCCTCGACCCCACTGTGCTACCGTTTTTTTAATTAACAATCTAAATGTATAAAATGCTTCTATTTTTTTAATGTAATAAAAGGCTCAAAAAGTTTTAAATGCCTCAGACGCAAATTGGAAGGCTTGTGAGGATTTAGTCCCTCTAAAATTTCAGAAAAACATATAATTATATAAAATATATTATTGAGAAGACATTGGATTTAATAAGTCCCTCCAAATATTTTGTTGAAATTGAGACAATATTTAAAACTGTATTTAGTGGCATTTTAATAAAATTATTTCTTAATTTTTTTTTTCACTTTTATTACAGTAGAACATTGATTAACTGTGTTCGCGATTAACCTTGCTCACTCTTCCAAAAATTAAGAAATAAGTAGAGACTGTATTATGACAAATATATTAATGACATTTTTGACTATAACAATATAAAGATAAGCAATATTATAGATTGTTTAATGAATTATATTTATCAATTACCTTTAGTTTACTTTTGAACATATTTGTTCAACATAGCTGTTCCGACGTAACCATACAATGTGCTAAACGAAAACGTATCATTCTTTCTCTAGAGAAAAAAGTGTTGATTATTAACCAGACGGTAGATTGTGGTGAAAGTGTACAAAAATTAGCGGTGAGCTCGGAGTGGGTCAACAGACAGTGCGTGACTTAATTAAACAAAAAATAAAAATTTTCAAGTTCATATCATGTGAAGAATTATCAGCTACGAGAAAAACTATGAAAAAGTTATCATTATCTGACATGAAATGTGCTCTTTTTGAGTAGTATTTGACACGACTTACGTCGCAAAAATGTGGTCGACACTGGTTTGAGGGTAGAGACCCGTGGGCCGTTTATTAAATGAGCGACAACAGATTATTTTAACAAAAATAAAACAAACCGAAAAGATAAACACAGTAATAATAATCTTCGCATAATATCGCGGCACTTTCGCTGGCGTCGACGACGCGATGTCCGGCGTAAACCTTGAACGGCAAAATGGTTAGCAGCGTTGTAGGCGACGGTGCGCGGGTGCGGTTCGGTTGGTCGGCGTTGTCGCTTTCACAACAGGAGGAAGACTCTCGCACCATTTGCGGCGGGTCGTCGTCGGCCGTGCGGCATTTGCTGGACTTTGCACCGTAGCGTATAACACGCGGTGTTGGTCAGTCAAATATTCATAGTAGGGCGACGGCTGATAAAGGTGGCACGAGTCGCGGGGCATCGTGTATAACGAAGCGACGCGGGCCGTGTCATATTGAAGACACGCCAATTTTCAAGCCAATGATTTGTAAAAAACAGCTCCTGGATCTAGCAAAGAACTATTTACTATTATGACATGTTTAAACGCGATCGATACATATAAGATTAAATTAACTGTTATTGGGAATGCTAAGAAACCAAGATCTTTTAAAGGGACGGAAATGAAATATTTCTCATGTGATTATTATACCACTCAAATACTTGGATGAACCAGATTATTTTTAGTAGATGGTTTTTCAATGCTTTTGTATTACCCCATCTATAACGAAATTTCAGGATAAAAAAGAAATACCTAAAAGAGCTGGTCTTCTGCTTGTTAATTCTCCTTCACAACCCTTNGTACCATCTATAACGAAATTTCAGGATAAAAAAGAAATACCTAAAAGAGCTGGTCTTCTGCTTGTTAATTCTCCTTCACAACCCTTAAACTCTACCCTGAAATTAATGGATAGTCAAACTTTTGTCTATTATCTACCACCTAACGTAACTTCCTTAATACAGCCATTAGGTAAAGGTGTGATTTCTTGTTTGAAACGAAGGTATAAAAAGATTTGTCTTCGTTATCTTTTAAAAGAAAATTGTTTTGATTCAATGAAAGAACTTTTAAAAAGTAGACCATAAAATATGCCATTTTTGCAGTATGTTATGCTTGGGAAAATGTACCTGCAAGTATGTTAAGTCTTTCCCGGGCAAAAAATTTTAGATCAAGACTATGATGACGAAAAAAATCGAAAAAACTTAATGTAGCTTGGCTACATTTATTCCAGATTTCACTAACGTTGATAAAGACGACATTGTTGATTGGCTACAAAAATATCATAACGAAGAAGGATTTTAACATTTAAGTGGCAATGACATAGTAGCTCGTTTTGGCAGAATAAGTACATCATCTACTTTACAATAGTCTGATTCTTCTTTTGAGACTGATAATTACGATAGTTTTAAAAAAATACGGACAAGTCAACCAATGTAAGCAATTGATATCCTTCTGAACTTCTACGAATAGGAAGATTTTGACTTCCATTTCGTTATTGATTTAAGAAAAATAAGAACTAAACTAAGGAAAATTATTTCAAACCAAAAGAAACAAAGACTGATATCTTCATATCAAAGCCCTGATAATTTATTATGTGTAATATGTATGAATGTATAACATTATTGTTTTTATAATCATGATTAAATTTAGAATTAAAAAAATTTGTTATTATAAAGTCTTGATTAACTGTGATTTTCATTTATCCGTGTGACCCCTTCCCTACCATTGCCCCACATAATCGAGGTTCTACTGTATTTATAATAAACCTTAAATGAAATTTTTTTTTTAAGAGTGTAAATGTGGGATTAAATTTCCAAGCTTTAGTAACTGATGGATTGTCAACTTATGGTGATGCTTTACCTTATGAAAATAATGATGAATTGTTATGGGATCCAAATGTTTTATGCGAAGAATTAATAGAAGACTATTTGGTCAAGATTCAACACATAACAAAAGCATTAAAACCATCTAACAAAGTCATAGAACAAAAAATCCGTGATAATGAAAAAGTATGTATATTTATAATTAAAGTGCAGTGTTTAATGTCTAATTAGGTATCATATATTTCTATCTTCTTGACTAGGTTAAGACTAATATTAGCTGTATTAGTCGAACATTATTTAGACTAATTTCCAAAAATTACAAAACTTCTATATTCTTAATGTTTTGTAGTTAAATATAATTTATAAATCATTACACTAAATATTAATAACTGATTTTAAAATGTATTATATTTCAAGACGTCTGTGTACCGACCACTTTTTAGTAAAAAAACAACCCGTTTTTGTTTCATTAGTACGACAAAACTACTGATGTAATAAGAATTCTGAATACAAATCTGAATTCAGCATTATATTACTTAAGTATCGTTCAGGCCCTTTTTTGAAATTTTTGATGTCTTTAACCCTTAAGTACAGTTTACAATTTTTTTTCAAAATAAATATTTTTGTTGAAGAATCACAATTTCAAAAAAGTAGCCTGACCGATATTTACGTAATATAATGCTGAATTCAGATTTGTTTTCAGAATTATTATCGTATCAGTAGTTTTGTCGTACTGATTGAATAAAAACGGGTAATTTTATATGTTCTAACAAATGGTTTTCAAACAGTAGCTATCATTTCTGACATGCTCGTACTCATATGTGCGTTATCCGCAGCAGCTATTTTATTGCCCTTAGAGTTGCGTAGGGCAATACCAAATTCGTAAAAATAGTTGCACATTAATACGTACCTGATATTACACCTGTATATATGATACTTGATTTTTTTCTTTTATCTAATGACCGAAAAAGCTATCAATGCATAGTACGAATCAAATTTTGTTGTTATTTTCTAATATAAGTGTTGCTAAAGAAATGGAGAATCATAAAACAAATATCAAAAATAAAATAGAGGTAATGTATTAACATTAAATAAATGGCTTCAAAAAAAATACCTGGGAGTTACGTGTATATAAAAATAATTTTCATACAGTTTCTTAGCTTCGATAAAAAACAGAGAAAGTATTAGTTTTACTATGATGTGTTTTCTGCCTGTATCTATCCATATCTGTATTTACTGGACTGTTATTGTTCAACGATACGCCAAAAGATCAAAAAATTAACCTTGTTGATGTATTTAGCATTATATTTTAATAAATTCTCTTTAAATCTGACACAATAACGTGTTTTTCTCAATTGCACAATATGCTTTCAACCAGAACTAACACTAAGTAACTTAATGTGATTAGCTTCTTATTTCAACACATTAGTAAACTACTTGATCATCAAATACATAAATCTTTCACATTAATTATAAAAGTGAATTTTAAACTACATACAATAAAAAAAACAGCAGCATAGTGGGGTCGTGCACAGTATGAACGTGACATAGTTGGGACAAGTATAGATGATATCTGACAGTGATTAAAATCACTATCATAAGAAACGAGTCGATGAAATTCTGTAGATAGTGTTTAATTTTAAGAAATTGGTGGATTATTCCAAAAGCAAAATTAACTCCTATTTTTTGTTGACAAAAAATAGTATATAAAAGACAAGTCGCCGGGACAAATTTTGTTTTTTAAATTTATAGTACGTAACATAAGCTTCAATTTAACATATGTTTNCTGCTATTTGTATATAAAAGACAAGTCGCCGGGACAAATTTTGTTTTTTAAATTTATAGTACGTAACATAAGCTTCAATTTAACATATGTTTAAACGACGCAGAATTTCTTGGACATTCTCAAAAGTTAAGTTGATAAAATTGAATTTTGTAAAAAAGTTTCTACTTTAAAATCCTCCTTGTTACCAAGTAAAGGATCAGATTTTCAAAAAATTTATGTAAAATAAAAGGGAAATATCTAAGGTTTTATTTAGTGATGGGCATTTTCGAATATTTTAATGAACCGAATAATGTGTTTTTAGCATAAACTATGGAATAGTTTTAAAACATTCGAATGGTTTCAAAAAATATTCGATTAGTTCTATCTAAACATTTTTTTAAGTACACTTAATTATAATAAGAAAATAATTAACAAATACTTAAAATAAATTATTATACAATTAATAATATTAAAAATTACCATTTTATTTATTTTTAGTTTGTGAGTCATTGGTAAAATCTGATAAATATGGGTCAATTCATTATTAAATTCGTTTTAGGTTCATCCCTTATGCCTTGTAAATGTATCATTATTTATTTTTTCAAATGGTAATATATATAATTATCTAACTTATAAGTTAGATAATAATATATTATTAATAAAATTACTAATCGATAACAATTTTTGGACTAGTATTTCAGAAGCTATAGCATTTTAAAAAATGAACTAGGGTGAGTCGCAGGTATATATTAGGGTGGCTCTTATTTTATTAACTTTCATTGATCAATCTCCATACCCGCCAATTTTGTTTTTTATTATATGAAAGTTATTTGTGTAAAATTTGGTTTTGATTACTTATCCCCTTCAGGTCCGAATCGGGGATGAAAATTTGATAAAAAAGGTAATTTTTCATTTTTAGATTATTATTTTTAAAACTAACACACTTAGCATAACAATGTAAGAATATAAATTATAGATTTTAATATTTTCTTCTAAAATGGTATTTACGAAAATTTTCAAAAA
The DNA here is from genome assembly GCF_025091365.1 of Daktulosphaira vitifoliae. Taxonomy (NCBI): domain Eukaryota; kingdom Metazoa; phylum Arthropoda; class Insecta; order Hemiptera; family Phylloxeridae; genus Daktulosphaira; species Daktulosphaira vitifoliae. Next base: position 39,499,825 of record NW_026099573.1, on the reverse strand, counting down.
TTATTTTTACTTGCTCAAATAATAAAATAATTTGTTAAAATATATTGAATGACTATCGAATAGTTCAATAGTTACTATTCGATATTTCCCATCACTAGTTTCTATATCAAAAACTATTTTGGTACGTTCATTTTTTAAAAAGTTATGATAGTTTAAAAAAAAAAATGTCAAAATTTACTGTATTTAAAAATTGTAACTTTTTGAAAGATTTCCTTCATTTACAGTGAACGAGGAAAATTTTTTGAATTTTTAATGTTTTTAACTAGACACGATTTGTGATATTTTGGCGTATTGTTGTAAGAAATCGGTTTGGCTAGAGCTCAGAAAAAGTGGCAGACATAAAATTAATTCCATCTAAGCTTCGCATCGAAGCAAAAATAAATACAATATATTATACATGCAGTGGGTCAAAAAAGTCTCCGTACACTGATGTCAAATTTTTTCAACAACCTAAAATAGCGACTTAAAAGTTAAATAACATCATATTTATAACACACATTTATTCAGAAACATGTTAATATGTGTTTAAAAAAAATGATGTATATATATTAATTAGTTTACTTTATACATATACATATATATATATATAAACAATTTAAAAATAGTAATAGCAAAAAAGTCTCCGAACATGTTAACAATAATATTTTAAACTTAATTAATTATAATAATAATTATTATTAATGATAAGTTGGCCCTCCTTTAGCCCTAAGAACTTCATTCGTACGTTTTTCCATGGATTCTAATAATTTTGATGTAACAGTTGAGTCAATACTTTTCGACACTTCAAAAATTGTTCAATGTATATAAACTGAATAAAACGCGCTGTTTGTCTACCGTCCTTAATGGCTACAGAAACAATGATGACATGCACTCAGATATGTGGTGCTCCATACGTAAAAGTTCATATGGGTTTTCCCCATTATAGTCCTATTTTTATCTGTAATTCATAGACATCTTTAAATATATGGTGACTTTTTTGCTATAATTTTCCTAAAATTGTTTATATATATATGTATATGTATAAAGTAAACTAATTAATATATATGCATCATTTTTTTTTTAACAAATATTAACATGTTTCTGAATAAATGTGTGTTATAAATATGAAGTTATTTAACTTTTGAGTCGCTATTTTATGTTGTTGAATAAATTTGACATCGGTGTACGGAGACTTTTGGCCCACTGTATTATTTTGGTAGAATGTTTTCAATTCTCAAACCAAAATTTTACTTGACGTACCTTAAACAAATAACGAGAAGAATTTAATAAATGAGTGAGTAATTTTTTCATAATAAAAAATTATTAAAGAAGGGCAAGTTTAAAATATAATTTATTAGAAAATTTTTTTTTTTTTTATTGAAAAATTGGAGATATTAGTTTTTATAATTATTTTGTACAATTGTACTCAGAGCGCATAATCTGTAAATATTTAGTTTTTCATACTCGTCGAAAATAGATAATTTAATTATTTTTATAGCCAATTAAAATTTGTGAAATCAAAAGGCGTCTATAAGTATTTACTGTGAAGCTGGTGATAAGCTATGAATTTTATACTATATAAAATTAACGTGTGTCGTTATTAGATCAATATAATCGTATTGCATCAAAAAGGTAGGCAGGTACACAACCGGTTTTGTTATCGATCATGACACGACGGAAATACTGCCAATAATGGACACTCACACTAATAATCATTTACTTCTCACATGACACCGCGTAACATGAAATAATCGAAAATTTTCCCATATTTGACCCCTGAAAAAAGGTCGGTACCCTGACGCCTTATTATACAGAATGATTCTTGTAACGCTAACCACTAAATTTCTCTTAAAAAAATTAATATTATAAGAAAATTATTTTTGGTATTTTCGCATGTTATAAATTTCTTAATTTATCAGTTGTTAATTTCTTTTTAGCATCATTAACTTATAAGCATGTCTACTTTATTTTTTTAAATGGATACATAAATATTAAACAATTTAAAAAACTAGTTAAATTAACTTGTATACTAATACCTATAAATAGAACAGAGTCATTATAAAAAGTTTTAGATAGAAATAAGTTAAATCTTATTATAGAACAGTGATAACATCTATACAGCCTTTAAAAAATTTTTATGAAGCTCACTACAAAATTTACCAATTGTATTTTAGAGTTTATCTTACTCTCTACTTAGTAGGTGACCCACAAGAAATTTTCAAATTTTATATTTAACCTTGCTAAAGAATATGGAGAGAAGGATTTATATTTGTATTTGAAATTAGGTTTTTTAATGAAATATATATATACTTATATATTTTATTTTATGTTATTTCGTATATTTAATCAACTAATATTAAGAAGTCTGTAAAGATTTTATTTACTTGAATTTCTTATAATTTTTAGGCATTATATTTGTTGGTTCAATGTGGACATGATGTTGCTGAGGCTATTCGCCGAATGTCTTTAAATGTTATACCAACGGAAAAATCATTAAGCGTTTGGTCAGAAGACGAAACACAGAAATTTGAAATGGGGCTTATATTAAATGGAAAAAATTTTCATGCGATACAAAAAGAGGTAATTCAACTGTTTTATAATATATATAACATTATTTATTTTTTAATAAATTTTAAATTACTTGATTATAATTTTTGTTTCAATTATTTCTCTAGGTTAAAACCAGGTCGGTTGCTGAGTTAGTACATTTTTACTATTTCTGGAAAAAAAGCGAAAGACATGATCAGTTTGAGAGAAAACAAGTTCAAATGAGACCAGAACTTAAGTAAGTTGAAAAAATAATACATTAATTTATTAATTATTTGGCTAAGATTTAAGATACATTTTCAACAATCTACTTTATACTTAAATTTTATTGAAAATGTTGAAAAACTATTATAACTATATCAAAATAAACTTAAAATGGTTTTTTACCAAGTTATTTTAAAATTTATTATTAATTTTTAATGTTTTTAAACTAGAGGGACAGGTTGGAAAATTTCTTTTTTCTAGCAGTTTTAAAGTATTACATTTAAATGATGCCAATAATATAAAAATTTAATTAGCTACCTCACAATGTCATCTATGCTCTATTTTTTATTATGATAAAATATGAAAATTTTTCTCTTAAAAATTGGTATATTATGACTTATGCCCTTCTTCAAAATACTTGCCCAAGTTTCTTGTAAACATGTTTACTAACAAATATTTTTGATAGTTAAATTATATTTTGTGATTTTTTATCATTACATGTAAACTTTTGTATTATGTACATTTGTTTACTAGTTTTATATAATTTCCATAACTTAAAAAAGAAAATCCCAGAGCAAGTTATTTAAATTTTGTAGTAGTCCAATTTTTCATCAATATTATTTTAATTTTATTGTTTATTAGTAAGCATTACTTTAATTAAAATATTAAATTCAAAAATTTAATTAATTAATATTAAATATAAGTAACTACTTATATTTATATTAAAATAATAAACCTTAGAGTCTTTATTCATGATATTTTTCTTTATTCAAGGCAATGGCAACACTGGGACTCAGAAGAAGATAGTGAATTTGAATTTCAAGAAAAAACTGCAGAAGATATTGGTGGAAATGTTATTGTTGGTGATAAGGCTCAAATGAACTGTTTAATATATGCAGATCGTAAAAGACAAGTACGAACTAAAACTTCAACAAATGTTTAAGCTAATATAAATTTGATGTGCACCCAATCAGGTACACTAATAACAAAATTAATTTATAGAATTGGTTTTCATTTCTTTTTTAGATTGAGAATTAGTAAAAGCTGAAAAAGGCTAGTTCAGTGTTTGTATGTACCTGCTGTAAAAAATGTTTTGTTATTGTTCCTCATGCTATTGTAGTAGTATCACCTTCTAAAGAAATAAGCCTACCACTTAGGCTTATTTATACATTTCACATTTTGCTCATTGAATTTTTAGTATCACAGTATGGAAGTAGTAGTCATCAGTTTAATTACAGATTTAAAATTCTTATTAGCTTTATTCTTTAGTATGAAAAATAGCAATAATAATTAGCAAGTATGAATGGTTGTTAGAAAAACAATTAAAAAAAAAATACAAACTTTTCAAATTATAATTCTTGTAGAATAATTTTTCTTCAAGATGTCTACAAATAATAAAAAAAAAATGATTACTAAAATACATTTCAGTGAATAGTTTTAAACATGCTTTAATTTAAATTTATTTATAAATTACAATTTCAAAAGTTATTTAATTCAATTTATAAATTCTCCCATCTCTAAAAGTTTGGAGAACGACATAATTTTCCTTTTTTTATAGGAATTTTCGATTCATATGCTAACATTGTTGGAAGTGCGACAGAGAGTCCTATGTAGGAAATCTTGAATGTATGTTTTATGAAACCATGAATAAAAGTTCTTGTCGTAACTATACCTTTATATTGCTTATCATACGTAAATTCTGAAAATGAAAATATAACAAAACGATTTTCTTTTTTTTTTTTGCGGCCCCAAGTTTTATCTGACATAGAAGATTTTATATAGTTATGGGGCCTAAATTTTATGTCTGTTGAGCAGTGCAAAATTGATTTATGATCTGGTATATTGAATACAATCGATTTAATTTTTTAGAAATTTTTTAATCAAACTAAAGTCCCTTATCACAGGGTAAATAATTGCGTTCTTTCACTGAGTAGGAGTGCTCCATCTCTTTAATCTTTTTATGTCAGTTAGGGCACAAAGAAATTTAGAAAATGCATGATTTTTAATTTGCTACGGGTAGTTATCTGATTATATATACATTCCTTCACCTTGACGGGTACTTCATTAACTAAATAATCCATAAGAAAAGAGCAAACCTCCTTTGGACCTTTTTTCCCCTGACCTTCATGGTATAAATAAATCTTAGCATTGTTCTTATTATTATGTATACCAAAAACATTAACATTCTCTTGATATAAATGGTAAGTTTCTGGCATTGGGATCCAATGGAACTGTCCGGTTTTGCATGAAGTCGAAATACAACGATAGGATATTATGGTTTTTGTCTACCGTGTCATTTTTAAGTTGATTGTAAAACTTCTTAGCTCCTCGCTACTTTTTTTTTTAGCCACTGCAACACGCTTATTGGCGTTACTTAAATTAGAATTTTTATCTTCACAACCAAGGCCTTGTATAAATCAACCTGTGGGGGTGATCCAAACTTCATAAAATCCAAAATCATACTGGTTTTTATAACAATTAAAAAAAAACCGATTTGCCAATTCTAACATTAGGGTGCTTAATTTTTAAAACATTTGATATATTCTTTGAATGTTTTACCTTCTATTCAAATATTTTATAACCATATCAAGATAATGAGTTTCTTAAGTAGAAAAACCTTCGATATGATCTCTTACTAACAGCAGTGTTTCGAGTGAAATAGTATATTTGATCCTTTGGAGACTTGGCATAAGCAATAGTTGTATTCTCACTAAAAACTAACTAAAACTAAAAACTAAGAACTAAAAAACTGTAGAACTAGTTTTTTAGTTCTACAGGGTATGGAAAAAAATGCTTTTAAACATACCTCTGTTCTATGATGACCTTTTAATATAAGCCCATTCAAATAAAGAAAATTGTTTTAAAGATCAGTTAAAGTATTAATTATTTTTTCATCCACCATTGTCATAATTATTGTATAATTAATTATGGCATCCTTATTCACATTTTTAACTTAAACAATTTTAATTCTGAAATATCTTTTTTAACTTCTAGTTCATTTTTTTTAGCCTCCTATGTCTTCTTCATGCATAAATTATTTTAGTTTACAGTAGCAAGTAGACAAAGGTATTGTATTTTCCCATAAAATTATTTTTACTATTGAATTTTCAGTGGTACCCGTTAGACGCAAGGATAAAGGAAAACATTAAAACATTTAGTCTGTTATATTTTAACCGCTTTTCAAAATTTCGAAAGTTTAATTGTACCCACCACTATGTTCGGAATTTCCGTCACAACCCCAATTACAAAGAAAATCAAACTTAATGTAATCATATACAAAAATTATAGTATTATTAAACTCAGATGTTATCATAATCTATTCAGTGGATGACCTAATAAATTTTGGTGTGAAACGGTAGCTTTTACTTCACTAATTTCTATGTTTTCGGGGTAACATCTTTTTTAGCTAAACAAATGCGATCATAAGAACGATAAATGTTAATTCCACATAGTTTGGCCCCTAATCTAATCTTTCGTCCTATGAGTATTGAGTAAATAATACTATTCTGTATAAGAATTGATAATTTTATATATATCCAATGAAAATGTATGCATTTTTCTAATTTCAAGGATATCTTCGAGGAGAATATTTAGTTACTTGTAAAAATAATTCAGATGCTACTCGTTTAAATTCCGCGTATAACGTTGTTTTCGTATCATGAAATAGTTCCTTATACGTTTTGAATGATCACTTAAATCAGAAAATAATTTTTCGTGGCCTAGCATGTCTTGTTGACAGCTGACAAACATTTTATTCGTTAATATGAAAGTTAAAATGTAATTCAAGCAAGTTTTCGTTTTTAATTAAAAATTTTGACATGTTCTAATTTGATACCTTCCATTTTTTACTCAACGAACTACAAAAATTCTTTAATTTTTCCCTTTACATTTTTTTCAAAGTTCTCATCAGAATACAATTGACTGCCAAATTTATTTCGTAAATATATGATTAAAGGCGTTTGAGTCTTAAAAAAACTTGAAAAGCACAACTTCTAATAAACAACGATTTTTAATTTTTCTTTCGATACCAGTTTAAACTAAGAAAAAATGAAAAATAGCTATAATTTTATCTGTAATTAAAAGAGCAATTTTGAGCAACTTCCGATATAGTAGTTTTAAGTACATATTATTATATAAAAAAACAATAATAATAATAATAACCCCCAGAACCATCAGAAATTTTCCTATTTCCATTATATGTAAATAAAGTAGAATTTCTATAATTACTTTAAACTATAATTTATTTTTTGTTATATTTATTTATGTTTCAAGATTTTAAAGAAGCTTATTGTTGTCCTTGATTATGTTTTAAAATTCATAAAGAAAATTGTTATTCAATTATCTAAAAAATCTATTGGCCATTTGAATAGTTTGAGTTAATTCAATTGCTTATTTTTTACTATTTTAGTGCCATTAGAGTATTTTAAATAAATTTTTAAATTACTTTTATTTAAATTTTAACTACTGCATGTGTAATATTGCATGTTATAGCGTTTTAGTTGACACATATATTTCTAGTTTTAATGATTAATTTTTCTTAAAAATATTTTGAAATTCCCTTTCTATATTTAGATAAATGTTTAAGCAATATATATATATTGTTTTTATACATAATTTATTAATTTTTATACATGAATATTTTTTTTACAACTTATAATCTATAATATTTCTTAATATTGAGCAATAATTATAAATAGTATATATTGAAGTTTTAAATGAAAATAAATATTTGTTGATATTAATGAAAAAAACTAAATCTTGAGATTTAATTTAAGACAATCTTGAAATTATATAAAAAAAAATTGATATTATTTTTGATTGCTATTAAATGTTATAATATTAAACATTTTATATTTATGTACTGTTGTTTAATTGTTTCATAATTAAATTTTATTCATAATATATTTTGTTACAAATTAAATTTATTGTTCTTTTAAGTTTTAATATGTAACACATTCATTTTGTTATATGTACATTACTATTTAATATCTATTATTGCCTAAATATTTAATATATATTTTCTTATTTATTTTATGTTCCTTTATCTTTTACTTATTTAATGTTTTATAGTTTAAGTTATTGTCTAATGATTTATATCACTTAAAACTAATTGTATTGTCGTATATTGTGTATAATTTAAGCTTTAGTTAAGTTTTAATATTCAAGTTTGTAACAAATTGATATATTTAAAAATATGAGTTACACATTGTTTTGTGCTACTGGTTACCAGTCATTTAATTTTTCAGTATTATATTATTTGTGTTAGTTATGTAAATTATGTTAATATCCTTAGAGATCTGAGATAAATGTTAGATTTTAACATATTTTTATTAAAAATAAAAATTTGTGTATAAATAAAAATGATATAAACTAACCTTTTGAGTTTAAAATAATTATCAATAATTCTAGTAAAATTAAAAAATAAACATCAATTCTATAGCTATTGTTCACCTGATATGACAATTTTAGTAAAATTTTAAAGTGAAGAAATCTAACCTTGTTAATATTATTAGTATTTTTATGAAAAAAACTATAAAAAATATTATTTTCTATACAAAATTCACTGCGTAACATTGGAATTTTTAGTTGTTTCTAGTTTTTACAATAATTAATAATTAGAGAAAACCACTAATTACCTAATTAATTAGTCATTTAAAAAAAAATCCTATTAAAACTTTTAATAGGCCACATATAATATTAAAAGTCTTTTTAAGAAACCCTTAGGATATATTTACTAAATATTTTCAAAAATTTGAGATTTATATCCCAAGTTTAAGTTGCTACATATGGCCTTAAAAGTTAATTTTGTTGGTCATTTTGCAAAAATCATAGCTGAACTTTTTCTTATAACTTTTTTGCTTAAACCCAATATTATATATTTTTTGTGGCTGACAGGTAATTTTATAAGGTTTTTAAAAATATAATTTTTATGTATCTAGCATAATTAGACACCAAAATAATTGCTATTAACAGTAAAAAAATGTGAAAAGCTTAATATTTCGATAATATCACAAATTTTTTATAAAAATTTATATCTTTAATTCTAAACTTAAATGTATTTTAAAATAAATATGTGCTCAATTCTATACATTTTTTAACTCCGAAAAATATTTTAATTAAGTTTCACGTATTATCATTATTTATTAAATTATATGTTGTATTTTTTATATTTCTTTTATTTGATAAACAATTTGTTTATACAAATTGTAAATAATTGCTGTAGGAGTTTTAAAACTATATCAATTAACACATTTATTAAATGTTTATCGACTTTTATTAAGTATTAGTTAATTAGTTTTTTGTACTTTCATTAGTTTTAAATATTTTTTTTGTGCTATTTTGAGTTAAATATTTTTAATATAATTTTAACAAAACAGTTTTAATGAATTTTAGTACCCGGCAAAATCCATCAATTATTCTGAATAGGTTTACAATTTAAATTTAGTTGACTATTTAATAAGTAAATTTTGAAGTATGCCGGTTTTTAAACTGTGGTAGTTATTAAATTTATTCTAAACTTTCTTTACTTTCATGTGTTTTTATTAATTGGGTTTTTTTTTTATAAAAAAAACATGTGTTTTCCTTGTGTTAAACTTAAAACAGATCACTGCATATATATTTATTTGTAAAATGACAGTTGAAATCAACTTTGAAGACAATGTGTAGTGGCTTAAACTTAAGATATAGATCTCAAATTTTACAAATAATTCTTAAATATAGCCCATTAAAAGTTTTAAAAAGGGTTTTTTGAAAAATATTTTTTTTAATGAGAAATTTATCACTTGGTTTTCACTAATTCTTGGTTATCGCAAAAACTAAAATAAACTAAAAATTCCAAGACCAGATTTGTAATCAACGGCGAAATTCCATTAGAATCAACTATTATATTATTAGGCGTGTTATAAAAATCTGAAAAACTCAAATTTGTTACTGAAGAGCGTTTGTATGTAATCAGAAGTTATTAAAAGTACATTATAGAATATATAAATATTATTACAATAAGATACAATTTTTATTAAAGATTTTAATACATAATAACAATAAAAAGTACTGTGTTAATATTAAATATAAATTTAATATTATACTAGAAATTAAAAAGTTACCTACAGTAAAATTGTAAAAGCTCTTCAAACATCATGTATTTTATGAAAAAGTGCTTAAATGTAAATCAAATAAAGTGTCGAAAATAATTGTAATATAAATCCCGGTATATCTCTTATATCTTGATATGCCTTTTTTAGAGAATTTTATTTTTTGGGAAAAAAAAACTATTTTTAATAATTATAAAATGTTCCATCTTCTTTTCTAGAATATCCATGGTTTGTCTGTGAAATATGGCTTCCGCCTTGCCCAAGCTTTATGCTATTGGCATCTTTGCGTACGCCAATTAAACCGCCTTTTTTCAATGGATGATTTCTAAATAATTTTTCAAATTTCTGGTTATTTTTCTGTTGTTTTCTATAAAAAAATAAATATAATAAGTTATACTATTGGTTTAATTTTAATGTAATTACTGTTATGCATCCCGTGCTCACCGACGGCATATTTGAAAATTACAATAGAGGAAAGAAATAATATTATTAAATTTAAAAAATACTTAAGTTATACTGTAATTTATAAAGAGGTGAATGATTTAATATTTTGAAGGAGCATAAATCAGTAGACTTCGTTGTACAAATTGTTTAAAAAGTAAAGAAACAGGTAAATTTAAAAAAAAACGGAAATAATAGAAAACCTTTTTTTATAACCTTACAAAATATTTACATAGATGCAATTCAAATAAAAAAATTAACATTTAAAATAATAAATCCACATATAACAGTGGCATTTTGCCACTGATAAAATTTGTTATCTAACATTTTTGCAATTTTAGAGTTATTTTGAACGTTTGGAGTTGATATAATTTATCAACTATCATTGTCTGTTTATATCATGCACGGGCTTCATACAATGTCCAGTAGGCTAAAACTATAATATATCATAGGGAGGTGGGTTTCCTAGCAATTAACAAAAGTCGCTGAGTGACTGGAGACATAATCCGTTTATATACCCTAACCGTTATTTTTTTCAAAGGAGAAACTATATCCCTTGCCTTCTGTTTATGATATTTACCAAAAAATATAATTTTTATTTAAAAAAGTGAATCAATTAAACTACATTAAAATAAGTTATTCAGAGACTTTTTAATTTATGGCCACTGATATGAATAAAAACTGTAGCACAGTAGGGTCGTAGCACAATATGAACGTGGCATAGTTGGAAATATCATAAGTATAGATGATATCTGACAGTGATTAAAATCACTATATAAGAAACACTTCAATGAAATTCTGTAGATGGTGTTTAATTTTAAGAAATTGGTGGATTATTCCAAAAGCAAAATTAACTCTTATTTTTTGTTTAACTTTCACTGCCATTTGTATATAAAAGACAAGTCACCGGAACAAATTTTGTTTTTTTAATTCATAGTACGTAACATAAGCTTTAATTTAACATATGTTTAAACGACGAAGAATTTCTTGAACATTCTCAAAAATTAAGTTGATAAAATTGAATTTTGTGAAAAAGTTTCTATTTTGAATCCCCCCGAGGGCTAGTAAAGGATCAGATTTTCAAAAAATGTATGTAAAATAAAAGGGAAATACCTAAAGTTTCTATATCAAAAAACCCAGCACAGTGGAGTCGCGGCATAGTGGAGATGTTGCATAGTTGGGTCCAGTATAGATTTAATCTGACAGTGATTAAAATCACTATCATAAGAAACGCTTCGATGCAAATCAGTAGATAGTGTTTAATTCTAAGAAATTGGTGGATAATTACAAAAGCTACATTATCTGCTAGTTTCTTATTAATACCCTGATTAAGATAAAGTATGTCGAATGAAAAAGGGATTATTAAAAAATATTATTTCTCATAAAAAAATTGTGTTGATTCGTACACTTTTCAATGAGTTATAGCATTATAAAGTTAAAAATGTAACCAACCCAACCCAACATCAACTCCTATTTCCTTAATTATATCCAGATTAGTAATTATTTTAATTATATATTATATAATTTTTATAATTAATTATTTTCAAATTATTATTGATTTTTAATATGTTAAAAGTAATCATTTTGAACCTACTTCTTTTTGTTCTTTAAAGTGAAAGTNAAAACTATTATTTTGGTATGTTCATTTTTCAAAAAGTTTTAATAGAAAAAAATGTAAAAATTTACCGATTTCAAAAATTGTAATTTTTTGTGGATTTTTTCCATTTAAAGGAAACGAGTGAAATTTTTTTTATTTTTAAGGGTAATGTCTTAAACTAGATATGATTTGTGATATTTTGACGTATTGTTGTAAGAAATGCGTATGACGAGAGCTGAGAAAATGTGGAGACAAACATAAAAAAACCTCATCATAATAAAATTAATACCTTCTCGGCTTCGCATTGAAGTTAAAAAGTTTACACTTTAAAGTAAATTATATGGGATGATGCCAAAAGTAATTAATAACTGATAAATCGAAATATATATGAAACTAAGGTATACTAAGAATAATTTTCTATTTCATCATAACTTTACTTAATTAATATAAATAAATGTACTAATTAGCTATATAATTTTTCCACACGAATTTTAAAAACTTACTGTAAACTTAACGTGAACGTTTTTTCTTGTAAGTAGACCTCGTTAGTTTGGGGAAATGTCATACTCGAATGATTGTAAAGAGCCATTAATGTCATATCTAGACTATCAGTAACGGTTTTTACATCTGGTCTCCATCGCACTGATCGGTGTTCGCTGGAAATAGTAGCCTTTTTGTGTAAACATGAAATACTTTCATTGCTTATCGATGAAAGTTGTGAAAGATGTCCATTTGAAACCTTAAACGTGTAACAACTTAAATATTAAAATTTGAAAATATTTTAAGTTGTTAGGTCATAGGCTTATATGTAAATGGACTTACTAACTCACAAATACTTTAACCTTTTAATTATTTTAATAAGTTAAAAAAAAAAACACTCAGAAAATTAAATTAGTCGTAATAAATATTATCTATAATAAATTATTCTTATTCTCTGTAGCATTGATAATCATTTATTGGATGGGTTTGCACATTTTCTTTTTTTAAAAGGTAAATTTCGTGCCTAAATATATTAGAAATTAATGTTATTACCTTACCTGGTCCATGCGGGACAAAACCCCGTTGTACTCAATTGTACTACATGATGATGTTCTTCTCTCCAAGTAAGTTATGTATAAAACATAAGTAGTTAATGCTCATATAGTTTTTCATCGTACGACTTTTTTGTATGGTTTAAAGTTGAAGTATGTTTGTTTCCATGAGTACAAGAGACATAAAATTTGGTTACGTTGGTGTATTTAATATGTACACAAATATAGGTAACACTATTTAACCTATTATAAAGATACTACAATAGTTTTGTAACAATTCATGACATTACATTAACAATAAATTGTCGTTTATCATGAACTTGGCCATTGTCAGAAACACAAAAGGCATGCAAATATATTTATTAAGTTCAGTTAAATAATAATTTTGAACTTTGAAATCCAAGAAATAGAAGATGCTTTTGGATTTTAAAAAGAATCGAAATATTTTAAAATTGCTTCATAGAATCATTAGTGCGGCTGTGTTTATGTATATGGAAAATTATTATTCTGTCCATACTGGGTAACTGTACGAGTTAACAATTTTGCAGTATTACATAAATGTATTATAGAGTAAAATCATAGGCATCAATTTGGCAAATTTTTTTAAGGAGGCTAGAATTGCTTCCTAATGCTGCTCGTTTTAGTCGCAATTGAAAGCTTCCTGTGCTCGCCTATGTGTTTCCCTTTATTATCGAGAAACTATTTTTCCTCTACTTATAAAACTAAATTTTTGTTATAAAAAAAGCTTGAAAAAAGATAAAGATTCGAACGCGTATTAAAATATTTTACGACGGTTTATGGCAGAGATGAGCCTCCCCTCATGATTTATTTATACGGTTAACATCATTGAATGAACAGTTAAGAGTTTTTTATATTAAAATATTTTATTAATTTATATTGTTATGCTACAATCATAAAATTAATATGAATTTCTTCTTTTAAATAGTAATGTAAAAATATTAATCATCCACTTAAACAAAATTTTTAATTCATTATTTTATTATGAATGTCAGAAATTTTTAGTGAACAAATAGAATGATATTGCAGTAAAAAGTATGATATTATAGTAAGACTAAAATTAATGAACTATCTAGCTAGAATAATTTCGACCAAAATTGTTGGTGTTTCGTAATGTTTAGATTCTTAATATAATTTTTTGTGTTGTATATTTATGTAAAAATTACTTGAAATTGCACTTTTTTTATTTTTTATATAGCGTTGTAAAGTTGTAAAATTAAACTTTTTTTTTTTTGTATATTTTTATACTCTACATGCGCATATTTTACGCATATTTTTAAATACATTTGCATATAAATCCTAGTCAAAAAAAAATTTAGTCAAGATCTAAGACTTATAGCATGCTAAGAATAACTTATATAATCATCATGCAAAATGATTATGATTATTTTTAGTGTTTGTAAAATAATTAAAAAATGGTTATATATTATGAAAACAATCTACATATTTTATTTAATAATTGCATATTCCCTCACTCAACTTAAAATTATTATGAATCAAATTACAATAATTTTACATTTAATTCGTTTTTAAAAAATAACATGTTAACAATTGTTATCATTAAATTATTATAAATTAATAATTACTTCATAGGAAATTCATAACTAAACAAGTTTTTAAGAATATAACCAATAAATAATACTATGTGAATGAAAACAATCGTATACATAGTTTTCTTATAGTTTTTTACGTCTTTATTATCATCCTTTTCGGTAATCGAGATACTATTGTTAATTTGCTTGCTTGTTTCTTTTAATGCCTCAGAATAAGACTTACTTAGAAATTCCTCATGGAAAACTATCTGTCCGATTCGTTGTAAATATAAATTAGTTGTATCGTACACAGTTCTGCGAACATGTGATAGGATATCATTCTGACGATGGAACAATTCCGATGCAATTACAATGTTTTTTCTTAAGTTGTTGAAATAATCATAGTCGAATGGCTCACTAGCACCTAAGTCTATGCATTCCTTGAAAAATTGTAGACTTTGCATGTAATTTTTCTTTTTGATATGAACTATTTCAGATTCACAATTTTTTTTGGTAGTGACAAGACTTTGACTAGTATCAAACAGTATAAAAAATATTAAGTCAAAACACAACATGAAATTCTTGCTAGAAAAAAATGATTTTAATACATTAAAATAACAAAGAGAAGTTTGTTGTTACTATGTCAAGTGTTTATTTATCACTATCAATTTCATTACTATACGCAATTAATGTTATTCCAAAAAAAGGAATAGCTTCGTAGCTAAGTAGCTATTGGTTTTAATTTGACATTCTTTTTTTTTGTCGCTATACTTGTAATAAGCATACTTTAATCCTACTGGGTCAATTTCGCTTAACGACACGCCAAAAGATTAAAAAATGAATTTAGTTTAGGCTATAAGTATCATAGTTTTAAAAATAATTTTATCCGTCCCGGTAATAAAGAGAAATGCCCCAAAAAATTAATATTGTCAATATATCAGTCAATACTGATTTTATAGTTTTCACTTTATATTGAAATAATTTTTCGAAAACTGGGTGGACTATTGTGAAATTTTTATTGATAATATTTTTAAAATTTGCCTTGCTGGTGGCATGCATTATGTTAGACAAGGTTTTGTGTGGTCTAAAAATCATTTCAACATTTTTTTTCTTTTTAAATTTTCATATTATTTTAAAAACCTACCTTCATTAAATTAAAAGCATTGCAATGTACTTTATGACAAAAAAAGAAAAATTATCCGAAATCACGGTTTTTAAAAGTTTTTAGACATTAAAACCAAAAATCATACGTTTGTTGAAATTAGGAAATTTTAAAATTTATTGTGTAGAATCTACATCATTTAAAGCTAGAATAATTATCACATCATATTCTTTTATTTTTTATTTTATATAATTTTCTAAATAAACTACCATTTTAAACCTACATAAAATCAAAAATAATACAATGTACTTGTAGATAAAAAAAAGAAAAATATCCAAAACTCGAATTTTGTAGGAGTAAACGGCCATTAAAGCAAAAAATCATAGTTTTTGGAAAAAATGTCCAGTTATGTAATATTTTATATAGTTACTAAATATTTACATCATTCTAAATTATTTAAAAATTAAATCTTATTTAATGAAATATACGAGTAAAAAAAAAAGAAACCTTCCGGTGTTTATGGATTTTTTAATTTTGTCTTCTTAGACACTTAAAACATATATTTTTAAATATTATCATTATTTAAGTTGATATGCGTTACAACAATCAAAAAAAGTTCTGGGAAGAACATGTATTTTTATAAAATTTATTAGCATTTAGATAACAATATTTAACTTATAAACAAAAATAATATAATAATGTAATTCTTTTAATAACATAATAATAAAAATAATGCTTTGGTACATAAAAATACATATAATATTCAATAATTTTTTATCATCTTTTAATAGTCACTAAAATCAATGATAATTCATACAATGTATTTCTTTTAATTTTCGAAAGCTCCCAATTCAAGTTATTACCTATGTATAATACTTGATAAAGTTATATTACACAAGTTTATTATAATTATCAAAGTAATTCAAAAGACAATATTAAAATAAAAAGTTTATTAAAGTAGATTTAAAAATTAATAATTAAAAAAATATTTGTTCTATGGGTTATATTTAATTTTCGTTTTGAGGTAACTCAACAACTCAACTTTGAACTAATTGAATTTTTTTTAATTGTAAAATTAGAATTTCTATTTCTATTATTTTAGTATAATGCTACTTGTATAGTAGTCAATACGTAATAGTTATACTTTTCATCATACAATTAGGTATTATTTCTTGTTAAGATCAACGAGGTCAGTATTTATTGACTGCGCTGAAATGTAAAATGCAAATAATTTTATTTTCGGGTCACTGCCGATTGTGTTGGAAGGAAACAACACTGTGTGCGTGTAGGTATAATGATAGGCTGTTATATATATAGCTTGTTTGAAACATTCTCCTAGAAATGCCTTTGGCGATACTTTAGGAAATAATAGATTTTGCTTTAGATTGTAATTGCTTTAATCTTTACATATGCACTATTTCTTGACAATGTCATACTGAATGCGTCATAGGCAATGTTAGCTTGTATATCAATTATTTATTTATGAAATATAACCGTTAGCGATAGCAATTCTATAAAAAATACAAAATTGACAGCCTACTTGAAAAGTATGCGATTAATCTAACCATTTTATTGTTAAGAAATAAAATAGTTGTAGCTCATATATAATTAAGTTTGTTTTGGTAAAATTCTATAAACATCTCTATTATTTTTCACGTGTTTTATTGTGGAAATTAAAGTTATATATACGGACACTTTGAAATATATTTTACATAAATCAATCAAAATAAAATTATACGTTATTAGTAATTTCTTAAACTTTTAATGGAAGTTAAAAATAATTATTTTTCATCATAACTAGATGGGTTGTACTGAAAAACATACGTAAAAAATGATTTATGTTATTAACAGTTAATAAAATTAGTGATAAAATAATTAGACACTGGAAGGATCATATTTCATAACTATATTTTATTCTTGTGATAATAAGAGTATAATTTATAGATTTTCATTCAAGTATAATTCATGTTTCTCAAATAAATAATCAAATTGTGATTTATTTACTTAATCTCACAATCCTATAATTTAGGCGAGGAAATTATAATTAAATTTATTGTCTATAATAATTTATAATCGTATTTTTGATTCCTGATTGTTTAGTCGTGAGTCATTTTCAATGTCCGCTCCTCTCACTTTTTTCGCCTTTCTTAGTTATTTACTCAATGGTGTGTTTTTAACTATTTTGAAGGTCAATAAAGTATTATACTTATTACGACCATGGAAAAATGAGTAACTTAAGCCTTAAGAAATTGAACTCTTTTAGTAGTTTATTGTTTTTATTTTTTTCAGTTTCTTACAGTTAGACGAAAATTTTAAATATACATTGTTGTTGTTTTAATATTTTAAGATAAATTGTAGTTTTGTTGCATAATTCACAGTGGTTTGAAAATAGAAAAAAGCGATCGAAATCAATTATTATTAAAATACAAAAAAAATATTATACTAGATATTTTTGAGGGTGTTGATTTGAAAAATATTTGGTTTATATTAAAATTTCCCTTTTTTTAAAAGTAAGAGGGGCTTTGTTTTATTTTTTATTCGAATTTTCGTGTTGCATGTCAATTCATATTTTTTCATAAGTACAAAGTTCAAATTTTCATTTGATTTAGAATGAACCCCTTATTAACAAATTTGGGAAAGTTTTTTGATTATATTAAAATTTTTGCACTATTTATACATTGTTTATAGTATATACCATATGTCCTATGATTAAGTTATTTTAAATTTTTATGTTAAACAGAAAAATATTATTTTTTTTAAGATAATTATATTTATTTATCATTTTAAATTCATATTAAAAAGAAAACAAAGAAAGTGAATTGGAATTCAAACATTATTTTTTTTCTCTTCAAATTAATGAGCTCATTTAATTTCTCATCTATCCCCTGACAACTAATGGATTTTTTTATGTTCATAACTTATTAAACTTAGTTTAGGATTTGAATTCTTTAAGTCTCTTAAATAAATCTTCATTATTTTTGATCATAGAACATTTTGTTTATAGTGTTCTTTAAATTTCTTTAGATCTTTTTTCGACCTCTTGTGCTTCTTCCGACGTAGGAACAACTGAATCATTTATTACTTGTGAGTCCGTGTAGTTATTAGTTATGGTCTGATAAAATAATATTAAATATAACTATCTAAGTTCGATAACAAACAATTACATTATTCAAACCACTTTATCAAATCAATATTTAATTATTGATTTAATCATAGCATCTACTGTAGGTACCATGTACAATGTACTTAAAAATAGAATTGAGTGAAATAGAAAATAAATCATCTCTTAACTTTTAAAATAACGTTTCTCAATTAAATATCAAATTTGAAAACATGCATCTTTAAAAAACTAGTTTGGTGATATTTTGGTTGTTTCACTTGAAAATATAGACAACTTAATATTTGATTGATTCTAATACATTGACTCATACTACAAATTATATAGGTTTCGTACGTTCCTTTTTTTTTGTAATAAAAAAATTTTTATCATAATAAACAATAATAAAAATTAAGTATTTTTTAAAAAAATTCAACAATTGATTTGAAAAAATAAATGTTGACCAGATTTTTTTATTTCTAGACCACTGTACGACTTTCGTAAAAAAGGATACTTTGAACATAAATAATATTTTATCAATAGTATTTATACACGGTATTATTATAGAATTTATAAAGTGACAACTTTTAGAAACAAACAGTTAGAGTTATTAAATAAAGGGTTAGTTAACCATATAATAAAATTGTTACTAAACTAACCGATTAATATGGTTATTCTAACCGTATTTTTTGCCGTGTAAGATAAGAAACAAATATAAAATTCATAATTCAGTCAAAAAGATTGACTTTTGCGATTCTTCAAAATTATAAAATTTAATTTATACTAGACCCCTTCGTCTATTTAGATAGATTAATCGATTTACCAAGGTAATTGTTTTCAAACAAATATTTTAATTAACCGATAATTATTCATCACTTTACCTTATGAACAATAAAAAAACTAATGCTTGCTATTAAAGATTCATAAATTCAAAAATTTTGAAATTTTGAAATTGGTTTGGAAATAAATATCAGAAGGATTATTATCTTTATTATAATTAAGTTTTATTCGCAAAAATGTATAAAAATATATACATTTACATTGTACTTACGTTT
The DNA here is from genome assembly GCF_025091365.1 of Daktulosphaira vitifoliae. Taxonomy (NCBI): domain Eukaryota; kingdom Metazoa; phylum Arthropoda; class Insecta; order Hemiptera; family Phylloxeridae; genus Daktulosphaira; species Daktulosphaira vitifoliae. The sequence goes on along the minus strand of NW_026099573.1, from coordinate 39,480,131 downwards.
CAATGCGTAGCTGAAAGTTATTTAATCTAATTTAATTTATTACTCATTTATTTTTATATAACCTTTTAAAAATAAGAGTGCATTTACTTTTTATTTTGGCATTATCTAAACTAAGAAATGAACAACTCTGATTATTTAAAATTAGTCATTATACTTTGTGTTTTAGTTTATTAAAACACCTCATTATTTATTTTACACTTTTTTAGACACATCTTCATGTTTGGAATTATTATTTATATTTTATTAAAAATAATAGATAATACATAGGTAACCGCTGTTTCTTTTAACTTTATCAAAAATATTAAATCATAAGTATTATAGCTCATTAATTTTTCATAGATCTAATATTAGTGGTAAAGACCTTGTCAATGGATATAACGTACTACTGAATAAAAATTATGAATGATGTTATCATTGCATTTGAGTACTTTTACTTTAAAATGAGTGAAAATACATTAATACTGCAACGAAAGCAACTTTTTAAGAGTTTTTTTGTGTTGGTACTCCTTGTATTATAATAGGTATAATATATTAACTTTATAATATTTTTCTTTGAAATGTCCTACAGTTTTTCCAAGGTACTTTTTTATGACCCTTGACATATGAAAATAATTGTAATTATATAAAACAATATTATGACATATATCGATCAATTTTCTTACTAAAAATATGTTACTAAAAAATATTTATATGACAAATTTAAGTGTAACTGAATCCTTGATGGTATTTTTTTATGCAATAAACCTCTCTCTTGATACTTACGCAAGGTCTTAGTATATAAAAAAAATAGATAGTAAAATTCTAGATAGTATTTTTTCAAAATTTTAAGCTCATTTTTAATGTATTAAAAATAGTTAATATTTTTATAATTTCTTGTTCTTAAGTATTCTAATTTGAAAACTTAAAAAATTTATTTTAACTAAAAGGATTTAATATGATGTTTTTAAAATTTTTATTTGGATATTTTTTAAATTCTTGACTACCCAAAGACAGATATTTATTTAAAAAGTTTATAATATTTAGCCTTATATACACAGGTAGTAATTTTTATTTAATATAATTGTTTATTATATAATAATTATATTAAGATTATTATTACCACAAAACTCTTTTAAAATCAATTATCTCATAAAAATATTGTTACAGTAATCAATTACCTATTTTAACCTTGAGTAAAAACTATTGACATAATTGTAGGTCTACTACAATAGATTAGGCTACTTTAACATCATTAAACTACCATTCATAAATGCTATGGAAAAATTGTATTTATTACTAAACAAAAAATTAAAAATCGTTGCACAAGAAGTCTAAACTATTTTCATATGTGAATGAATAAGAAATTAAATTTAAAACACAAAATGACCCCACAAGGTTATAGTCTTTTTTTCAGTCAAATAAATGTAGTAATAAAATATCTTTTAGAGTAAATTTCTGCGGTTCCTATTCGCATTAATTTTTATCTCAATGTTAAAATCATTTACTTTTGACCCTATTGACATGAATGTTTTTGAGATTATGCATTTATTTTACAATACATTCAATTTGTACCTATTTCATTACGTTAGTAAAATTAAATATTGTATCAATTAACTACGTCAGTACGATAAAATTTTAATTTGTTAAATTGTGATTGTTATGTTATTATGTATTTTAATATTATCCATAAAATAATAGTACTAAATTGGAGTTTTAACCATCAAAATTCGACTTAAATAATTCTGTAGTCAAAAGAGCTGTTATCCTAATTATTTGCAGGAAAAATAATAAAATCATGAGTCTCCGAAAAACAACACAAATTGGTTATTTTTTCGATTTATTTGAATTTGATTATAAAAAAAAACAGTTTTTACTAAGGTTAATAACCTTTCAACCCTACTCAACTACCGCATTAGCTATTAATATAAATAATGCAATGAAATAATCGGTTTTTGGATATTTTTTTCAAAAACTTAAAAATGAATAAAAAAAATCTCACTATTTAAATTTTTTTTTAGTTCATCAAATGTAAAATTAGAATTTTAAATTAATTATATGGTAAATCTACCGAAGAATAGAAAAGTGTACATTATGTATTTGTTCTTTTAAATTAAATTTATTTGAGTATTAAATTAAGATTTAAATTATTTGTTTATTTTTATTGGTTACAATCATTGCATAGTATCACGATACGAGAAATAAAAAATTTAATCCTTGAGGAAAAACACATATATTAAACTAGAGCTTTAACAGGTTGATTTGTTTTAAATGAAATTCCTAATAGAGCACTATGGTAACTTTAAAAGTTGAATTAGTCAAATTCAAACTTTAATCATTAAATTCCATCGTTGAAAATTAAAAAAAAAAAATTCTGTCGATTTTCCCAAATTGGTTAAAAATAACTGAAATAATAGCATACTTATTAATGTTTAAAAATTTGCTATAAATAACAACTAAGTTAAAATATTTCGAAGAATACATTTAGGGGAAATGAGATTGAGTTGGTGTGTACATACATATCTCATTCAAGACCATTTGTATGGACATTTCAAATGTAAGACTGGCCAGATACTAATGCAATAGTCAATGTCATAAATTCAACAGTTCCCTGTTATCAAGTGAAACGCACGTGTGTGGTGGCGAAATTGTTAAGGTACGATAACACAGACGGCAGTAACGACGAAGCAAAAGGTTATGGGCCAAAAATGATAATATCAAGTTATTCAATTACAACAACGTAACACGCGAGGTTGCGGATAATAGTTTAGTTTGTCGGCAGTTCTCCCTCTAGCTCATTATTTACCGGAGTGTTATGTCAACGTCTTTGCGGTGGTGTTGAAGTTTGAACTTGACAACCAAAAAGTGAACGTGCACGTCTAATGGTAAAAGTAGGTCAGTTCTTTCGTGGTCGATATTAATGTTATAGTACTGAACTCGAGCCGTCTCACAACAATCAAAGTTTTCATGTTGTTAAGTCGGTAGGTACTTACATTTTGTGACAATATTGTTAGTGACTACCATTATTTTTAATAAAGTATAACGATATTTTTGTTGTTATTAATATTTGCCTGTGACTATTTCCTATGTAGTTATTTTAAAAGCAAGCCAGTTGAACTTTCTATTAAGTCACCATTAGTAACTTTTAAGTTGGACCAGTATCAGTAAACCTATCGTTGTAATTCTATACAATCAGCGAGCCCTTGTGCTGTCAATGTTTGGTAAAGCCAGTGGTTACTATAATCTAGAACGTGCCAATATGAGTAAGTTGATTAGAATTATATTAAAAAATAATTTATATTATCTCAGTTGATTAAAGCAAATTTTGTGTCTTTATCTTTACAAAGTTATACTATAATGTAAAATTGTTTGGAAAAATATCTATATTAGAATTATTTTTTAAGTAGGTTTATTGTTTTTCTCCCAATATTAAAATTTATATGCAGTCTATATTTATTGCATAAAAATTGTACAATTTTTAACTTTAAAGCAAACTAAAAGTGAAAAATTATTTATAACTTAAATTTTTTTAACATGAAATGAAATGATATTTATTTATTTAATAAAAAGTAAGAAACAATATTTTTGGGATAACATGTTCTATTATTAGTTCATAGTACTAGTATAAAGTTTTAATGTTTATAGATTATATCATGTTACAAATAATTTAAAAAAAATGTTTGTCTTTTTTAATGATTATTTATTATGCCTATATTTTCCAATTTAAAGATAACATACTTAAATCTATTTTAGGGTTGTCAGAACTTAAGCACAAAAAAAATTTGTATGAGAACCTTAAATTAACTTTATTTTTAATGGAATAAAAATAAGAGATAAGGCATTATAAAAGAATACACAAAGTTCTATTCTTAGAAATAAAATTAAAAGTATTAAGAGTGGGAGATAAAATTAGTCTCCAAAATTTTTTTCAAGATATGTTGATAACAATAGAAGTTTTACATATATCTTTAAGTTGCAGTGAATTTTAATATTTTGATATAATACTCAAAAAAAAAAAAATAATAATTGTTGAAAAATTTGTTAAAAATACTTCATATTAAAAACTAAGATATTTTATAAAATAATTAATTACATTATTATAGATACAATACCTAAATTTTTCAAGAAAATATTTTTTTAGTAGAAATTAGTGTATAAACATGTTAGTGTATAACATTAGTATATAAACTCAAATTCGACATTTTTGTTGATCAGTTTAACCTGTCATAACATTAATAAATTATGTTATAAATATTTGATTTGATAAATGATAAAAGATTGTAAAAAATTAAAATTTGTTTTAAAACTATTAATTATGAATTATGGACATTCAAAGAATGTCATGACAGTGTTTCAAATATGTAAATATTATTCCTGAAATATTTAAAACTTTTTTATTTAATTGTTCGTTAATTATGGAATAATAAATTTTTAGTTCTAAGTTATTAAATAGAAAATCAATATTTGTAACTTAAATGGTATTTTCAAATTCTTTGTTTAATTAATAAAGTCCTTGAAATTTATTTAACTATGTATGTATAAAATTAATAAATTTATTATTACAATAAGGTTTACCAGTGTGAATGGTAATAAAACTTACAGTACAAAATAGTGAAAAAATCAAATTTTTTAAAAAACTATTTATTTTAATGATACTATAATTAAAATCTCTTGGGTTACACTATTTTGATTAGTTAAAATAGGAAATTCTGTTGAACTTATTTAAAAGGTTTTAATAAATTATTTAATTTTATTCAATAATAATACTGTGTTTTGGTGTGTAATATTGTAGATATTATATTCATTCTCAAAACTTCAAAAAAAATTTTTTCATTATTAATTGTAGTAATTTATTGCAATTATGTGCAGTAACATGCATTAGATATTAACCTCTGAAAGAAAATAAATAATTTTTTTTCTCGTAATTATTATGTTTTATTATTTAAACAAGGATTTATTTTCAATATTTGAGTTGTGGTTTTGCTGCATGTTAAATGAAATTCTTCATTTATTACAAATGATAATGTAATATTTTTACTTCAAATTATGTATTAAATATATATATATATATATATATTAAAATCTTTTTTCTGTTATTAATATAAGTCTTATTTAAATGACTTTACTTTTTGATTAATGACATAATTTTTTTAAACTTTTATTATATGTTATAGTGTTATATTTAAAATTAACTTATTTTCTAGTAGAGCGAGATATAATACATTTTTGTTTTTTTCATTTCCTTGTAAAATATTAATTAAATTTAATACTGTTGTTTCTCTTTCCTCAGAGGGGGTTGAGTTAATATAAATATAATAATTTTAGTAACTCATAACGGACTAATTTTTTGAATTAGTAAATTCTCATTATACTTATTGTTAATGAATGTTTGGTATAAAATTTAAACACAGTAGAACCTTTTAATTTAAACTTTTAAGTTTGCTTTTAAAGACTACAATTATAATATATTTAAACATTTAATTGTGTACAGAATGGAACTGACAAATTTTACAGAATATATAACTAAAGAGTTATTTTTGTATTGTATTATTATTTAATATTTTTTATAACCGTTAAAATTTATAATTACTAAAATTAATTTTATTTCTAACATTTTGGTTATTTTTAAATACTGAAATAGTATTTACTTTTATTTTTATATAAATATTTATAAAGATAGTTCACAATGTTTTGACGAGTCTAATAACTTTTGTTTCAGCAAAAGTTATGTGTTTGTTTATTTAATACATTTTACAGTTTATGACTATATTAAAAACATATTTTTTTTTATTTCTCTAATAAGAAAAGAAAAATTACATTTTTTAATTTTATTCATACAAAAAATTTGATGTGTCAAAAACAATTTTAGGATAAGTACTTATTAAATTATAAATATTTTAATGCAATGAGTGAGTATGTAGTACAGGTGGGTGTAGCTCGTACTAAAAAAATGCATTTAAGGTAGTCCGTTTTTTCAGTGCTTGAATATGTATTTTTGCGTTTTAGTTTTTCAGTTTTATTAAGTAATTTTTATTTTGCGAGTTATTGTGTATCAAATTTAACAAAAATGTTAAACTTGTTTTTTATTTCTGGTTATTCCAAACATGTAAATTTAAAAATTTTAATTTCGCATTAGCTATTTGGAAACCTGTTAAATTGTTGTCTTGTTTTATTATTATGTACATTATATATATATATAATGTTTGAATGATTAGTGCAGATATTTGTGTTTGTTATCAGACTCGCCAGTCCTCTCTCACATTAAATCCACTAACGTGTATTCCGAAGAAATACGTAATAGAATAAACGAATTGTTTTCAAGTTGTAAAATTAATCGAATCGAAATATTAGCGTATTTTATCCAATTGCACTTAAAATTGTTTTATTACAATTTTTCGTATAGGTAGTTAATAAAAAAAATTATCAATGTCTAGTAAAACCTGTTATAAGTTAAGTAAATATATTGCAAGGTCAATTGATTGTTTATAATAAAGAATATGGAGAGTGTAAAAATTATATTTTCAGATTAGAGGTTAATTTATATTAAAATATGAAAATATCCAAATAATTAAAGAATAAAATGAAGTTTAACCAGTACACCATTGTATTAGGTTTGACGCGAAGGTGTGATAATACTAAATGTGTCATAATTTCAATAGATGTTTAAACAGCGCTACTCACTTTTCTAATCATTCAATATTATAATAGACTGTAATTCTATATTAAGACAAGGTCATAGGTTAAAGAAGGTTTTATACAATGTTTATACAATACAATGTATTAATGTAGATTTATTATCGAAAAAGCAATAATAAAATATCATTATAAAATATTTTTATTACGTAGGTAAAACACTGATATACGAATTATCACTTAAAAATAAATATTTAAGAAATTCATTCTTTTAAAATAAATTTCACATAATCGGCCCCGTATATTATAAAACGATTGGCTATTTTAATTACATTTGTATATATTATTTTAAATTTCGTTTATTTCTAACTTATGAAATAATTCTTGAATGATTTGAAAAAGAATTGAACAAATTTTTTTATATATGTCATGTAGTATAAAAAGTTTAAAATAATAATTATAAAAATTGTGTTATCGTAAAAAGAAAATACACGAAAAGGATATTTTTTCACATTATAATATTAGATATTATTTAGTATTCTTGTATTATATATAGATCCAAATTATGAAACATGCGAATTTTGAAGAGGTTTAGTCTTAAAATTGTAGCTTCAATACAAATTTGATGAGTTATTGATTTTGTGATGGAGTGTTTTTTTTTTATGGCCCCTAAAAAATTCTCAGATTTCACTAGGCTGATTTTAATGATCAATATGTTAAAAGAACCTGATTTTAATCTAATTGAACCAGCGCCAAAAATTTGAAAAAATTCCCTCATTTTGAGAAATTAAAAAAAAAAACCTTTCAAAATTTTGCTACCACAAAAAAAGCATTTTCAAAAAAACTTTTTTTAACTGACGTAACTGTTTTTTAGAATACTGATCTAGGTGAAATTTTAATAAAATTTTTATTAGATACAATAAGTTTTCTTTTAGTATGATTTCTCTGAAAATCCTATAGAAATCTAAGTGCAGTAATGGGTTTGAAAGAGACCACCTAAGCATGTAAATTTTTTTTTAACTCGATTTTTAAAATGTTCCAGATAATCGACAAATTCTAACTTATATCAAAGTGTACTACAATATTAAAAAAAAAATTGTTGTACTATATTGCAAACAAACGCAAGTTTAAAAAAAAAATCACATTATTTTTAATTAAACAAATATTTAATATTCTAGTGAAATTGACTTCCTCAAAATGTTTTTTAATTTGTAGTTATGTTAATGATTATTAAAGTGATTTGGTACATAGACTATTAATATTATTTTGCTATGTCGAAATTCAAGTGCTATTATATACCTTATATCCATACACTTAAATAGGTTTATAGAATTAGTAATATCTGATATTTTGTAAAATATATTGTTTCTATTTCAATGTAAAATATTGATTTTATTTCATTTTTGTATTACTAGATAATTTAGATGAAGCTTTGACCCTTATCAAGGCGTCCTTGAATTCCCCTCAAATGGACGTCGAGGGAGCTCATTATGATCAAAATATTACTCACTTGATAGTCGTTATGGGTGCTTCAGTATGATGAATTTTTTATTTTGAAAAATGTTCTGAGGTGTGCAAATATAAACTAACTTTTGCTGTTTTGTAGGGTGATTTGGCTAAAAAAAAAATTTATCCTACTCTTTGGATGTTGTTCAGAGATAGCTTAATACCAGAAAAAACTTATATCTATGGATATTCCCGATCAAAGCTAACCATGGATCAAATTAAGGCTAACTGTACACCATATTTAAAAGTATACTATTCATTTAAATATTAATTATTATTTGTTATAATTAATTTGGATTTTTAAACGTAATAAGTGTAGTGAACATGAGAAAGATCGTCTTGCTGATTTTTGGTCTTATAATTTCTATGTCAGTGGATCATATGATGCTGTTTCTGATTATCAGAATTTGAGTAACAAACTTGCTAGTCACGAATCATCAGGACCATCAAATAGATTATTTTATCTAGCCATTCCTCCATCTCTATTTGAACAAACTACTACTCATATTCAGGAAACATGTATGAACAACAAGTAAGTTAATATTTTCTACCCAGCTAAAGTAATACATTTTTATAATTTAATAATCTATTTATTTCAAGGGGTTGGTCTCGTATTATTATTGAAAAACCATTTGGGCGAGATGCTGACAGTTCTGAAAAACTTAGTAGTCATTTAGCCAAACTATTTAGTGAAGATCAAGTTTATCGTATAGATCATTACCTTGGAAAAGAAATGGTACAGAATTTAATGACGTTACGGTAATTTTCAATGTTAACATTTAATATTATTAATCTTCAATTTCTAAATTTTTAAATAAGTCTTATCCTTAGATTTTTTTATTTTTAAAAATGTTTTAGGTTCCTTAAAAAAAAAAATTATTTCCTTGTGTCAAACAAAAAATGGATTCATTTCTGTTTTTTCTTTTCTTTTTAGTGGTATTCTATTTTTTACACTTTCGTTTAAAAAATGAATAAATTCCTTTTCAGTTCACATTTTTAAAAATATATTAATAAAAAATTTTTATTTTCGTTGTATTGGAATTTTTACTGATTATGTTTTGGTTAGGTTACACTTTAATGACCGTTATATAATAATTAGAAACATAATTCATTGTGTTTTTATTGCTCATAAAATAAATTTTATTTTTATTAGTTAATACAAGATCTATTTATTTGATGAATTGTTTTTTAATCCTATATTTATATTTTTAAGCCAATTTAAATATTTAATATTCAATATTTAAATATATATTACTATATTAGTTTAACCTTTAACATTTCTTATTTGATGATTGTAATAATTTATTGCAATACACTAGCATACGAATAACTGTCTCTCCTAGGGTATTATTACTACCCCTCATAAAGTCCTGCCTTCACGTCCACGTAGTGTAACTCAGGCAACTGATTCCACTCTGGGATCCAGCTAACGAGGGAGGCCACACTACATTGTGAGTTTTAGAGACAGTGTGGACCACCCGAAGTAATGCCTAACGGCAATTCCAGAGCAATCCTAAACAATGTCAGTTGTGTAAAAAAAAAAAGGGTATTATTATTATAGAATTTCTTCAGAACACTAAGTGTTTTTAAAGCTATTTACATCTTCTAAATTTCTGTAGCCCAAAGTATTTATATTTTTAATATTTAAAATTTCTAATGATAAAAAAATCAAAATGTCTTCTATCACCTAAAACTGAAAGTACAAGTATATAAATTATGTAACTAAATTTAAAGTTTTAATTAATTTTTTTAAAGAGAATATAGAATACAATGTAACTAATCTATTATTTGAAAAAAATTAAGGTTTGGAAATCGAATGTTCAGTACTGGGTGGAATAGAGATAATATTGCTCAGGTTCAAATTACTTTTAAAGAACCTTTTGGAACAGAAGGACGTGGTGGTTATTTTGATAGCTTTGGAATTATAAGAGATGTTATGCAAAATCATTTACTTCAAATTCTTAGTTTGTTAGCCATGGAAAAACCTGCAACAATTCATCCCGATGATGTTCGAAATGAAAAAGTAATTTTCTTCCTAATATTATACTTAAATTTTTATATATTTACAAAAAAAGTATTATTAACAAATAATTAATCCTTGTTAAAAAATACCTTAGAATTTTTATAGTAAATTTGATTAGATTAAGTAGTTTAAGGTACATTTCTAGAGTTTTGTTCAAGAAAGACCCATATATTTTTTTGGTTACCACAAATATCCTTTTTTTTATTATCTAAAAGAATGTACGTTTTCTTTTGGATCCATTCAGTGATTTCCAACTTATTAATATTTTACGTAATAATTAAATTTAATTTAAACTAATTATTATACCTATTTTTTTGAAAAAAAAAAATTATTATGAATTATTAACTAGGTTAAAGTTTTGAAGTGTATTCCACAAGTTCAACTATCAGATGTAGTTCTTGGACAATATGTTGGAAACCCAGAAGCTACCGAGGATCATAAAAAGTTTGGATATTGCGATGACAAAACTGTGCCAGAAGGTTCAAAAACGGCTACATATGCATCAGCTGTACTTAAAATAAACAATGAACGTTGGGACGGTGTGCCATTCATTTTGAAATGTGGAAAAGGTGTGTAAAGATGTACAAATTACACCAGAGTTTACGACTTTAAAGTACTTTTATATTTATAGCTTTAAATGAACGAAAGGCTGAAATACGTCTTCAGTATCATGATGTACCTGGAGATATTTTTGGTGGAGTTTTGAAAAGAAATGAACTTGTAATTAGAGTACAACCTGATGAAGCTGTTTACATAAAAATGATGACTAAACGACCAGGAATTGGATTTGAAATGGAAGAAACTGAATTAGATCTTTCTTACAATAGTCGTTATAAGGTATTAAATTCAATTTAAAAATTATTCTTGGTAATTATTCTACTAATTATTTTGTTATGAAGTAAAATATTATTAATTTTCAATGTAGAATGTCAAGTTGCCCGATGCATATGAAAGACTGATTCTTGATGTTTTCTGTGGTTCACAAATGCACTTTGTGCGTTCAGATGAATTGTCAGAAGCTTGGCGTATATTCACCCCTCTTTTACATGAGATTGAAGCAACTAACCCTACTCCAATACCCTATAAGTTAGTATCACTTTACTACTTTTTAAATGATTTTTAAAAGTACAAAATTCTGTCTACCTATTATATTTGAGTTCATTTAAGTCATTGAACTTTTACCATTTTGGATTGTTCAAATAAACTATAGTCTCGTACAGTTTTGATTCTGGCATCAATAAAATTCATAGTCAAAGGGGAACATTAATGAAAAGTTATAAATTCGATTTATTTTCATAAGATTATTTTTTTATGATAAATAATTCAAAATTTTATATACTTTTTTTTAGATATGGTACTCGTGGTCCAACTGAAGGAGACCAACTTGCTCTTAAACATAACTTTAAATATTATGGATCATACAAATGGATAAAACCATAAAGAAATCTTATAACATCATTTTTAGTTCATGCAATGAAATTTATTTATGAGGATTTGTGATGCATAATAAACTATGTTTATACTTTTAATATTTTGTTTTTAAATAACATTTTAGGTCGTTCCAAAATATATTTATTTGATTTTTTTTTTTTATTAGAACTATGTAATTTTTTTGTAAAAATGTATTTACTATATATATTTTTGAATTATCTTATAAATTGTACTAATGAATAAATTTTTGTGATGTATACCATTATTATTTTTAATAAGCAATAATTATTGAAAAAAAGGATTAATCTTATTTCTTACACCATACAGACACTGAAATTTAAGAATAAAAATAAATTTATCAATGTTTTTTTTATATTTCATTCAGTATTATTTTAATTTTTGATCCATCATGCTATAATATTTCATGACTTAATATTCAAAGTATAATTATATCATATTTGAAGTATTAAGAAATGTTTTTCTGTAATATTTAAATTAATTATTATTTTAACAGGGTATGGTACAATGATTGTTATATGTTGTTTGTTAAAAGACAATGCTATGCATTAAAAAATGTTAAGTGTTAATTTTTTTTATTCAAATAGTGTACTTTTGTGACAGGGTAATTAAATTGTTGTTAAAATCTCGCAGATTTCATATTTTTAAATGAAATATATATTAATATCTTTAAATGAATGACTAACTTGTTTTATTTTTGGTATAAATCCTATATAGTTTTTTTACTACCAAAGGATTTATATAGTTTAAAATGAAATAACTCATTAAGTAATTTATTTTACAAGAGTTTTTCATTGACTACTTAATTTATACACATTAATATGTATTTATAAATCTTATAATTAAGATATTTATTTTTATATCAAAAAATGTTTAATGAAAATTTTTTTGTTTCCTTTTTTTCAATATGTACTTATAGAAATCATTATTTTTAATTAATTTGCATAGGAATATAAAATTCTTAAAGGTTTATATATTATTTTTTTTATTTTCAAAAAATTAAATATTCAAAATTATAGTATTTTATAGTTTAACTCGCTGAAAATTCAATTATATTCACCTCCCACTGTTATACTTATATCATCACCAACAGTTTCAGTTTTGTGGTACCAGATATTGGTATCTAAAATAACTGAAATAAAAATACATATATAATGAGATAAATCATAGATCAAGAAAAGAAGTTTTTAATGATAAGTAAGAACTATTCTAATTCAGATTCTGATTGTATTAGTAAGCAACCAAGATTACTTCGAAGAAGGACCGTTTTAAAATAGGGTCCAGAAAGATAAACTATGGTCCATTAAATAAATATATAACAAAGATAAATAAATTATTTTCGAAATAATTTTTTAAAATATTGCCAAATACTAAATATTATCAGTTATCCATATCTTTAATTTATCAAAATTTTTCCAGTTAACTGCCCAGTATAAGTATAAGTTTTTATAAACATGGCCTTGTTCTTTATCTCAAAAAAATTAACAAATTTGCTTGTATTATAAAAAAAAAAATTACTGTAAAGGTTATAATTTTTTTAATATGCATACACAAAAAATGAATTGAGAAAAAAAGGTATGATTTCCTTGGACCATTTGAAAAAATAGTCTTAATATTTTATGATAATATATTTAACTATAAAATATTTAGACAGTCACTAATAATCTTACTTATAAAACCAGATTCCATTTCAATTTCATAATGTTTTTTGCATTTGAAAAAACATTCCAGCGGTGTTCTCAAAGTCCATTTTTTTGATCCTCTGAGCTGAGTTTGCCACGAAGGATATCCTACTTTATCTATCTAAAAATAAAAATTAATTACATTTATGTGTTCCCATAATATATATCCCAATGGAATATTATCCCATAAAAGAAAATAGTTTATTAAGCATACTGTTTCATATTTATTTGTTATATAATGATTTTTTTTAAAAAAATGTGAAGGTATAATTTTAATTATACAATTTGATAAATAAGTTATTATTTACGAAAAAATGAGTGGTATGCTAAATAAATTACTTTGTATAATATTTAAATAATATATTCCCATTAAAGTAAAAGAATACATGTTCATATTAATATAAGTTTTAATAAACCGATTTCGAAATTGATTTGAATAGCGGAATAAATTTAAAATGTTTTTATAATAGGTTGAAATCCAAAAAAGTGCAACTTGTTTTACTACTCAAAATTGTATACAATAAAACAATTTTTTACAAAAATTATCAAATCAAAAAATCCAAATACACAAATATCCAAAAAAATTTAAAAGAAATTTTTAACTCAGATAAATAAAAATCGTTATAATACAAAATGTCTGTAAACTTTATTTAATGTTATTATATTACAACATTAGAATGTTATTTCAAAACTATGTACAAATTTCATAGGCACAAATATTGTTTCGAACTTGAGGGTGTTTAAGTTCTAAAGACCAAAAAAAAAAAATTGTTCGCTAAGCTCGATATGATTTTACCAATCTTTTTTTTTATATGTTTATAAATAAACAACTATGTATAACATTATGTACTTCCTACCCATGTAGTATTTTAACTATAGCTGTTGAAAACAAGACATATTACTAGTTTCAAGTAAAGTACACACACTATACGATGACATTGCACATTCACAATATTAAAAGACAAAATTTCAAGAAAAACAGCAATTATTTATATAGTAATAAAAGAAATTATTTTATATTTCCCTATAAACATTTTAAAATAATGGTAAAATTTACTTTTGATGTTAACTAGTCAAAGCGCCCACCTATTTGCTCATATGACGATTTGTATTTATTGTGTATTATGTTTTACATATAATAATAATTATCTAGTAAAATATCTCTTGACAATAATTCAAATTATAATTCCCTACTATTTTATTCATCGAGATAAATAAAAATTATTGTATTGTTTATCTATCTCAATTATTTTATTATACATTTAAAATATTACAAATTTGTTTCAGGAATTCATAAGATATTGCACAACATAATTAATCTTGTAATATCATTAAAGGCTGTATATGGTGATCTAAAAATAAATTCATCATATTGTATTTAGGACTATTAAAAGGATTCTCATCAGATAGGCGCCAAAATAAGAGAGTATGTTAAAAATTACACATGATTTTATTAGATAAGATACAATTTTATTTAATTTGTGGTATCGACAATAGATAATATAAACAACATATCGATGCTTTAAAAACGATTTTACTTCCATAAAACTTTCCATAGCTATGGGACTATGTAAGGTAAAAACTTAGGTAACCCATAAAGAACTATTATTAATAAACCATATTATTTATGTCAATAATTGTTGAATTACCATGTAACACATACGCTTTATTATGTAGCACATTAGGTCAGGGTTATGCATACGGGCACTAGTTCGGTATTTTTTAACAAATATCGAAATCTTGTACCAGGAATTCATAAGGACTAATGTTTGTGCACATCCAGGTGTCTCGAGTAAATGTCCAGCGTCTCGCTGCCTCTTATCAAGTGGCCACTAACATAGTTCTATTGTATGAATAACGATGTTATATGACGATGATTCACACGAGTCCCGTTACAAAAATTCTAATTTTATCCGAAATTCTGCACGATTAACACCTGTAAAGACTTACGTTTTTACGCGGAATTTGGACGCTAAGAAATTCCTCAAGTTTCATTATGTAACCAAAGCGGCTAATCGAATTTCAACAGTCACCACCAATCAATCGTCGACGGCTGTTGTGTAACGGCGGAATACAGATTATCAGTACATTAATCGACCTGATATAATTATTGTCAGCTATAGATATAGCTGACAGCAGCAGTTTTATCAACTCGTTGCTGGAATAGCCTTCAGCAAGGGTTTTGCATTAAGCTAATGCCAATTTCTGATCTTTGCATCGTTAGCACTAACTTATGTCACATTACTACTAATCATAGTCATAGCATACTAATGTTTAACTTTGT
This sequence comes from Daktulosphaira vitifoliae, assembly GCF_025091365.1. Taxonomy (NCBI): domain Eukaryota; kingdom Metazoa; phylum Arthropoda; class Insecta; order Hemiptera; family Phylloxeridae; genus Daktulosphaira; species Daktulosphaira vitifoliae. Next base: position 39,464,578 of record NW_026099573.1, on the reverse strand, counting down.
CTATTTAAACTGAAGTGTTCGCCTTCTGAATTCCTGGTACCATTTTATAAGGTTTTGACTCTCAATCACAAAGAAGGAATTAATCATAACTCATTTTTATGAACGTCCACGATTAGATGTTTATGAAAATAAATTACTTATTCACAAAATTTGGGGTGTTTCTAGATAACTGAAAATGTTATGACAACAAAATTCTTATCAAAAATTGTATTACATTATGATTTTCTTTTTTTTTTTAATTACGTTATTGAAAATCATTGTCATTATGTTATAAACTGGTAGCACAATTCAATTAATGTTCCATTAAAGAAGTCGTCTTTTAAAAATGAGTACGCTTTTTCTTTGGTCTCCTCTTAATCTTAAACGGCTGGAACTTGTTAAAAATCGAATAGTACACAACATTTTTTTTTCATTTGAATAAATCTGATGATAAAAAAAAATTGAATTACCATTTGAAAATCGAAAGTTAGTATGAATTTAAGATAAAAGGGATGGTAACAGAAAATTCATTTTTTGCGTAAAGCAGCTCAACAAAAAATTAATATTGTTAAAAAAATAAAATAAAGATTAGTTCTAATATTTTCAAAGATACTTATATGACACATAGTTAACAAATCATTCTTTTTGTATAAAACAACTTTTCAAGATCATTGATCCCTGAGGTTTAAGTTCATTGAGTTATTTTCACTTACATGCATTGGAGCTCCGTGACCAGGGGTTCCCATAAATATCCATAAAGTTTGTTTTATATCTGATTCGGGAGACAAAAAACTGGGAATAGCCACATAATTTTTAAGACGATTTATATATTTGAGTTCACAAATACTCCTGTGGTAAAAAAAAATATATTTATTTCAATTACCATACTTCTATACTTTCTAAAAATCAAGAAAGTTAACAATATTAAAAATTTTAGAAATATACTTATAATATATATACTTAATTTATATATACTTGAAATTAACTTTCTTTTGGAACAGGCAAAATGTTTATACGATTTAATTGCGTTATATATTTTTTTTTTTGGTAGCAATGGACAACTAATTTGAAATTACAAGTACGAAGAAATTTCATCAAGCTGAACATTACCAGATGCTTTATAATAATAATATGAAAGATTTAACTACTAAAAGTAATTTTTATAAATAAGTAAATTAATGAAAAATATGGTTAATTTACTTTACTTTCGTCGTAAATGTAACGATTATTAAAATGTTTATTTTACTTTCGTTTTAGTGGCGATAATTAACTAAATGATAGGAACGTTAGTGTTAATATTCCATTCCAATGGCTTTTGCGGTCATCAGACTAATCTCAACAAATTTAATCTATTACTAGACCTTCGTTTACCAACATACCAAATAACTTATTAACAATGAAATGAAAATGTACTACTTTGTTTAAAAAATTGTATTTAGTTGAAGCGTAAAATAAAAAGTTAGGAAAAATCTACCTGTAACAAAAAATAACCGGTCTAATACTTTTTAAAAACGGCTTGTTTTGAGGAAGTACTCAAAATTGATGTGCATTTGTATTTTAAATATTGTTTTATTATAATAAAATAAAACACTCTTTTCTATTCTAGAGAGAGGTTCAAATAAAAGAATATTGTAATTCAAATATAATTTTCACCACTATAGAATTAACTAGTTTTCCAAACAATGTTTATTAATAATGCATTAGCTGAGATGGAGTAGGTGTATATATTGAATATTTAGACGTGTTTACGTTTATAACTATTAATTAGAAGAAATTTAATCAAAACCTATTTTGTCCTCTTTTGGACCAATTTTATTACTAACCAATAAAAAATATCAATAAATTAGATAATCATTTTAAATTCTAATTTAATCTAAATTTTTAAAATTGACACTAAAAAAAAAATCATTACTCTTAAATTAATTATCTATTTTTTTAGTTCCAATGCATAGCTGAGAAATTATTGATTTTACTCTACAATGTTTTTTTTGTGTCATTATACACGATTACTTCCATCGTACTGGACTGATTATGTTCAACACTGCGTCAAAAGATAACAAAACGTATATAGTTTGAGCTATCAGTGCCTTAATTTTGAAAAATTCCACTCGATCCCAGCAATAAAAAGAAATCTCTTAAAATGTATTTCTTAGTTATCAGCGATACACACCCTTACCTTTAACTAAGTTCAACTACTCCGTAAAAAAATTTAACGTTGTAAGTAAAATCAAAATAACTTTACCTTCTTTACATTTTTTTACTTACCATCCTATGTACCAAGGAACATATCCAGGCCTAAGATTGGATCGCCCTTCGTCCATATTCAACGCTTCTTCGAGCGTATCAAATTCTGTTTTGTATGGAAAATACTGACATGACTTTAACCGATGTGCTTTTGATAGGTTTTTGAATAACTGAAAGCTAAAACTTGCCGACTGTCTTATACTTTGATCATTCGTAACTACTACTGGTCGACCAGTGTATGCATATCTGAATTGTGATGAATACAATTTTATGATTAGTAGTCTATTATATTACTAGAATGACATAACATAAAAGAAAAATCGCCACATTAGTTTCTTAATAAAATTAATTGAATTAAAAAATTGATCACTAAGGGTAAAAAATTGTTTTTCTTGTACATTTTTCAATTTTTTTTAGAGCTCCAGGTATCTTTTTTTAAATAATTTTTCATTTTATATATATATATAAATCTTCTAAAATATTATTAATAGTTTCATTTTATACAAACCTACTTAAAAAGTATTTTGTTTTATAAATAAACTATTAAATAGTTAAATTTGTCGATAAATGTTATTGACAATATCAAAAATTACAAATTTTCTAATATTTAAATTTTGTTTCTAGCGTTTTTTAACTTTTAAGTCTAATTTGGTTCAAACAAATATGTTTTATCAAAAAGATACAGTGGATTATATTTTTAATAGTCTATTAGGCATTATTACTCACTCCTTTTCAAATGTTTCAATTGACAGATTAGATACTACATCAATAGATTCCAGTCCGATACAAAATGAACAATTAATTGGTGGTCGAAGTACATCTTCGAAGAAATCTGGCAATGCCACAGCACACTGTAATTATTATTACTGTAATTATTATTACTGTAATTATAGGTCAGGCAACTATATCAATAAATATAATGTAAAAAGTTATTATTAAATAGTTAATTTTTCTTTTTTAAAAACACTTAATTTACTCTATTTCAAAAGGACGGGGCACTAGTTTAACTTTATAATACGGCCCTAAATTTTGTAAAGCATATTTATAAAATAAATTTTGGGGTTTCTGTAATAAAATCAAAAAAAATATATATTTTTAACTACCTCCATATAAGGTCTAAAATACTCTATAGACCTAAGGGACATATTAAGTTTTACAACACCTCTAAAATTGTACTCTTTCGCATTTTAAGTATTCAATTTAAAAATATGTGTGCTTATTTATTTTAATTTTTAAATAATTTTTCTTAAATCTCTTTAGCAAGCTAAATAATGTCAATAAAAGTAAGGTGTAATATAATTATTATTTTATCTATTTAAGATAATGTATAGTATAGATTCATGTATTGTATAAATTTTGACTTGATGTTCTTATGTCTTCGATTCTTGTAACATTATAGTGCACTCGACTAAACAGCGTATTATCTTTAAGACGCATGAACGAATAATACATTCGATTAACCAACAATATTAATTTAAAAATATAGGAAGCTTATATGGAACTTATGATTATTGATTTTCATATGGTTCACCGTAGAGAAAATAATTTATCTATTTAAAAAAAAAATTATTTTTATTTTAAACAAAACAAAATAACAATATAAACTAAAAAATAAATGAATCTAACTTCACTTGATAAATGTCTTAATATTTAATTTTATAAAAAAAAAATTATATATATAAAAAACAATTTAATAAACAGATTTTTATTAATACACATTAAAAAACATGAAGTACAAAAGAAAACAGTTTGAAATAATTAAATTTTATAATAGTTAAAATTTCAAAGGCTGTGCAGCTCTGAAAACATTTTATGATATGGTCATTAAAGGAAACACACAAATTATTTTGGATTTTAGTTAAACTAATTAACAATGGAATTAAAAAATAATCTTAGTTAAGTATTATGAGCTACAAGATACAGTACAAATTTTTATTTTGATCTGTAGATAATATGGAGCTGATTCATATTGAATTACTTTGTTTTTGTAATCATATAGTTTGTGGTTTATTGAACTTTGAGTAAATTACAAATTAGTTTAATTAGTTGTTCACTAATTAAATAACTCATAAACTATTACACATAATGTAAATTATATATATATATATATATCATAATTTAAAATAAAAATATTCGAATAAATATAACTGAAAATTAGTAAATAAGTTTAGATGACCGGTGGGATATTCTAATGTTAACATCATGCTAATCATTTATAACGTAATTTATGAAACATGTACAACTGCTATAAACAATTTAAAATATTTTTTATGTTTTTATGGTAAAATAAACGCTCCAATGGTTTCGGCAACTGCTTTTGCTAATATAACATCATGTTAACGATAAATACGAAATATTCTCTCTTAATGCAATAAAAAATTTAATTATACAAATTAATTTATGATAAATTATTTTGTTTTATTTTAAAACATTTCATTATTCTGTAATATTTACTATTTTTATCTTTTACTTGTTTGTATCCTCCAGATATAAAAGGTGCTATGTTATTTTGCCATACTTGATGCAAACTATCCGATATTTGATTCCAGTGGTTTGACCCTGATATTGCAGATATTGCTATGAATAGAACAAAATAGCTAAGAAAACGTTTAAAAAAACTTTGAGATCTTCTGTTTTTTGCTTCAAGTAAAGCATCTAAAATAACGTCGATGTCTACTGTTTCTAAATAAACTTTATTCAATTGTTTAGACGCTTTCATCGCGTCGACTATTAGAACACTACAACTTTCAGTCTCTACGTAAGCTCTTAGTCTACCCAATATCATATAAACTTGGATTCGCCCCACATCCTATAGGTGTCGTCGTTTTCCGAGTAATATTGAAGAAATTCTTCTCTTTAAAAAATATTGAATAACGAGTACAAATATGAACGTAAAAATAAATAAAATGTGATTGAGATTCAAAAGTGATAAGAATCTACTACTTTTTTTTATTGCTTTCGAATGAAACTTAACAAATGCATGGAAAATAATTATACATAATTTTTGATTATTTTGCGTTTATAATGCGAATGTTATATTTGTGTACCTACATCATTATAGACAAATGTTTTCCGGTCGGGTACCTACTTGGCGGATATCATCTGGACGCTTTCCACAAGCCTCTTGGTGCCCATGGTCTGATTACTATCAAATCGCTAAATTCAGTACCGTATAAATCTGAACACATATCATTATACCATACACTATACAGCTTTTAAGAACGCATACTACGTATATGTACTTAACAAAAATAATTACTAATAAAAGAAAAACGTAGATTATTGAATGAGTAAGGTATCGTTATGGTCTGAGGATCAAAAACGGTTTCACCTTTGTTATTGTGTTAGTTGGTCACTCATACTTGGGACTCACTGTTTAGGGTCAAACACCTATTCTTGTTTTAAGAACTTGTGCACTGTATCGCTCTCTCATTCGCACACATGGCAATAATTCTTATTAACATCGTCATTGGGTGTAGTCATTAAGATTTTCACGGTTTTCTGAGCTTACACAAAATTGAGTATATATACCCAGGTACCACTGTCAAAATCATCATTTCCAAGCAGTTTTTCTAACAAGACGGATCAAACCAGAAATTAAAGTTTTTTGTAATATCCTTTGTTTTAAAAAGATATTGTTTAAACTACACTTTAACATGTCCGTGATCCGTTTGTCGTTATTTTGTGCCGCTTTCGGTCTCGTTATCGCTGTGCCTATGCATCAAGAAACTACACCCGCTGAATCTTCCCCATCGCAGATCGAAGATTCATTATTAGGTTTTGGAAAAGTGTTATGGTCAGTTGTTGATGATTGCTTCGGTGGAGTTTCATCTGAAAGACCTACAGTTTGCTTAAAAAGCCGAGCTCTGATTGCATTAGATCGGGCGCTTAGCAAGCCCACAGTTAACATTATGGAAGGCGTTGCTTTAACAGCTCGTACCGCAAAGTCTGTTGTTGATAATTCCAGCGAAAACAATGATCGTGTTATACTTGAATCTACCAAAGATGTCGACCAAAAGGATGCATTACTTGATGACATGATCGCTAACCGTGTAGACAAGTTGATGGCCACCAGAACAATCGTTTTGGATGGACTTCTTGGACAAGAAGGTGAGACAATCATAAAATGTCTTAATATTGTGTTAATTAACTTAATTTATGAGTTTGAATAGTATTTTTTTGGTATGGCAGTGTTATTACTAACACCATAAAAAAATGTTTATACAATTAAATTAGTTAACGGTTTGAAAATAAAGAATATAATAAATTTTTTATTCGAAACAAATAATTAAAAAACAATTTGAAGTCAATGATTAAAATAGTATTCAAAATGAGAAAAAAGTGCATTGATTTTTGGACGCTATATAATTCAAATAAATGTCTTTGAACGTCCAGAAACCGTCACATCTCGTAGAAATTAGTTATTGAATTATCTGTTAATACATATTTTACTTATTATTTGGTAATTTTTCTTAGGCCGTAAGAAGAAAGACAAGGGTATGCAACAAGCAATGATGATGGCTGGTATGATGGCAGCTGCAATCATGGGACCAATGGCTTTCAAAATGGTTGCTTTGATGGCAGGTAAAGCCCTCTTAATCAGTAAAATAGCCTTGGTATTATCTGGCATCATTGCTCTGAAAAAATTGTTACAACCTCAACAAGGTGGTGAGTCTCATGAATCCGTATCGCATCACTATGGCAGAAGTTTGGAAGTTGACTCTGCCGCAGCTCAAAATATGGCATACTCAGCCCAAAAACAGTAAAATTAAAATGAAAGAAAATCGTTAGCTTATTTAAATTTTAATATTTTATTTATTTATTAACTTATTGTTTCCTACTATATTTATTTATATTATTAATTTATTATTACGTGGGCTCTACACGTTTGAAATATGTATAAACTTGACTTCATTTTTCTAGTAAAAACTCAGTGATTTTTAAATTTCATATGTCAAGAATTTTTATATTTAAAGTAAAAATATGATAAATTTAATAACGTTTTTTTGTTTTGTCTATTTTTTAATTCTATGAATTAATTCACTTGTTAAACTAGTGTCTGTTATAGTGATATACTTGAGGAATGAGTTGACTTTCATAAAATATTTTTGAAGGATAATAAATGTTATTATCACCATTGTATAATTATAACTCAGAATTTTGATATTTGTTTTGAAGTTTACCAAATACTTACTAGGCTACTACATAAAAAGTATTTAAGTATTTATTGACAAATCAATTTCATGAAAACTATATGCCAATAGGAAAATATTTAAATTATTTTATGAGTTTGGAAACAAATCCAAATTATTAGTTTTAAATTATTTTATTTTATTAAGGTTTTCATTTGTTTTATAACTCATTATAAAAATGATCATTCAATGTAAATCTTGTACATTTCAAATGAAATTTCTGGAAAACTGATCATATTTTCACTTTTTGTATAAGTTTAATAGTAATATTATGTTTCATATCAACATATAAGGTAATTAGTTAGACGCGGAATAATATGCATTTATAAATTTGTTAATTTATTCTGAACACACCATCAGCTAGTATTTTAAATTACCCTATAAGCTAGTCTAAAATATGACTTTAAAAAATACCCAGTACAATTAGATGTGACATAGTGGCAACCGAGCATAGTCAGGATAAATATAAATTTATATCTGTCTGACACTATATAATATATTTATATTATATCTCTATCATAAAAATAGGAATGTATTTTTGACCAATCATAATATTTAATCAAACTACCAGCAAGATCGTATTTCGAATTAAGGAGACAAGATAGATACATTGGTTCCAAAATATTAAGGGGTCATCTTGATACGTCAAATAGTAATTATTCATTACAATTGATACATACATTTTTTAAATTTTATATATAAAACTAGAGTATTCACGAGGGATTTCGGACCCCCCATTGTCATAAAATAATGGTAATTAGAAAAATTAGATGGTTTAAGCTTCCGTAAAACTTTGAGACTCTTCTTATAGTATATTTCTAAGTATGACACTGAAAGATGGCACTGATTTGATAACTGTCGTAAGCCTTGAGATTCCAAGTCCGACCTAAATTATCAGTCTTCTTTTATTAAAAAATCTGGTCATTTTTTCTCACTTATAATGTTAAGTTAGATTAAAAAAAATGTAGTTGAGTTATAATTTATGAATTACTAAGTTTTAACTCATTTAAGTTATCAGTTACTTCGTATAGTAGTAATAATTTTTTGTAATAAACCAAAAATATAAAGAAAGAATAAAAAATTTAAAAAGAAAAGAATAAGCTAGAAATTGGTAGATTATTATATTTATTAATTTTTAAAAGTTTTTTTGTAGATTGTTTTAATTAATTTTCTCATTAATTGGTTCTCTCATTAATTATTAATGGTTTATCACGCAATAGATTATTGGAAGTTCGAAAGCATAGGTTAAATTGTACTTACCTTACGTCCTATGTAATACAATAATATTTCAAGTAATCCAGTGTTGATTTCTGCATTAAACGCACTGCGGTATACGATTTACACTATTCGTCATGAAGTCTATATAATTACTTACAAAAACGATTCAAGACTTTAAATAATATGATTTAATTACACAAAGTCTACAACTGGTCTTACTAGTGAATGATTCTAAACATTCTATATTTTATTATAAATACAATTTTAATTTTTTTTACTTATTGACTTTTTTTGAGAGTATATTTTATTGAGAGATCGACACCAATATTTCTTAAATTTTCCTATGGCCTGGTCAAAACAAAATTCAGAAATATTTATATCTATGTAAAAAATTTATCAAGGCAGAATTGTGCTGGCCCAATGTGTCCCGGTGCTAAAAAGCACTTTGAAAGGATGCTGCACAATAATCACCAAGACAAAAATTAAACACTACAAATATATTCGTAAGTTTCTCTGTGTTGTCTGCCGGCGCAATGTTTGTTAAAACAAAGACATTAGCAACGAGACTAGCTACCCAATTAGTAAAGCTCACAATAAATTTTTATTATTAAATAAAAATCTCAAGTTAGGTTAGATTTGTTATTAAAATAAAATCATTTTAAGAAGATGTAATGTTTAATATATTGTTTGATATTTATTTCCACAACAAGAAAAATAAAATATTATTAATGATTGAACAAATTAAATTAGATTAAAAGATTCACCAAAACAAAATTCACTTTAAAATTTCTAAGTGTTATTTAGTTTTAAAGAAAAATATTCTAGTCCAAATAAATTAAAAAAAACGGCTAAGTCCCGGAGAGTGAAATCTTGAGTAAAACGTCGTAGATTTTGTGTATTTTAAAATCGTTAAAAGAACTGGTTTAGATGGGGAAAATGGCTTTTTATAGTCTGAAAGGGGTAGCCCAGCGATCTCTACCGTGACTCTGGAAGCTGAGGCCTTGTATTCTAATTGGTTAATTAAAATGGGGTCCCTGCGTGTAGGCGTTACTTAATAATTTCTACAAGAGGGAGATTTTATCGCATAATTAAAGGGTTATTTTGTATTTTAAATAAGAGAACCCTGTTTTGGTGATCTTGTATAATCATAATATGTGACATACATGTACAAATGATAACATCATATTTTATGTTAATATTATATGTAATAATATAATATTACATTTTTAACCTAACTTAAACCAGTCAATAAAAAGCTTTACTGTCCATATAAAAAATAATATTTTTTCATTCATAACGAAGAATAAATTTTAATCATCTATCATTAAAACTACAACAAGGATATCCATTTTTTATCATCTTATAATATTACTAAAAAAAATTATATACCACATAGTTCTGTTATTGCTGTTCAGGACATAGACAGTCTAAAATGTTAAATATTTCGTCAAAATTTTATTTATTTCAGTAATATACTAAAAGTCTACTAAACACAATTATTGAATACTAACATAACTTATTGAAAAATAAAAATAAAGTTACTTATTAAATTATCTAGTTAAAACAATAAACTAATTTAACTTTCTACTTTTTAACGCGTTAGTTCCTATCATTCGAAAAAAGTAAAACAAAAACTTCTATACAACAACGACTAATTGTGCAAAAAGATTGTATTGTAATGTTCAATTTAAAATTTAAATAATTTTTTTTTCTTTTTTTTTACTTTGACCAAAGTTTGAGCAGCTAATTTACATCGTATCATTCTACATAAAATACCTTGACGTAAATCCGTTAAACTTTTTACTAAATCTTTTGATTTATACTAAAAAATATAAAATTATTAAAAGTTTTGATTTTTATGTGTAAACTCATTTAATTAATGTATTTTAAAAAGGAAAAATAATTAAAAATAAATTATCAATTATCTTTCATAATTTAATAGGTAAAATTTATCGGAGTTTTGAATGAATCAATTTTTTCTAAAAAAGTTATAGTAATTAAAATTTGCGAAAAAAAAAATTAGTTTTTTTTCAAAATTTTTAATTTTTGTTTATAAGAATAATTAAGGTTCATTCAATTTTTGATGGTAAAATCTTTAGAGTCGTAGATGTGATTCGGGTTCTTTTGATGCATATAAACTCTCAATTTTTTTTTAAATAGTAACTTAATTGTGATTTTTTTTTGCTATTGTTAGTTATATGTGTTATTCCAATTATCATTAATAAAATACTTTTTATATTTACGCTTTATATCTTATAGTGGTGTTAACTTTATTTTTTTAAATGACAACCTTCATATATAACTAGTTTTTAAAAAATAAAATGATCTAATCAAGAAAATAAAGTTGAAACATTAAAAGAATTAACCTGTATTTTCGAATTTTTATGCCCGTTTACATTTATCCCTTACGGGTATTAAATATTATAAATAAATAAATATATCACGCTTTAATTATTACTTATTTTAGATATTTAATGTAATTATAAACTTTAATTATTTTATGTACTCCTATTATTTCCCTTTTTATAAAAAAATAAGATTTATTTGTTGATTATAAATATTTTTATAAGTAATTTTTGAAGCTATTAATGTAGAGTTGTTAAAAAAAACGTATTTAAAAAAAAAAAACAGCATGTTTAAAACATAAAACATAACAATCCTGTTTTAATGTATAACTTTTATGTATATGAAAAGGAAAGGGGCTGCTTTTAAAAAAATCCAACCAATGATTTATCATAAATTATAATTTTAATATTATAAATGAAATTAACTAACGATGTTCAGAACTTTTTTATAATTTCTCCATAAATTATTTGATTATTGATTATCAATTTCAAACTATATTTAATTACTTTAATCAGTATTTATTATGTATTATACTTATAAATTATAAAACTTAACAAAATCAGGATACAATATCATTTGCTGTTGAACTATACCACGTTTCAATTGTACCGCGACTTCACAGCTCTAATATTTTTTATCTTAAAAGGATTTCTTTTCATGACGCATTACATTATATACTATGACATTTCTATAACTTTGACCATTCAGTAATTTAATATAAATCTAGAAATACTTTATTTTTAATTCGGTAGTAGTGTTTATTTTATTAAATTATACGACTACAATTATCACAGTTATAAAAAGGCAAATATATATATATATATAAAACACAAACACAAATTCAGTTCACATTGCATTAATTTAAATGTCAAAGAATAAACATTAAAAAAAATATAATTTATTAATAATATACGTGTAAGTACTAAAATAAAGTTAAATAATTAAATTAAGACACAAGTGTATTAGTTTTGTAAAAATATTACATAGTTACACATTTTGGCTTTACTTTAAAGATATTTTTATGATAGTATCATATATGTGTTTTTTCTTTTAAACAGTATTTAATTTTTGCCGAAAAATATTATTAATTATATATATATTCAAACTCGCATACGTAACTTAATAATTTAATTATTAGTTTATCATTAATTCAATTAGAATTTTTATACAATGTTTAAAATTTAATTAATATTATTAAAAACTGTATAGCAAATGAATATGATAAAATAGAGACTGTTAAAGTAATCTAGTATTAATTTTTAATTTAAAATACAGTTATATTTTCATATTTTGCCTGGAATTTCAAAAGGAGTTCCGAAAATGTACAGTAATATAATATAGGATATAACAGAAGGTTTTAAGGTAAAAATAGGAGTGTACCATGGTGCTGCTTTAAGCCCTTACTTTATTTCTAGTGATGGATGAAATTACTAGAGAAATACAAGGAAAGGTGCCATATTGCATGTTGTTCGCTGACGAAATAGTATTAATAGCAGAAATAGGGAGGAAATTAATCAAAGGCTAGAGGTGCTGAGATTAGTTCTTGAAGAAAAGGAATTACGAATAAGTAGGAGTAAGACAGAATATATAGAGTACGGTTTGACAAAGAAGAAGACGAAGTAAGTGAAATGAGGAGATCAGTGACAATAGGTGAGGACGTGATAGGAGAGGTGGAAAGTTTTAAGTATGTAGGATCAGTTGTGAAAAAGAACGGTAATATTGACGAAGATGCAAGACACAGGATTAAATACGGGTGGGTGAAGTGGAGAAAAGCGTCTAATGTGTTATGCAATAAGAGAATTCAAATAAGACTGAAAGGTAAGTTCTATAAGACTGTAGTGAGACCAAATATGATGTTCAGAGTGTTGAGCAATTGATAAGAAAGTAGAGCAGATAATGAGTGTAGCAGATATGAGAATGGTGGGATGGATGAGTGGAGTGACTAGAGAAGATAGGATAAGGAACGAACATATAAGGGAAATATAGATGGATAATCGAAGATAAGATGAGAGAAAATAGACTTAGCTGGTTTGGTCATGTTTTGAAGAGAAAACAATTGGAAGCTGTATGAAAAGTTATAGAAATGAACGTTGAAGGAAGAAGAGGTAGAGAAAGACCAAAAAAGAGATGGAGGGATGTATTGAATGCAACATGAGTTATATTTTTACATTAAAACATTAAAATTAGTTTATAGTTTTAAATATTTTTTATAGATAACTTAAGTAAATTTTTATTAAAATCATGCATAAAAAATTGTTATTGTTGGTAACATTAAAACAAGTTATATTATTATAATCATTTGAAGTTTTACATTTAAAATAGGAAAGTTAATAAAGTTAGACCTATATAAAAACTTAAATATATATATAAGAGTTGTTAGTATTTATGCAAATACATTTGTCCAAAACAAAATAGCAGATACTGAAATAATTGTTAATACGTTCATAGATGTGACTTTATCTTGACCAGAGCCACCTGTATTTTTACCCAATACAGTATACTTTAGTTCTTCGCGGATTTCCTCAGTGTCGACGCGCATATGATTATTGTTCTTATTAGTTCGTATATCTTCTTTTGGTTGTATATCTAAACTGTTCGAGTTAGCTTGTTTTTCTTCACTGTAAGGAATTCCTGTGTCTAATTTAACTGTGAAATAAAAATTTTAAATCAATTAAAGTTGTATAACAATACTAAAATTTTAAGTATTGGCTTAAATTTGGAGATATTGCTTAAAGAATTTTTAGTATCATAGTTAGCATTCAGTATTTTTCTATAGATTATATCAGAATAGGTTGCGAATTAGATAAATATTTCTAAAACCGTATTTACAACTTTATACAAGAATAATGCTAATAGTTTCAGCATTTCATTCTTTTTGGTTACTAGATCTGGGTATACCAGGATATTTGAATAAATGATTACTGAAAGGAAATATATACAATTCTGTATACTGCACTGAAATCTAACGATATTATTTATAATAATGATTAGAACTTTTACGGGTAGAATACAATGTAAAAATAATATGTTATTATACCTTTATCTTGATCTATTTCGTTTTTGTATTCAACTTTAATAAACGTTGTCATAGAAACTTCAAAAACTTTGTTGGGATCAGGTGGTATACCACTTATTTCTCGCCTTTTCCTACCAAAACCAATTTTACCATTGCTGCAGTCAACCTGAAACATAGTTGTTGTTTAGTAAATAAAATAATTTTAGATTGTAATTTTTTTACTCTAAAATCAAACTATTAAAAAAATATAACTATAATGAGTTGATTAACAATAAAAATAAAGTATTTGCTTTTCTCAAATATCATTTTCAATATGATTTTTTTTTGTATGTGCTTTAAATAGTTTACACAGGCGAAATATTCTTATATCATAACAACAAAGAGTAAAATGTCAAATTTTTATGCTCTAGTGGAATTGTATAGAAAAATATACACAGTCATTAACTTGTATCTTTTAACCTGGACAGTTAACGATAATGATTATTTTATTACAAGAACTTTGTATAACGGTGTGTTATGTATAACTACACAATGCATACAGATGATGATATACAAAAAAAAAAATTAATTGTATTATTTATCATAAAACAAATAAATCTCCCAATATTTCTTCATGTTATTATTTTTAAATTCGTCAAAATTTAGATTTAAGAAACCATAAATAATCTAATGAAGTGGTGAAATCAAAAGTATTTGTAAAAAAAAATTTTGATTTTATTATATTTTTTAATGGTATTTTGGAAAAAAAATTGTTTTTGAATTTGTATTCAAATAAATTCCAAAAAAACTGATTTAATAATAAGTTTACTTACCCCGCGGCATTTGTCTAGGCAAACGTTTACAGTGCCTATGAACTGTACGTAAGTTGATTCTGGAAATTTAAATGCTCTAAATTTAGCAGTTAACATGTCACCGTCAGTTGTATTAAAGTTTTGGAATAATAACGGATCCAAGGAACACCTAAATGAATTTAATTAGCAAAAAGTTAAAAAATTTTTTAAACAAAACCCTTGGTTCATCTGAGTATGTGAGATTTAAAGTATACCCGTTAAATATGATGGTTTCTTCCTGAGCTTTGGTATCTGTAACTTTCATGTAACTAACCAAAAGTCCATAGATAGGTGCGCTTTCTTTGTCTAAATAAATTTCCATTTGTAACAGTGTTTGTGGGTTGACATTTAGCTCACCATCAACAATATTTCCATCTTGCCGTACACCAATCTTTAACATGGGCACCGGAGCATTTTTAGTCAGAGTAGTGATCTCTAAATCTCTAATTAAAAAAAAAAAGTAAATCTGAATTTACTATCAACATTTTTTTTATGTTTCAAATGCAGTTATAATCAAACAAATAATAAGAATTGTTTTTAAATGAAAAATCAATATAAAATATATAGAATTTTCATTATCAATACGATCACGTTGCATCTCTTTACTGGTGTTTATAGTAAGTTAATATTAACATGTAGGACACATACTCTGGTTCTTGAAAACCGGCAGGAAGTACATTCCTCTTTGTCATTGTATGATTACCACTCTTACCACCAAACCAACATTTAAAGTCCAAAAACGATTTGTAAGATCCCTCATCTTTTTCAATAACAACTTGATGGTAATATGTGACTGCACCCTATTTTGAAAAATAAAATTAATTTTTTTATAATTTAAAATCAAAACCTTTTGATTCAAAAATAAAAAAGTAAGCTGTATAATAATAATAATAATATATCTTACAGTTCCTTTATTGGTCACTTTAGTAATTCCGCACTGATAAAAGTCTTCGAGAGATAATCTGAATTTTATGAGATCTTCTTCAAATATTGGTTTGCAAGCTTTAACTGTCATAGAAACATATAATAAGTCAATAGATCTATTAAATGTTTACCTATACATTTTTATAATACATTTATAATTGTTCGTTGTGGTCTAATATGAATTTTCAGGAAACTATTATTTACTATAGACTAACGATAGTCTCAAATGAAGAAGACTTCTCTCATGATACCCTCCCTCCAAAAATATAAATCATTTGTAAAGACTTTAGCCCTATAGATTTAACGTTTATAATTAGATGTGTTTTAAATAATTAAAATCGGATGTTTTTTTGAAATAATTTTTTTTTTTTTGATAGAAAATTTATTAAAAATTGTCTGTTATTCCTTACTTGGATAGAATTTCAACTTGCTCAAATAAATACTTTTGATGTCTTCAGTTCTTTTGATGTCAATAGTCATAACATTATTGTCACAATTAATTTTATAATTCACTGAAATAAATTAAGAAAAACAAAAGATTAGTCAAACAATAATTTAATTCCTTTTAATGTATTGCATTTATTAAACAAATTGTAATAAGTGAAAACATTTTTTTTTAAGATGATGTTGAATAAATATTGAGTCTTATGGAGTTTATCATAGCTGCCGGTAAAATAGTTTTTCAATTGGAGTATTTGTTTACAAAAAAAAACGTGATTTATATAAATTATACAGTGATCTATAATTATGTTGGCTTAGAATGATTGAAGATACCACATCACAATCAGTCGTAATCATATGATAATCATCTCAGTAATTTTAAATTTACCGAGGGCATAATGCCTACTTCCTATACAGCCGGAAATGTTACACCAATGGACATATCCCGATAGCCTTAACGGTACTAATCCCGTGAAAATAATTATGCTGTGCATCTATGTTACTTAAAAAAAACGTGGATTCAATGCTTTTTGCGATTTTCTTATTATTTAGTAATCTATTGAAACATACAGAAACTATAAATTTCAATATTTTATAGCTCAATAATTTTCTTAACGTATAATATTTTACGGTTACGAAATTAGAATTTGTAATAAAAAATATGTCAATATTAATGCTCTAATAAGGTTGCAATATTTTAAATACTGCGTGTTCAAAACCGAAATTTTCAAAAATTACATTGATCTTATGGTACGATTTAAATGTTTAAAACAGGTTTTCTCTTTTGAATATGATTTTTAACTACCCTGTACTCTATATAACTTTATCTTAGTATAGTAAGATTCAATATATTCTCACATAATTATACATAATGACTGAAAACAGATAAAAATTTAATCCATCACTATAAAATACTAGAAATGTAAATACACTGAAAAAATTCCTTCGGTAAAATCGACAAGTGCATTATTAAAATACGTTCAGTATACTTTTTGAAATTAATCATAGTTTTTTGTTAAATTAACTTTTACTTTTGATAGAATAACAAAAAGTTAATAAATATTTTGTTAAATTAACAAAAAAAATTGTTAAATTAATAAAAAAAATTACATTTAATTAATTTTTATTTTGTGTTGGGTGGGGTTAAGTTACCTATAGATCCTATAACAGAATACTATGAAACAGGGCCGTACCTAGAATTTTGTTTTGGGGTGGTTTTAATTATTTGATGTTAGTATAAAATTTACAATTATATCATTAAAATAAGTAGGTATAAAAAAACTATCCCAAATGTATTCATAAAAACCCATGATATTTTAATACTACTGTCAAATATTAAAAACACATTTGAAGACTTAATCTTATAAAAACAAAATTTTATTTCACTGTGACTGTAATGTACTATAATATAATTTTTACTTCATGAAAAAAATAAGGTTAAAAATTTAAAAAGTCATTTTGGAGGTGGTTTGAACCCCCAAAACCAACCCCTAGGCACGACCCTGCTATGAAACCATTTGAACTATTCATAATTTGTTGAAAAGTTTTTGTAAAAATATACGTTGTTCTAAAGTAAAAAAAAAAAATAGGTATTTCTTTTACATTCTCGAAAATGTCGGTATAGTTCATATTGAAACAAAATTAATAATAAATAGTATAACCCTTGCTCTACGCTTTCCGTGGTACTTTTCTGCAAAAATCTCGTGCCGTGACCAGGATTCGAACCTGGGTTATTGCGGCCACAACGCAATGTCCTAACCACTAGACGATCACGGCTACACAGGAGAGGAGGCAGAAACTACAGTATATAAGACAGCTACGTTTTCTTAGCGTTAAAAAATGATTTATCAGATTTTTTGATTAGTTACCTGTTGTTATATTTAATATTATTTATATGTAAACAGAGTTTAGATTACTTTAAAATCAAAATTGAATTGGCACCGATTTCAGTTGAAATTATATTGCTCTATTTTATCTGATTGTTCTAATTAAAGAAAAAATATCTAATGATAATAATGTCGGCATTGTTATTTTTTTAAATTTTAAATCATAGGTCAAACAGCATGGTATATATTTTTTTATTAATATTTTCTTAATATTAATGCTTAATTATTAAATAAAATACTTAATTTAAATTTTAGGAAAAAAGTGTGCAAAGATGTGTAGTTACTGATCAATTAATAATGATTAGTTAAAAAATCTATTAATGTTTATCTACGCTTATTTACTTTTTTATTTCTACATAAAATGTATTTGTTAATTTGGATTCTTATGTTATAAATATAACTCTCATAGACCGTTTATCAAAGAAACAGAAAAAACCTATTTTTCATTGTTATATTAACATTTGTACATTTTGGTTTTTATTGTATTACATTTTCGGCCTATGATAATAGTAAAGTGTGTTCATTTGGTATGCACTACCGTATACCAGATATTTAGATATTATCACCAGAACTTGACTTCGGACAACTCATTATTGAGGATATGGATAACGAGTCCCAAGACCACGATTAAGTTCTAAACCATAGTCGATGTGCATTAAAAAATACTACCAGTGTAAACCAATGCAAAAACGTTTACACTGGACTCCTTTTTTTTTTTATTTTTTGTAAAAAAGACTATTTTTTGCTTTTTATTTGATTATAGGAGACATTTTAAAGCGCGGGGTCCTAGGAGAGTGCATTGGTGGCTTTTCTTTTCCGCTGTACATGAATACCACATTGAAAATCAGATGAATTTCTTTCATTATGATAGTTAAGAAAGAAAAATCGAAATTGCTATTTCCATTTAAGGTTTTATAACACAAAAGTGCAATAATGTGGCAATTATATATTACATTTATTAAAATACTAAAAAAAAAAAAAAAAAGTAATAATATAAATAAAGTTCACGAATTTGACTGTTATTGATTTATCATTTGATACTTAAAGTCAATATTTATTCACAGTAAAAATATTCAACGCCGAGCGGCTGTCACGTTATGACGTTGCATTGTTCATTGCTACTTGAAACAGGTACCGCAGTCAATACAGTAAATATCTATTGACTCCTTTCTCTTAAGGTTTCATTTTGGGATAGTTTTTCCGATTTTCTAGCAAAAAAGTATGTGCCGTGACCAGGATTCGAACCTGGGTTATTGCGGCCACAACGCAATGTCCTAACCACTAGACGATCACGGCTCGATGGAAAATCTATAAGAAAACTCTTTACATAAACTATTTAAGACATTCACCTGGACGGATTTTCACCTCCGCATGGTTAAAATTCTGAAACAGCAAATGTGCCGCTAAGCGTTAATATTATTCTTTACAAAGTATCAATACGCTTTTATTATAGGTTGATGTCTTTTTTATGTTTCGTAATTAATATTCGAAATTTATTTTATGATTTATCATTAATTTACATACGAAAATAATAATCTTAACTCTCGAGGAAATAATATTGTCTTTCCTCTAAATTAACTATTTTACACGCGCAAGTGTGATATCAAAATCAGCCAGTTAAAGTATACGTGTACACAGCTTAGTATTCATAAAAGCTATGTGATTAATATCACACAGTGACTATTATATTAGCCAATCGTTTTATCGACATCAGTCTGTTTCTTATTCAAATTAGCATTCATAATTTAATAGAGTTATGGAAAATGTTAATATTTTCAAGTATTTAGTAAAACAAGGTAGATAAACAAGTAGTCCGATAAATAGCATGTTCTTAGATTGTTTCCAAAGGAACCTTAGATTTTTTTGGTTTACTATAACATGTTTTAAAAATAATAATAATAATATTATTATATAATAACTAAATACAATTTATTATATTGTATATCCTCGTACCTTTATTTAAATAAAAATTATTTGTTATAGTAGACATTTTTTTTAAGGAACGAGATGACATACAAAAATTTGCCGAATTATTTTGTTACATAAATGTATTAAGAAAAAAAAAGTTTTTATTTAGTATCTAATTAATCGACTTATTTAAAAATTTTTCATAGGAACCCCTCCTATGAAAATTAGTGACCAACCCCTGTACTTCCTTAAAATCCGTCCCTGATGCCGAATAAGTATTAAAATTTAATATAAAATGTTGAATGTATAATGATTTATTAAAAATAATCTTTCATTTATTTTAGTAATATTACTACTATTATTATATCGTATGACATTATTGACTGGGATTGATTTTTTCGACGATTTGTAACTTCTGTTGCGTTAAGGAAGCACAGTATGGTTGCCGCTAAAATTCTCGAATGGTTACCCCTATTCAAGGACTAAGAGCAAATACCACAACTTAACCTCAATCTATGCACCACACTGGCTCTCGTTTTAGTAGTATTTTATTCTTAGTGATAATATAATACATATTATTACGAATAATAAAAAATTGCTAATAATTTATTAATAATTTCTTTTTATATGAATATAAAAATAAATAACACTTTATAACGAAGTGTTCAATATTTATTAAGGGTCCCTATTTTAAATAGGCACTATACAAATATACCGAATGTCTTCATTAATATGGCCGTGTTATTATATATGATTGTTAATTTCTAAATCGCAGAGCCGAATATTTTTACCCATAAGTAAACACACACTTCTGTTGAATATCACTAAGTTTTAACAGAGTTAACATGTTTTATCATATGTTAAATACAAAATTTTTTAGAAAATTGTTAATAATTTATTTTTTTACCAATTTTATTTATGTGCCAAATAAAATTATGTTAAAATTGTATATGCTTCTAGGTATTTGTTGTGTATATTAAATAATAACGACAGTATTCTAAAGCTAACTCAGTTAATATACTATTAATGTAATAATTACAACTTAGATTAAATCAAATAAAGTGCATTTTGTTAGTATATTGAAATAATGTAATTCATTGTTAATTTCAATATTTTATTAATTAAAATATATAGTTTCGAAAATTGTCTTTAACAGTCTATTGATTTAAAAATAAGTTACTATACACTGAACAATTTTCAATTGTCAATATTATTTGTGCCAGTCAAAAATAATACGTACGTCTATTGATTAATTACTGTGATATTATTACATTCGATGGAAATAAATTTGACTTAAGAATATAACAGTAATCATGTAGCGACAACTCGAGGAATCTCACTTAAGTTGTACTTTTTTCTATTTCAATAATTCAATTTGAGGTGTTGATACTACTCGATATCCGTTGTGCCATATGCAATTAGCGCCGGATTAAGGGGAAAGAGACAAAAGGACAGCTGCCCTGGTAGTCAAATTATTTGAAGAAAAAAACGTAAAATATTATCTCTTTAAATAATAGTGAGACTAATATAATAGTAAATAATTAATGTAATCATATAACTCTAGTTAAAATAGCTGGATGTCTTTTAGTATCCACAGAACTTTTATGTTTATTATGAAATAAATATTGTGTAATTCGAAATATGCTCTTGATAATATTTTCAACATTTATCAAAAATAGTATTTAGAAATAGTAGAACACATGTGTACCTATAAGATTATTGATTGATACAAAAGATTTTTCTTCTTAATTATATAAATAACAATAGTTAGGAAGTCATTTCATTTATAAACATTAATAACTGTAAGTCGATTAAATATGATTTAGCAATTGTGTTTTAATTGATTAAACTGAATATTTTCAGTTTTTATTTTATAATTTTCAATTGTATACAAGCCATTAAACTAAAAATATTTATATCATGTATAAATATATGATATAAATATTTATATATAAAAAGAATAATTAATAGGAAATTTACCTAAATATAGAAATGTTATTTTATTGACAACTATACATTATACTGCTTTAATAATTATAATTATTGGGGAAGGCTATTTCAATAAATAAAAATATACTCCCAAAAATAATTAAAGAAGATGTAATTTTCATATATAGAAATTTCTTTATTTCTTTTCCAAATACAGTATCACGGATATAGTTACCAGAAGTATCAAACAAATCAGATGTGAATTGTTTACCATTCGTTTCATATGTAAATATTGTTGATTTAACATTAACACTACCCTGAATACACCAATTATTCAAAATAAAAAACAAATTTTAATAAATTACTAATTTTGAAATACTATTCAGCAGCAATAATGAGTACAATAGAAACCTATTTTCTTATTTATTAAACACTCAATGTGTTATATTCTGTAATATTGAAGTATGTATACTGAGTGATTGGTTTGTCATAAACCACTCTAATACTCGCAAAATCAATACAATATTGAAAAAAAAAATTAATTTTTTTTTAGTTAAATATATTTTTAGATTTATCAGCTATTATTTACTTTTTATAATCATCCTTTTTAAAGGCAACATACAGTTTAACTAGCTTAGACATTATTGATAAAAGACGTCTAGACAGTTCAAGATTTTTTATATATAACTTAAATATTTAATTATATCTAATATTTTAATGTCTAAATATTTCTTTTATATTTTTGTTTAAAGTTCTTATACACTTTAATTGTACTCTGTTTACTCTAATAATTTTGAAGAATTACATAAAATATAAAAGGTTATTTAATTGGATTAGCTCAAACTAGAGCCGTAGTTTAATATTTTAAGCAGTAAATACCTTGTTATGATATAATTTAATTTTTAACTATACTTTTGATATACTTTATTTATACTTTAAATAGTTAGTTTTGTTCATCAGAACTACTTACCAGAAACTATCTTAAATTTTTGAATTTGTTACATTAATTGAAACTTAATCATTTAGATTTCATAATTTAAACACAAATTATTATTTAATTTCGTAAAATTGACAAAGTCAATGTATTACTTTTAATATTAAGTTTTAATACTAACATAATGAGTTAATTTTTAAGCAAAATGTTTTGTTTGGAGGGGAAAGTGAAAAATTTTCTTATACTCCTCCAAGACGAAGCCTTAATGACACCATTGGTTATTATATCCAGTATTTAATAAACGGGTTATTTTTATTAAAATGGATAAAATTCTTTTTCTTTTCATCTCACACTTGCCATTTACATGTGTAATTTATTTAATTGATTTTAGATTTTTCATCAACACGAAGCTATTTATTATGAACTAAGATTGACGTATACTTTTTGTTGAGTAAGTTTTTTTATTAGATTTAATAGAACCTAATAAGACTACATGATTTTAATCACTGCTTTAAGCGTGAGAAAACTGTTTCAGCAATGGAGACATATGTAACCTGTAACTACAAGTTATCAAATTTGTCTGAAGAAAATTAGCATTTGTATGTTAATACACGATCGTAAGAAGCTTAGAGTGTATTATTAGGATGTTGATGATTAATATGTGGACGAAACAAATCATTTCTTTAAAAATAATTTCAACAATTATTGTTAATATAAAAAAACTCTAGGTGCATTGCGTGTTTTTAATTCATTACATTTTGTTTGTCAAAAACTTAAAAAAACAAAGCAAATTGTTGGTCTAAATACATCTATTTAATAAGTAACACTCCGCGTATAACATAATATCATAAGTTTAATTTCTTAAAAAGATGTTGATGGTTAATTGTATAAATATGTTTAATTTTTTTAAAAATTAATTCAGAGTAAAGGAATCATAGCTTGGAGATAGTAAGTTTCAGTTTACCTATTAATAATACAGTCATCATTAGTCATTGTAATTGTTAGTCAGTGTATAGAAAATCCAAAATAATATCAATAGCCTTATAAATTCAGTTTAAAATTTCCTTTTGCTAATATGCTTTCAGCTAAAAATGTATGTTTGCTGTAATATTAATTTTTATTATTACTTTTTACCCGTATTTTTTAATCAGTCAAAATTTTATTAATCCTGAATAATTATAATGATACATAACTAGTATTGGTGAAGATGACACTTTTGTACCAAAATTTGGTAGGAAATTTAATGTCCTTTCATAAATATAGCACTGTTTGATACGATTATTAATAAAAGTCGAATGACTTCCGTTATAATATTTTATATCAATTGTTCTTTTATTTTTTAAACTTATGAAACAGAATAATAGTAAGTGTTGTTGGTCTGGTGGAAGACAGTCAACAATCTCATTATTATTTATACACTCACACGCGTATCATTGTATAATTAATTCAAATTCATCATATGATGTTTTATATTATTGAGTAAAATAAAAAACTAACAACACAATCCATCTCCGGAATCACACACTTGTGCGCACATTTATACACGACACATAAAACCTTTCATGCAATAAGTTTATATTAAAATATTTGGATACTTTAGTGATGCACTATACATTTTAACTATATTCATATGATTCACTTCTCACAAAATATAATATTGTTGTGTAGACATTTGAGAACAGATGTAGTACGGTTAATAAAATCACATTAAATTACTATTGGTTGGTACTGTTATAAGTATAAGTATATACTTGAAAAGTATTAAATTCTTTTTAAATAATGTCTTCTTAAATTAAAAATTCTTTATTACCTTACATTAAATTAAAAATTTGAGCATTCAAATAAAAACACGCTAGGTAATTATAAAATTCAATTATAATGTGTACTTGGAAATCAAGTAATTGTCCTAGTTACATTTTATGTTATAAACTATTGTAATTGGTAATAGGTCTGTGTTTAAAAGATGGTTCGGTCAGACATTTATTTCCCAAAAAAATGTTTTCTAATTTTGATAGTTAAAATTTACATAATATTTTATGTTCATCAAATTTATTTTAAGATATCATCATAAATTCAATAAAAGCTTGGAAAATAGTTGACCTGAAACGAAAAATATGATGGAAAAAAATATTGACTTTTTTTTTTGTTCATCAATATTATTTAAAGGTTGATTGTGAAAAAATTTAACGTCTCTAAAATTCATGAAGCCCTTCCAAGACCAAAATTTTAAATATGACCCTGGCAGTATGCAACTACTGTATTTTCAAATTCGCATACATAGAGAAACTGACATCGTATGCATCTTTATAGTTCCAAGGTAAGAGAATAATGAGTAATTATCCTTGTGTTAAGTACTTTACTTTACAAACAGTATGTATACATAGTACATAATATATACTATACATACATGGTTATTTTTAATTACACACGTGACAATTTATAGACACATAAAAAAATAAAAACACTTTATTAAGAAAAACAATAATTAAATATTATATAACAAAAAAATTTAAGTAACAAAGTAATAGAGAATAGGAGAAGGATTATTATTATTTTTTTTTTTGATATAATTATTATTATAACTATGATAAATATGAATTGTTTATGTTACAAGGCTGCCGAACTGACGAACATAATAATTTGTGATAATTTCATGTTTATATATTATAAAATTCGTCTGGCGCAGTGTCATCACCATAGCGCTGATGTTCAGCTACGCTGTTTGCTGTTAGTTCGCGGATGGGTTACCATAGGGAACTTTAACAGTTACACAACTTGCTCTTAGACTGGCTCTCTCAGACAAAATGAGGTTGATTTAAGTCGACAGCCGGTGTAAAAACCTGTCAAATCGTAAGGTAAAGCTAACCATAAATATTTGGGATAGAGGCTAAGGAGATGATAATATATAACAAAACATATCGCATAACAATTTTATCGCATTGGAAGAGCTCTCGCTACAAATAAATGCGTTCTAACAGACAAGATAATATATGTGTTTTTATTGTTTTTTTACCCGGGTACGAATCAAAAACCGGTTGTATGGACTTGCTTTCAGAAAGTTGATGATGGTATTGAGACACTCACTCTTTTTGATAACATTGATAGGTTTCAATGTCACAGTCTAATGGTCTACGGACGTGTAATGCACTTGAATTTTTAACGTTACACTAAAGAAATTTTAATCCGTTAAAATTCAATAAAACTATATTCACATTTACATTCCATCGTTAATTTGACATTAATATACACTTAAATGCTGATGGGAATAACGTTTTATCGTTTACCAATAGACCGCAGTCTTATTTGCATTCAACGGAGTCAATGTTGAGTAACATTAAGATGGTTTTTTATTTATTTATTTTTACTTTTCTGCTCCACTAAGTATGTAGTCATCAAGATTTTACAAGTTAATTTTTTGTCATGCTGATCTAATAGCCGTGTATCAGCGCACAACCGTAACTCAAACACACACTGTTGACTTTTAATTAAAATTAAGATTAAGTTTGCATACATCTTAATTCAAAATACATATTTTTCAATTTTAGTAATCTGTGTTAACAAAATATATTTTATTTTTTTTTTTGCTTGTTTTTTCAAGCGCAAAACCAAGAATATTTCAATCGATGATTTGTGTATATGTTATTCGTATATAAATAGGCTTATAGTCTATACAATAAGACACTTAGGCTATAAAGAATCTATTTGTCATTATAATACGTAATATATAGATAAAAATGCGAATAGTAAATATATTACCGTTATAAGATGTTTTTAGGATGGGCGTTTATTTAAATTTGTACAGTAAGGTTTGACTAAAGATTTTTATGACAAACGAGTTTTAAAAGTCAATTCGTTTTACTCTTTGATAAACTTTAAGTAAAAAAGTTGTCTTGTTCTTTAAACATTCACAAAGATAAGACCACAATAAAACAAATAACATATTATAATATTTAAAATTTATTGTATTATAAACTTTAGATAATAATTTTTAATGAAACATTTTATGAACTACAATTACAGTTTTTTGTAGTGTGTTAGCAGAAAATTAATCTTTAGAAGTGAAATAGTCAGACGATCCGAGTTAAGTTACTTTCCATACGCATGCCTATTTTAGGAACGTCAACCATTTTGTAATCCATCTGCTTACAGAATTTATATTTTCCTATTATACTTCTATATAAGTAAAGTGTACACTAGGAATGTAATAAATATTTAGTACGTATCCGGTTCATAAAAAATGTAAAAAGTCAATAGTTAATTATTGATGCTGATGTTTTTACTTAACGAGAAAATTTAGCTATGTAATAAAAATTATTATTGCACAACGTTAAATGTTTGAAAGTTTCTTTTTTTTTAAATATTTATTACGTTATTTATAAAATTATTTCACTTCTACAGAAAAAACTTCGTCGAATATTAAATAATAAGTCATTTCAAATAGCTGTAAATGCTCAAAATAATCTGTTTTGAAAATAAAAATTACCAATAAATCAATTTGATTTTTTGAAAATTTGAAACATTTATATAATAATTAATAAATGGATTTTTAGTTAAAATAATAAATAGAGTTAAAATAATTGTTTTCAATTATATCTATTGGAATTTTTTATAATAATTTTTGTACACTTAGAAGGTTTTTTTAGATGTGTTCTGTTGTGCATGACTATAACTGTCTTTTAGGTGAAAAAATTTCCGTTGAACTAATACTTCAACTTTGTATCCAACAAAGATTTTGAGAAAAAAATAACTGGGTAATAAAATGAACTGTTATAATTGTTGCGGTTCATTGAGTATTGTCATTGCTGCACTTATTAAACGTTACTTAACTACCATTCGCTATGTCGAATCAATCTATTAAAATGGTCAATTGTAGAAGTATTTTATTTTTTAATATAATATTATACAATAGAACGCGATGCTATTATTTAATAACAGACCACACAATAGACAAATTATTTTATGACAAGTCATAACAGTCGCTAACATTATCTCTGACAAACTGAGAGTTCTCCTAGAGTGTTTTGAAAGGTAGGTCCTCCCAAAATTCACTTACTAAACGTTCATTGAAGTTATTAGGGGTCGGTATTTTTAGAATAAATTGTGCTCATTAAGGTACTTGAATTAGAAAATTTTACTTCAAAATTTTTAATAACTAAATGAAATAAACATTTGAACATCATTTTTTAATGATAATGTTTTTGATGTGCTCTAATTTGTTTTTAATGAGATGGTGATTATATTACTTTTACCACTTTATTATTATTGTTACTATTACAATACTATATATATATATATTTAAAACATTATGATTCAGTATAAAATACATTATTATAACAATACATTTGACTCAATAACGATGTTTTAAATTTCATAGGCAGTGATGAATTTTTTTCTAGGGAGGGCTCTAAGCATTGGTGAAAATGTTTATATGTGATTTTTCATGAAATTCTACAAAACAGAGTTAATGAGCTATAAAATAAATGGTTTTCAACTCAAAATTAGATTAAATATCACGACAAATAAAAAAATAGCTGTATTATCTTGTCGCTACAAAATCGTCTTGAGGACTATCAAAATGTTAAAAGAGCTGCAGTTCCTCTACAGTATTACTTGATTCAACACTGTACACAGATAATTTACTTTGACTGGTTAAACCGCTATAATGAGAGATTATTTATAATTAATGTTCTCAATAATAAAAAACGTATGAATGAATGTTAAGCCAAGGTTTTAAAAAGGTTTATGTTTAACTTTCTTAACATATCTAATAAGTTTTTTTTACACTAACTTAACATGATATATATGTTAAATAACTTTAACACAATAAATAACTTTGATTTACTTTTTAGTTAGTGTTCAGTGACTAGAGTTGAGAGACCATTTAGTACATTATTGAATAAATAAATTTTTTTCCGAGAAATTTAAAATAATGAAAAAAATATACGAATTTTTTATACCTCGCACAGCATTATGTAGTAGTTAGGTACTTTTTACTAATACTATAATGTATTAAAAAATATATATTCTTGTAGTTTTTACGGTAGATAGTTGTAGTTTTATTTTCTTCCTAAATAAAGAAATTATCTTTTATATGGACATCAAAATTTTCTGTAAGCTAATTTAAGTATAACTTGATTTTTTTAGATTAACTTCATGAATTAGAAAAACATAATAACTTGCCCAGCCTTGTAAATAGCAAAAACAAAATAGAGCTGTAAATAAATTTAATACGTGTAAAATTGTGAAAAAACAATAGTTAGGTTGACATCACATTAATGCAATTATATATATTTTTTATATACAGGACATCGTGGTCGGTTTTATAACTGTTGTTAAACTTGGTTAAGCCCACGATTTCTATCTCAAGACCTTGAGAGGATTTCATCTAAATGAGTCGTGTGACTATTGCTGTCATTACTCGGTCCGATAGTTACTTTGTGAAAATATTCAAAATGAGCGTTACAACATATTATCGCAGGCACTTTAAGCACAGAATCGGTATAGTGAATTGTCTATTTGCAAATAGAACACCTACTCGAAAAGGATATTCTCGAAAAACTAGTTTCCAATAACGTGTTGGCTGAATATCGTGTGGGCAGCTACGGAATTACACAGTCAGCACACTTTTAGTTAGTGTCTTTAGCCAGACATTCGAAAAATGTTTAGTTTGAGGGAAACTTTTTTACTTTGTATGTAAGTCTAAAGTAAACTAAATATTGCCAAATTGATAACATATATTCCATTCTGTCGAATGATTTATTATTAGTTTCAATAAACATAACTGTTCTTATTTAACAGTACTAATATAAAAATTAATTACAATAATTGTTTTCTTATATAATAATAGGAGACAATCATGTTGAGTATTGTCCATTTATAAATTATTGATAAATATAGTTTGAAAAAAAAAATAAGTTTCTAAAATTATTTTTCTAATATCGAATTATCATTGACTAATAAGTCTTGAGTATAACTAGAAATAGCTTTAAGAATTTATAAAATCAGCATAGAATTAGCATATTATCACTATGTGAATATTATTATATTTTATTTTTAAGAGACTTCCGTTTTTTGTACAACACTATGTCTGAATATTGTATTAACACTGATATTAAACGGACAAACGTTCCACTCTATGAGCTTTTACAACCCACCAAATACCCATCCTGTCTCTTGTAATGCAAACAATATTTTCTCTAAATTTGTTTTTACATGTTCAGTAACAATACAATCGAAACAAGTCATCAAATGTTTATTATCACTGTGATCTGATATTTAAATAGTTTTTTTTAATATCACATTAAAAATAAATGTCAGTTTTACATCCTTATAACCTGTTATCGTGACTAGCAGTAATCGCATGTCGGAAGGTCAAAGAATGTAATAGAAAAATTTAGTTAATCAATTTATAGGCGTCTCTGAGTAATTTTCGATTGTCTATGCTTGAACCCAAAGCCTAACATTAAAAAAAAGTTTCCTAGCTATCCAAGAGCAGAACGGGGAACCTCATCCGAAAGAACAAGTGGTCACAAAAACATCATTATACATAAAAAATCCGATACTAGCAGGTGATGAAGATTCTGACGAGAATTCTCGTCAAATCAATTGACGATAAGAACATACGAAAAGTAATGACATCATTGTAAATTATTACTATTATTATTACCTAATATATTACTCAAAGTGTGTAACAAATGACAACATGGCTATACTCGATTCAGCACCAATTTAACGGTTAAATTTGACGAACGGATGATTTCATTTAATTGTTCCTTCTTCGTGGAGCTGTAGTTGGCAAGAATGTATCATGCGGACACGACAAAGTTGATTATTATCGTCACAGTTATAAAAAGAAGCAAAAAAAGGTAATATAATTCAATTGTTTTCGATACGCCACTATAGCGATATTATAATATATATATATAATAACGCAGCGCTTAGTATTAATGTTCGTTGACAGAACCGATGAAAAGTATTTAACTATCGACCATTGCGATTTATCTGCGTAAGTTTTTTGAATTTAAAAGTTTACGTTATCGCAAAGGTACAAACACGAAAACGTATTATCCAAGTTCATTACTCATATAACTTACTTAGAAATGTTTGATTGATAATGTTTTTCAATAAAACTTAGGTTATTGATTCTCTCTCTGAATTTGATTTTAATTTGTTTAGAATAATATTTGAAATACTTTTTTACTCAGTGATTTTCAAACAAACAATTTCTTCAAAGATACTAAATCAAAACGAAAAAAAGTTATCCGGTGATTATTTTTTAGATGTGTGTTTTTTCCTGAGAATAGAAACTTCAAGGTGCGTAAATATATAAACCTTTAATAAACACCTAGCAAATCGTTGAGTATACAGACATTTTTGAAGGAAATAATACTAGAGCCCATGTATTGTTTCAGGCGATTTCTGTGTAAACGCTGCACTATTGTGAAATACGTGGTGTTTTTTACTTTATTATAATAATTTCACACACAAATAACGAAGTTGAGTGTGTATATTATCATTACTTTTAAATTTTGGCTCATGAATTATAATATTTATGATGGAAAGAATAAGTTTATGGTACATAATTGTCACGATGGAGTAACAACTTTGTCAAGAAATATCAATTATTTATTTATTTTTTCAGACACATCTAAAGTCGATTGGATTTGTAAAAAATGTATAAAGATAAGCTAAAATTAATCAGGATAGCGAAATCAAAAAAAATGCAAATGAAACAAATGTTACTGAATATTATAAAATAATATAAAACTTAAAGAATATAATAATATAAAAAAATGTTTAAGTTTCTCATTTTGGATGGTTTAGCTATGACTTTCAACCTTGAACTGTCAATCAAATATTAGCATGGTACTATTGAGTTACATTTTACAGATCATAAAGAAGTTTTTGGTGACAGAAAAATGTTAGCTTACAATAAGTTTTAACAGAATTTTTTACAAATCAAGGTTATTTTTTATTTGTTACATAATACAAAGACGAAAAAAAAAGTAGCATATTATACAAAAGTTTTCACTTTTACCAATTTTGATTTATATACTAATAAACTATTAAGTTAGTAAAAAATGTTTGCGATTGTTTTTATATAAAAATGTTTATTATGCTTATTATTATTATTATTAACTCTTTTAAAAATATCTTACAAGTAATAGAAGTTGTTTTTTTCTTAAAGACTAATATCGAAAAAATGTTTGTATCAAAGTATTTAACATCGCTCCGTATAAACATAGAACAAAACATAAAAATTACAATTCTACCTTGAGTCATATTTAGTAAAATGAAATTAGTTTAGAATACTATTAAAATTATTTTCTATTTTCTTAAGCTGAATTATATTCTACTATTAAACTAAGCCGTAGCTTTATCACATAATTATCTGCGCAGGGTTGAAATGAATGTTACAATTTCGTGAACTATAATCTCCTTCTAAACCGTCACGAGTACTAAATTCCTTTCACTCACTACAATTATATTAAAAAATACATTCACACGGCATCTGGATTTGAGCACCAAATAAGGTCAACACTATTATAAAATTAAAATATTTAAATTCATTAAGAAGACACTGAAAATTATTAAGTGTTATTAAGAAGATTATTAACAAAAGTTAATTGAAGTCAGGATTCAATGTAGTAGAGTTGGGGCATTTTTTGAAATTAATATCTTTTGATACCTAACAGTGACTTTAATCACTGCCACAAACGATTCCGGTGCATATTTGAAACAAATTTAATAAAAAAATTACCAACAAATTACACGATTCTGGACTTTTGAGACCAAAAAATACTACGCATTATTCAAATAGTTAGATTGATTTATCATATTCAACCAAAAATACATGATTATCGTTTTTAAAGGCCAATAATTCTAAAAAGATTATTAACAAAATTGAAGTGCAGCGGATTTAGTATAGCATTTTATTGATAACTATTGATTGATATCTAAAAGTAATTTTAATCACTGTTCGATGCATATTTGAAACAAATTGATTACAAAATTAATATATCTGCCAAAAATTACATAAGACCGATTACTCATAGAATACAAGTCGTCGGAAAGTCTTTTTATTTCGTATAAAGTGAAAACTAAAAATATTAACATTGACTGTTTTATGACAATTGAAATTTTTTTCACTGGTAATCAAGAATGAAATGTTGGGATATTTCCCTTTACTTTAGAGATTGAACGGTATTCTTCAAATTTATGGCGCTAATATATTCAATTACACATTTTTTGTATTATTTTAACGAATCTTTGAGCAATATTGATTAAGTAGAAGCGGAGTAATCATGTATAGATTAAAAAACCTGGGAGAGTAAAATTAAGAACTTCTCAACTACGCATCGAAGCTAAAAGTTAACAGTTATATAAAATACAAAGGTATATAATTGTGGGTAATTATGAGGAATATTTGAATTATATGGAAATATTTCTTCTATTATCAAATAAAGTCTGTTATAAACAAAATATCAATGTTAATAGAAAGTCATTGACTTAATGAGAACTCAATTTTAATTTAAATCTATTATTCTTTTAATACTATTTTTTTTTAAATAATACACTTAAATTTTGAATTAAAAATATACTCTTATATTTGATAAATATTACTTAAACAATAAAATATTTACTACGATGTTGTAAATTTAAAACAAATTTAATGTTTTGTGATAAAATTTATATATTATAGTTAACGGTTTTTAAATTTATAAAAATTTTTATTATATTAAAAATATTAAATTATTATTAAGTAATTTCTGTTTGTAATTTTTTGGTAAAATTCCATATTACTAGAAATTTTTAACTTAAAAAGCAATAGAAAAAAAAAAAATCAAATGATTGAACCGGAATTGAATAAGCTATATGCATTAGTATTAATAATTCAAGAAGCTATAAATAGTTTTAAGAATTTGTATTGAAACCATAAAAACAAGAACCTGTACTGATCTAGAAAAGTTTTAATCAATTCATTCATTAAAAATTAATTTACAAATAGTTTTAAGCTTTTTATAATATAAACTAGTTTATTTATTTTCTGTCTAAGGTAGTGTACACGTTTAAATTAATCACTTTTCAGCACCTAAGATGGAAGAATTGAAAGTTTAGTGGCAATAAAAAGAACAGAAATAAGATTTTATCTTATAAGATTCTTTACTTGTATGATAAGTGATTCGATGTAAATGATTAATAATTATGGTTTTGTAGTTTCCCATTATACTTTGACTTCGCTCCAGACCGTATTCAATATTACATTGGTAAAACAATTATAATCCTTAGTTGCTAATTTGTCAGAAGAAGCCACTTGACCGTTTCAAACAACAACAACTGGAAGAAACAATTATCATTTCCTCGACTCTCGAGCCAGTAAAATTCCTATATGTCTTAGTGAACGTATGAGTAGTATTGAGTAATTTGAATTCTCCTGTTTGCAGCGGTTTTACAGTACCAAGTCACGCGAGGCCTTATGCGGGACATACTTTTATAGCCATTGATGTACTAGAGAGTGATTATTCGAGATACATCTCAGTCAGCATAGAAAAAACACATTGTGCAGTCAACTTTGTACATTCACAGTATTATCTGGCATTGTAATTTTTTTTATGCACAAACAGTGTCAATATGAATGATTCTCATAACACTAACCACTCAATTTATTTTAAAATAATATATTTGTTTCGTTTTTGTTATTTACATATGTATTTCTTTTATTAAAATAAAAATTATACTTAAAATATTAATTTAAAACTTGAAAATATATAAATCTAGAAGCAACAAAAAGAATCGCGGTTACATATTTCGAAAACAATGTTACCACCATCATCACTAAACACATACCAACAGTATGTACTAATTTTTAATAATATTAATCACAAATATTCTTATTATATGTATCTTTATTTATCTGTTATAAACACATTTTTTATGTTCAACGCATATGACCTATAGGGGTGTCAACTTTATTTTTTTCAAGTGGAAACATACATATTTAACTAGCTTATAAAATAGAAAATGATGTTATTAAGAAAATAATGACTACTTCAGAAGTTATTAACATTTTTATATCTAGGTGGGAGGAAAAGTGAGGTGGAGAAATGTTTAGAAATAGAAATAGCAGCAACCATCCCTCATCTCCAATTATTATGTTAAGTTGTTTATAACTTTTGATTCAAAATTTGTTATCGACAAGTCAGTTTCTATTTAATAAAAAAAGTTGATACCCTTATAGGACATAAAGGAAGAATAAAAAATATATTATAAGAGATTAATGGAGAAACGAAAAAAAGCTCTCCATAAAAAAAAAAAATTACAAAAAAATGATTACTTAAAAAAAATCAAGTAGCTAGTAGTAAAAGAATCAATCGGTAGTGTTTTTCTTACAGAAAATTTTTAACACCATGCAAAAAATAATGCTGCAATTTAATTATTCATTTGTTTTTCCTACAAAATTCATTTATAACCATTAATAACCAATTAAATCAAATAGGAGAATATAATTTCAATTTGGTTATTTTTTTCCAAAACTATACAACTAATTTAACTAAAAATTAATACTGTTATAAAAAGGCCTGTTTTTTTTTCCACGAGTAATCCCGTATCGAATCTACCAAAAAAATATGTTTATTTTAAGATCATTACGTGACACAATAGTAGTCGCGCATTATTATTAACATGTTAGTTAATTCAAAAATTTCTGTTGATTTATAATTGAATATGTTTTGAATAATTTTATCCTAAAATAAAAATAAAATATTTACCAATGCAGTTTTAAAACGTTAAGTATAAGGAATTATAGATTTATTTCAGGTAGTAGAGATAATATTTATTTCACCGAATTTACATTACTCAGCTGTCAATGACAAATGTTTTTGTATGCATCTAACCTACTAATAACTATAATAACTTAAAATAATAATACTCTTTAAGTGTTGAAACGCCCCAAAATCATAAACAATGTAGAGCATTCCAACAGACATCTAATGAGTCTCTCTAAAGTCTTATGTAATATTGTAGATTATAGGTATCACCGCATCAAGGTAAAATACGTGAGACCAACGCGGTTAAGCTTATTAGTATGTTTCATTGAGCAAGCTACAGAATATGGTTAAAAAAATATTTATCATTTTCCAGGCGTATACAACAAGTCTAAATTGTTATAACTTCCCTTGATATTACATCCTTTGTTTTTTGACAATTCTTTCCAAACCAACTATTCTGTCATAAATATGAAACGACTTATATTTAATGGATAACATTGAAAAAAAAGTGTACTTTTGTACAGATGTTAAAAACTTCAAAATATTTATCCTAGTTTTTTTATTTTAAATTTGTAAGTTTGTAAGATAAATGTTAAACAATACGCCTTCAATTGGAACAACATCGACCCAGGCGGTAATATGACAAACATAAAAAGTCTACTTTATTCAAATAGAAAGTACTGCTGGAATTATATTTGTTATTGTTTTTTAGACTATCGGTCTGTCTTATTGTTATACGCTGCACCAATGAACCCTACTCGTAAACAGATCACGTATAACGGATAGGATTATCCTGTAGTAAATATTGAACGGATACCATATACAGTGGGATCCGTGGCCGACACATACAGAATATAAGAATGGTTAATACCGTGCCCTTTGTTTGTCGTAACTCACTGGATCCCACGTACGAGTCGTCATACGTTCACAATAATCCAACGCATTCCTCGTAATTTTCATTAATCAAATGAATCATTGGCGAATCCGCCTAATTGGTGAGTTGTCAAAATGTTGGACGTCAATAATTTTGTTGAAAAAGACTTTTGATAAAAAAATTATTAGTGTAACTAGGGTGTTATTTGTCTCTTAATAATTTGGATAAGTCAAAACGGCTAAATTACTAGCTAGTGTTGAGTTTGTTGTTATTATTTACTTTATAAACGAGCCAATCTATAAAAAATACGTACTTCTTAACCATAAAATGATACTATAAGCTAAATACACGAAAAAAATAAACGGTTAATTTAGTGATAACTCTAACAAAAATCGGTTGGAATAACTAAATAAATGGTTGAGTTAACCGAATAGTCATTGCAATTGTTTTAAATGCAATTGCCTTCATTTATATGGTTATTTGAATAGTATTTTTTTTCGTGCAGCTTTTTGAGGGACGATGTGGCCGAGTAAGAAACTCAGAAGTACCTGTTTCGGGCTGTTCCGTTTGCTGATAAAGAAATCAGTTCAATAATTAGAGTCGCCATCCCTCTATCTGGTGACGGATTAACCATTTGTCTCGGAATGTGGTTATGACTCTTCCTCTTCGATAGAGGCCGCTACAGCCCTTAACGGACTTCAAAGTATAAAAAAAATTCTTTATTCTACTTTCCTAGTTTTATAGGTGATAAAATCGAAACGCTAAATGAAGCAGACTTATATTTTTTTCAAGTAAATGTGTTAACTCGGTACAAGTTTTAAAAATAATATGAATAGAATATTTCGTTTTATGAGGTGGTATAATTAACATAACATATTTAACCAATCGTCATGCTAATTCAAAGTAGTGATTTGTGTAACACTAAAAGTGAGTAGACAGCGTATCAAAGTTATTTTGCGTGGTAATGCGTGGGACTGTTTTCTCGCTAGTCACTGGACGCTATAGAGGGGCAGGGGAGCTTTAGAAATAATAATTATAAACATATGACAAAAACAAGGCATAATGCAAACGATTAGAAAAGAGGTTTACGACGTGGACACGTCTAGTTCAAATAAACCTAGCAGAGCCGTTACGACGCTATGGCGTCGGAGGACATTATTATTCAATTGTCGAGTTTGGATGTAACAATACAAAATGTATAAAACGTCGACCAGACAAAAACGATCCGTCAAACCAATGCCTTTTGGTCGGATACGCGTATAATGAATCAATAGGCTCATAAAATCCGTATCTGTACACACAGATACGAGGGGTGTTCATTTCGTGCAATTCGCTATGCATTGCAAATGAATCGGATTTCGTTTGCTTGTTTAAACGAATAGTTGTGCGGTCGTCAGCACAGGATGGTCTAACTGCTTGGGACCTGAAGAGACGTTGATTAAACCAAACAGCCTACAACAGTTTTGATGAGATGAATTTAATAACGGCGAAGAAATAGCGGGATCGGTC
Source organism: Daktulosphaira vitifoliae (assembly GCF_025091365.1). NCBI lineage: Eukaryota > Metazoa > Arthropoda > Insecta > Hemiptera > Phylloxeridae > Daktulosphaira > Daktulosphaira vitifoliae. Next base: position 39,426,581 of record NW_026099573.1, on the reverse strand, counting down.
TAAAGCAATTATTACTGCCCGGTGGCTAACACCTACAAAAAGGTTGTTTGTGCATTTCAGCTGCCACGCGGTAGCCGCCATACCGCACATGATATTATTATCGTAACAGCCAGTGTTTTAATTACAATAAAAATCATCGCGGTGTGACCGGCTAAACGGTTTCGGATGGCGGCGCAACTTGTCCAGTGCATACGTTTGTGTGTGCATAAAAAACGCCCTTAGCTACGGTTCACGAGTGAACATACTTAATTCCCGACTCGTTTGGCGCGGTCAGACCGGGTTAAAATTAAAAACAACTGTATTGCACTAGCAGGTTAATGGTTGCTGTTAACTATCGGACCGACTGCAATGAAAAAAAAAACACACACACCATTAAAGAGTACAACGGACCTGAGGTTTTTAACACGAAAATCGCATTTCCTATAAGGTCTGTCTCTGTCGTTTTGACCTAGGCCATTTGACAGGCGACAACCAGACGTGACAATCACCATCTCCGGTAATATAATAATAATAATAATGCCGATGTTATTATAGTAGGACAATTGCTCAACCTTCGAACGTAGCTAATAATTATTAATCACGACCAATCAAACAATAAAACGTATTAAACTATCGTTGGATGTGTGGCAATGTTTTTTTCGCAATAATAATAAAAGCTGTCCGAGGGTAACAATAATAACAACACCGTTGTATAAAAAAACGTATATGGGCACGCGTTACATCTCAATTACTTAAATCAACGTGTCAGACCGTATTACATCAGAGCCATGAGCTTGGGGGCGGTGGAACTCATCACGACAATAGCAGCTCTCAGCTCCTTAGCTGTCCAAGAGAAATCTACTGAACGGCATAGGACCGGTTTCGGAGACAATTTCACTAGTAATACCACCAGGTTTAAGAGTGTTTATTGCACGCGGTACTATTTAACGTACCAGTTCTACATTTAGTAGAACTCGCTTACTTATTGTAGTCTCATTTTTAAAACATATTAGTTGGAATGGTGAAATTTTATCGAAGCAAATACATTTTGTACACCTACGGCAAACCATTGCGGTGATGTAAACGATAGGTCACAATGTTGCTCACAGTGTAATATCAAAAAAAGTGATATCAATTGGAATCATAACACTACTTTAAACAATTATTATAAGAACTGTGCACTCACATTTAGGATTGTTTGGTGACTCCGATGATAGTGTTGAGGTAGCCAACAACAGAAGCAGTAGAGAGCCGACAGTTGACAAATACATAGTCACGAACTTTTTAACGGCCGCTTTAAAAAAAAATGTTTAAAACAAATTTTCTAGAAATTTATATAATAGATAAAACTAAGTCACAATTTTAAAGAAAAGGCGGACAAAAACGACCAACAAATTCGCGTTGCGGCGGCCAACGCATATTTTATAACTACTCGCTAGTAGTCGATTTGGTGTGGGTTTTAAACGTTAATATTTCACAAAGAAAAAAAAACCCTATAGTAAAACAATCGAATGGGCGATCGCAGAGTGAATAAAACTGCAGCCGGACGCACCCAACGCGCGAGCAACAAGAACAACGTGTACTGACTCCCGTAGCCGATGCTCGAGACGACCAGTGGTGTCCTCCCGCCAATCGCTTCATCTGTTGTTGGCGGGGGCGATTCAAGTTTTACGCGATAACACCGTCCACACACATTACCTTCTCCACCTCCTCTGTATTTTATTCTGCGAAGAAAACGCACAAGAGGATGCTATTCACCACCATCATAAATAATTGTTTATATTATCAGTTAGTTGATATTAATAACATTCATTATAATTAAAATCATTAATGTATTACCGATACGATGAAAACTCCATTTAGCTCTTTATCTTTTATCGTTATGGATGATTTGTGATATTGTTTTGTTTATACTTGAATATACTTAACAGTCATAGTGTAACAAAGTACTTAACAAGTATTTACAAAAGTAATCTTTTTTGTTTTTAATTATTGATTATAAAGGAATTTTTTATTGCAATTATACTAAAACAACTTTTAAGTGACGCTTGATATCCAAAATGAACAACATGATATTGTAATATCATCGTTATACAACGATTTTCAAAACATATAGAACATCTATAGGGTGTTCAATAAGTAAGGAAAAGGGTCTATATTGTTCTTATTGTTTGTAATAAGTGACCTGCTTTCTTAATTTTTGAACACTCTACATTTGTGAAATTAATTGAACATATCATTAACATAATTATTTATTACAGAAAAACGCAAAAAGGTGTACAGATTATACAAAACAATAATAAAAAAAAAAAATTAAATTAATCAACTATAAAAAATGAATTAAATTGTAATTTAATAATTTTGCGCTTTACGATAGCAGTATTTATACTTATAAGTAAAAATTATAAATTACACGTTCCTTTATATTAATAAGAATAAATTCGATTTTAATAAAGAAAGATATCTTAATTTCAATGAAAAATTTCCATTCATAACAAAATAATTTATTATTATATATATTATTTGTTTAAAAATTGGAAAAACAGTAAAAGTTTTCTTTTGCCTTTTTATCAACACATATTTTAATGTTCAATAAAGTAAAAGTACACAATTTTTATTGTCAAAATGTATAAAAAGTATTTAAAAGAAAAATGGAACGCAAAATATTAATTGGATCAAAAGTTGTTAAAGATGTCAGAACATGGCATGGCAACTTGTATATATATATATATATATATATATATATATGTAAATTGTTACACAGTAGCTTATGTTAAGTACTATAAATTAAAAAAAATATTGTATTGACGACCTATCTTCTATGTGCAAATGGCGGTCTAAGTTGAACAAAAATAGGAGTTATTTTTGCTTTTGGAATAATCCATCAATTTCTTAAAATTAAACACTATCTACAGATTTGCATCGAAGCGTTTTTTATGATAGTGATTTTAATCACTGTCAGAATAAATCTATACTGGACCCAACTATACCACGTTCCCACTGTGCCTCGACCCCACTATTCTGGGTTTTTTTTTTATTTAAAAGTAAATATTCGTTTATCTTTCTAAAAAAGTGAAGAACGCATAATAATAGGTAGGTTATTTTTAATAACTGACTATTCTAATATATGTTTTATTATACATATGTTTTACGTTAAAAAAAAAGTGTTTCCAAGGAACAATTGTTTACCTCTTATTATTATTTTCATTCTTATTACTTACTCATTTTCATTTTTAAGTTGAAATAGTAAAGCTATATTTATGGATTCCGATTCGACTATTAATAAAGAAGAATTTAAAACTTATATTAGGGACACGGGCATAGTAGATGCCTTAACTAAAGTGCTAATAGAATTATATGAAATGGAAGAAAAACCTGACGATCCATTAGAATATATTCGCACTCATATGACTTCGACAATCAATGAAAGAGAAAAATTAGAAAAGTTAAAAGAAAAACATAATCAATTAGTTGAGCAGATTAATAATATGAAAAAAGAAAACATTAGTTTAGCTATATCATTGAGAGATATAAAACATATGGAAGAATATGGTGATCAGCTGGAGGAAATAATTTTAAGACAGAGAATCAATGATTTTGATTATCACTGAAGGAAATAAAAATAATTTATATTTAATTAATTATTCGTATTATATACTAAGCTTCGCCTAGTGGAGCACTACGAGCCTTACGCGCCTTCGGTACGTAATCCTCTTTGGCCGTCCATATAAATAGGTTATTGATTCTGATAGGAGTACTCAGCTACGTTCTGCACGGTAAGTGTAAGGCAGGAAAACTATCACATCAGAATCAGATTAACAAAAATATATTGAAAATTTAATTATTAAAATCAGGAACATTCAAGAATAGAAAACATTAAAATGTGTTAGGAGGTACATTTATTAGGAGGTTGACGTTTGTTTACTGATGTATTCACCAGGGGCGTATTCAAAAATAATTTTAGAAGAGTATTTAATTTTTTTTACTTTAGTAAACATTATATAGAAAATTTGTTGTTAAAAATAAGTCTTTAGAGCTATATTTCTAGAAATTGGCCTTAAAAAATATTAATAGGGATGATCCAAGGGGTCATACCCCCTTTTAATATACCCCTGGTATAAACAATAATTAATAATATTCTAATTATAATAATTGTGTTAATATTATAGAAAAACTCGGCAAGTTATTATTCTTAGGTCTATGTAAATAAGTCTATTTTGATAAAAATTTTGGTTACTGTGATTTGATGTTGACAACATAGATGTCATAGATAAGTTATAATTTTTACAATAAACTCATAGACTTATATATCATATAAGAGATAAATAAGATTACTAATAGATTGTACTATCCTGATAACGTATGTATCAACTTAAACAAGGTGTTCAATAAGTAAGGAAACAGATCAATTGCTATAAACAATGAGAACAATAGAAACCAGTTTCCTTAATTTCTGAACATTCTATATACTTATAACATCCAGACATTTGTATATAACTATCAAACATTTCTTGAGAAAATATACAAAATATATTGCAACGCGCACTTACAAAATCTCATTCTAATGTAAAAATTGGCGTGGACATAAAAAAAAAACTTTTTTGAAGTCTCGTGAACGAGCACTTAAGTTTAAAAAAAAACATTAAAAATCGAAGCACGCTTGTAATTTTCTATAAAATTTTTTTTCATAGTTCTATTATATAATAAGATATATAAATAACTTTAATGCACTTAAATTGATTAATAGGAATAAATGTAATTTATATTTCACATAGACAATCTAAATATTTATACTACTAGTAATTATTTATTTGGTGAAAATATAACATATAAGCAAGCACTGTATGGCGCCTACTTATTACAATAAGTAAACTTCATTTTATCTGTCGCCTGAGCAGTCTGACCGCAATTAATTTAATTTATAGGTATAATTAATATAGGCAGTGTACTTTAACATTAAAATGTTAAAAATGATAATTTATTTAAACTTTTATAGCATTGCAAATTTTTTTCATTATTATTTTAACAACATAAATACATATATAGAATATATGATGTTTACTAAATTTTTGACAATATTTAATAAAGTTATTGAATATTGTTATTAACTTTTACGGAAAAATTTCCTCAGATAAGAAATATTGACGGAAAAAATTTATCGCCAAAATGAATTCTTCTGTGATTAATTCTAAGCAAAAATTTTTGTGCAACGACAGTATTAACTAAGCATTTTATAGCTGCCTAGCTCGTACTGACCGTAAGTACTGGCTGTCTTTGTAACGTCATTGCTAATCAAATACCGACAGAGTACTGGCACTACTAAACCTCCAATATTGGGTTGCCGTGGCTAGTTGAACTTGTGCCAAATGTTGGTAGAATACCGGCGCAATACTGATACTACATAATCTTCATTACTAAAAAATTGCACTATAAAACCAAGATTAATAGCTATTACAATAAATATTGACTTTAAAACATCTAAAATAACCGACAAATTAACATCAGTTATTCCACGACTGACGTCAAAAGATGTGCAAATATTATATAGTGCATATGGTAGAGAAATTAATAGTACAAAAAGGCACTTCTCTTTGACATATGTCTATACATGTTTAATTAGTAAGAAAAATTTTATAAAACATATTTAAACATTGTAAAATTATGATTTTAAAATTAGCTTACTTTGTTTTTTTTAGTTTTAAATTTGAAAAGAATCGAATTAAATTTGTGGATTTGATTTTTTATATGTAATTAAGAGAAAATTCCCAGACATAGCGTCAAAAGACATATTAATGGCTATTAGTAAATAGTTTTCGGAAGCAAATGATTAAGAAGGGAAGGAGAGAAAGGAAATAAATTATAATTCATTTTTTTGTTTAAATTAATTTAATTTTGTTTTTCGTTTCAATTAATAAATTAAATAAACAAATAAATATTAATATAGTATTTTGACTTATATAATTTATTTGTGTATTTAATTTATGATCGAAAGTTTAAGAATATAACTTTAACTTTAATTAAGTATAGATAAAGCTATTATATATTTATAATATGTATAATTTGATATATACAATTTAGAATTTATATTTGTATCTGAATGTTTTAAGTTAGAGGTCTAGTTTAACAAAGTCAAATTATTGAACAAAGAAGCTTTTTTTTTACAAAAAAATATACAGAAAAGCAATAGAAATCGAAAAATGTCCAAAAAATTACAACAGAGAATGGAAAATTAGCAAGACTTATCATGGTTACCTATCGTGCACCAGGCAAAAAGAAGATCAATAAAAACATAGAAAATAGTTTAATGTGTAAAAAAAATTTAATGAATATATCAAAAAATTGTATGTGTAGAAGAGGAAGAGCAAAATACCAAAGATGTCGTAAACAACAACAAAAACACCGGAAACAACCAACTGTCAGTTGTTATCAACAACAATACGACAAAAACAAAAACAGCGGAAACAACAAACTGACAGTTGTTATCAACAACAATACGACAAAAACAAAAACAGCGGAAACAACAAACTGACAGTTGTTATCAACAACAATACGATAAAAACAACAACAGATAATTAACATCGACGTTATCAGTTATCTGCTGATATAAAAACAAACTGTAAACAAGCCAATCCGACAGTATAGTTACAACCACGAACTTGTAACTATCCTGCGATGATGGACTTTTGTAATGAGTCCGAAACTTCAGCCCAAAACTGAAGACATGTATCTGTGAATATTATACAGAATTCAATTTTTTTCTAAACTACTCTATCAGGTACTGGATAAAACTGGAATACAATAAAGGAGACCGAATAACCTTGTCTTTATTCGAAAGCTGAGTATGCGAAACATGTGTAATATAAATACAGTCGAGTCGAAGAACTCGACAACTCGATTTTTTTTTATTTCCCTTAGAAATTATAATAACACTCTATGTAATATAAGTCTTGTTAACTCGAATATAAAATTGTGATGAATAGCTTAGTCGAAGTATATTTTTATATCTGCTATATCTGGATATTCTGGGTATTTCATGATAATTGTGTTCATTATTATGTATTATGTTTTATCTACTTCAGTACTGTATAATAAAGATTAAACGAGTAGATAGAAACTGATTATTAGCGCACACACAATAATAATAAGTATGTATTGGTTAGTATGTGTCTATACTCTACCTGTCGTGTTTGTCGTGCGTATTTTTGAATGTTTTTAAACATGTCCCAAAAACGAAAATTAAACCATTTAATTATAGCTGACAAAGTTCATGTGATACAATTGGTGGAGAAAGGTAACCGGAAAAAACAAGACATCGCAAAAGAATTTAATATTCCTCCAAATACGCTGTCGACATTTTTAAAAAATAAGGCGGATATTTTAAAAAAATTTGAAAACAATAAAGGTGACTGTAAAAGATCAAAACCAGCAGAATATCCAAATGTAGAGGTATGTTTATTCAAATGGTTTACTCAATGTAGAGATAAAAATATACCTATAAGTGGACCAATACTAAAAGAAAAAGCATTCTAATTTTAAAGCAAGTCAAGGCTGGTTAGGAAATTGGAAAAATCGTCATAACATAATTTTTCGTAAAATATGTGGTGAAAGTGCTTCTATAAATGACTCTTTATGTAATGAATGGTTAGGAAAGTTATCAAACATCATAAAAGAATATTCTCCTGATGATGTATTTAATGTGGATATGACAGCATTGTTTTTTAAATGCCTACCCGACCGCACTTTTATTTTGAAAGGGGAAACTTGTTCAGGTGGCAAACAAAGCAAGGAACGGATAAAAATTCTTTTAGGATCAAATATGTCAGGTTTCGAAAAAATTAGACCACTTATAATCGGAAAATCAACTAAACCACGATATTTTAAAGGAGTTAGAGTTTACCATTAGATTATGAGTCAAACAAAAAGGCATGGATGACTGGTGATTTATTTAAAAATTGGCTTATAAAATTTGATCAAAAAATGCGACTAAATCAAAGAAATGTTTTGATAACTGTACAGCTCATTGTAATATCAATTTAAAATCTGTAAAAATCGAATTTTTACCTCCAAATACTACATCTAAACTAGAACCGATGGATCAGGGAATAATACAAAATTTCAAAACATTATACCGCAAAGAAATTATTCGAAAAATTGTTTACGATATTGATGAAGGCAAACCATGTTCAATAAATCTATTACAATCCATGCGTATGTGTGAAAAAGTATGGCGTAATGTACAACCAAGTACAATTGTCAATTGTTTCAAAAAAGTTGGATTCTATTTTAATGATGAGCAGTTTGATGGTGATGGTTTAGAAAACAATGACGATGATGATGGTGGATATGATTGGCAAATTGTAGCAGATAAACTTAATATAGATCAAGAGTTTACATTTCAATCATATGTTACAATCGATGATAATGTTGTAGTCAGTGGAATGTTAACTGATAAAGAAATCATGGGTATAAATATATCAAATAGTGGTTCCAAAAATAATGAAGATGATGAGCCTGAAACAACTTTAAATATGATTACGGCGAACCAAGCAATGTCATCATTACAAACTGTTAGACAATTTGTTGAATCTGTCGAAGGCGTGGATACTTCTATTTTCGAATCCATAGACAAATTAGAAGATTTTGTCAATAAACAGCCAAAAAACCAAAAATTAATAATACATTATTTTTCTACTGTATCTACTGTATAATACATATGTACATACATATAATTTCATTGTATTTATTTTTTAATTTTATTTAGTTTTTGTATAGCATTTATGTATAAACATNAGCATTTACGTATAAACATAAATATATTATATTTGTCATGACGTTTTTATCGTATAATTTTAAAATTATATTTCATTACATAGGTAACTCGAAGTTTTGATTTTATTTTGATAAATTTGAGTTAGGTATCTCGAATAATACATATCTCGAGGTGAATTTTTATCCCCCTTTAACTTTGAGTTATCGCGACTCGACCGTATAAGTTTTTTTTTAATTAAGTGATATTTCAATCATAATTGAGAAATTACAACGCTCAATGATTAAAATGTAACACAATTTTATAATACATATCAGAGTCTAAAATATATACAATTTCAGAAGAATTTCTATTTCTACAAATAAAACTAAAATGCATTTGGTTAGTTTTAATACTTGAATTAATAATTTAAGAGGTACACATTACTTTTCAGAGAACATATTTTGTATCAGTCGACTTATTATTTTAGGTTCTGAAACATTTTTAAAAAATGTCACTTTATTTAGGATCGTTACTGAATATTATTCTAAGTATCCAAGTACCTTCTCGTTATTACCTATTATTTATGTGCGAATAAATTGAAATTTAGTATTATCATCATGAATATAGGAAATAAGACTGATTTCAAATGCATGAATTTCATCAAATTATCTTATAAGAATATATACAAAAGTATGCATCTATTTTTATAGACTCATATTTGAATTGATAGAAATTAAAATTTTAAGAATCATAATATATTTTTACATTTTATAGTTTTATTGAAGTCAAAATAAATAATTATTCTTAGTACTATTTTTTTTATATTTCTATTTAACTGTAGCTAATAGTAATAATAATACATTTGCGGAATGTTTTGATAAAAAAAATCACATAAATAATTGTCTTAATTTACTAAACTACTCTTAACATGAATTGTTGAATAAAGTTATTGGCATTTTACAATATGTTTAATTATATTTTCCGTGATTTTGTGGACTTTTTTCATCTTTTAGAAGTGATTATTTTTTAGTTCAGCAAACTTATAGTCTTCCTTTTTAATAAAATATCAGTGTAACTGCATATATTTCATCAGCATTTTTTACATCTTCCCTTGAATTATTTTCTGATAATCTCTTCTGAACATTTTTACTTATTTCTTTACCCTGGAAAATTATTTTACGCTTTTCCCTGTATTATTTAATTATTTTATAATGTAATTTAATAAAACAATGACAAATAATGTAGCTAATAACTTTTATATTTATAGGCACTATTTCAATAAAATTTTAGAAGAGATAATCATTTTCCTAACTTACCCACTCTAAAATTTATTTTTNTAGAAGAGATAATTATTATTCCTAACTTACCCACTCTAAAATTTATTTTTGTATAATTGCGTATGTAATTTTTCGTAAGTTTTGGATAGGTTAGCCCATTCAAGATCCATTCTCTCTCAATTTGTGCCTATGTCTACATTAATATTGTATTGAGATAAATATATGTAATTTATGTATTATATTTATATGTGAGTATGATTTATATGATATTTAAAAACTATATATATTTTATATTTAAAGTTTCATAAACAGATATTATATCTTTATAATTTGGGCTATTTTTAAGAATTCTGCATATACATAGTCAGTCCCAGTTAGACTGCAAAAATAATGCACCAATTTTTTATACATAAATTCAAATTTATAAACATTGTATTATCATGGTTACATGGGTCAATAAACAAATATTCTGTTATCAATTAATTGAGTAAATAAATATATTATTGATCCATTTATATTCGTACCGGACGAAAGATATTGATATTGATGTTTGTAACTGCTTTATCACAACTCTTGCCACGCAGTTAACGGCAATATTTGTTAACGGTAATGAACTGATAAATATAAAATTCAACAATTACTACGACCCCGACTCTACGTTATATTATATAATATTAAAATAGTAAGTATTATTATAATTTATATTTACTACTTACGTTGATTGTGATTCATAATCTATGTAAAAATTAAAAGAATAATAATTTACTTAAGTAGATATATCTATTTTTATATGGCCTGATGAAATTTCAAAGTGGCCTACTTGAAATCTCGCACACCCAAAATAACACTGAAATGATGCCCCTGGCTCTACTATAATCCGTCCAATTTTTAAATTTTTTTATCAATATACAGTATAAACTAAAAGTATCACCAATGATTGTTTTATAACAATTCTAATTTTTTTGCCCATTTCTTTTTATTTCCATCTCAGCTGCGCATCGAAGTAGAAATACAAACATGCCATCGACCCTAATCGCTACTAACCAATAATTGTTTAATCGATTTAATATTAATATTTCATTTTTAAATGAATTTAATCATGACTCATTTCATTAAGTAGATCACTTGTGATATTATTGATAGCTTGGTCCAATATTGTAACGAAGTATTCGAAATCAAAAGTAATCCGTTGATTTCTTAGAATTGTTTTAATTGTTTGAATTAATCATTAACGCGTTTTTGAGCTATCGTTCTTTTCTAATTATAGAGTCAAATTGAATGTTTTAATAAACTAATAGAATGCTAGTCTTAAAACTTTACCTTCACTGCTTGAAATAAAGTTACTAAAATCGAAACTATTACTAGTAATTTTAAACATAATTTTGTTGTGTTCATGAAGTTTTAGTATATGGTAACAAATACTAAAAAAATAATTTTCTTTACATGATTATTATTAAAAAAAAAAATCGAGTGACTTGTGTTAAAAGAATCACCTTGTATATTGTACTATATATAACTATTTCGATACATATTTTTATTTGGAAGTTGTTGGATTGCAGTACCTCATAGTAAAACATCTTTTCATACTTAAATATTATATAAAAGGAGTAACTTTACCATGACATTTATTGAAGTATATTTTAGTTACAAGATTTTGAGGTAAATAATATTAGTTTAAACTTGAAACTTAAGCATGATAATTATGTTTGATTTAAGTTTATTGGTGTCAATTGATGAAATTAGATTTTTTTATAAAACCTACTTCTCATTTGTTTTGATGAAATAATACACTAATAAAACTTATTAATAATATTACTTATACTTTAACATAAACAAACTTATTTTAAAATTTAGTTGTAAAATAAAAAAAAATTAATAATTATTTTAGTACTGACAACTATAATAGTTTTATTTCTTATTGTCCTCAGATTCATCTTCATTAAATTGTTCTCTACATTGACCGTTAAAATCCTTCTTTTGTCCTTCGCTGCACTCCGTTATAGACGGTGCATAGATGATACTTTCTGTTACCTTAGGTTTATCAATAGTGAAATTTTGTGTTGGCAAATCAATCATTATAATCATTTCTTGATTTAAATTAGTCTCAGACTCATTTTGACAGAATCCGTGAAATAAAAAAATTAAAATAGTTAGAACAATAATTTGGCATTTTATCATTATAAAAAATTGTTTAAAGAAATGTAAGTGTTATTCAAAAGAATTTATTATGAACACTACAAGCAAATTGATTTTAAAATATGCTCTTCGGACTTGTTTATTGTAATGATTTCCCTCTTTGAAGCATAATATGATATTAAAAACAAATGTTTACAGTAAAATACATTAAATGCTATCTCAATCGATTATTTTCCATAACACTTAATGTAAAATAATTATCAGTTATATTGCTGTAATAAACCAAAAAGAAAAAAAGAGGATTAATAGTAAATAGAATATTAGTGAATTGTAATATTATGTCATCACTTATAATATTGGCATATAATATAGTGCTATCAATTGTACATGTATGTCACATATTATGAATTTACAAAATTACTAAAAAAAGGTTCCCTTCTTTAAAACACAGAATAATCAATTAACTAAAATCAAATTATTGTACAAATTTAAAGTAATGTTTATATGCAGTACCTCAATTAAGTACAGCAAATAACATTTAACAATTAATTAAGATCTCCAACTTTCAAGTACACCCTACTAAGGGTATTTTTATCTATTCCGAAATTCGATAGATTTTCAGTTAAAAATAATATTGAATTAGTTCAAAAATTGTCTGGTTGTAATATTCAACAAATAGCAGGTTAATTTCTTTTGACGTAGTATCCTTATTTTTTAGCATACCGATAAATATAACAATTGGTTTTCTTAAATACTGGCATAAGGAACAAAATATAGAACAGAATAAAATAAATGAGCTTATTAATTTATAAAAGTTATGTATGGGTTAAAATGTTTTTCAGTTTCAAAATAAATTTTATAAACACACTGAGGACACAACAAATTCTCAGCTCTCACTGGACCGATTTCTTTCAAAAATACGTCAAAAGATTACAAATCCTATCTAGTTGATGACATTATCCTTAAAAATTAAAAAAAATTCCCTCGTTCCCCGCAAATGGGGTAAATATCCAAAAAAATTACAAATTTAAAAATCGCTAATTTTCGAAATTTTTTCACTTTTTTTTCTTAAAACTTCCATAACTTTTTGAAAAATCAACAAATCAACATAATTTTTTTTTATACTAAAACCTTAGATATTTACCTTTCATTTGATATCATTTTTTTGAAAATCTATCACTTAACCTGCTCATTGGGGGGGATTTAAAATGGCAACTTTTTTACAAAAATTAATTTTTTCAACTTAATTTTTGAAAATGTTCCGGAAAGACTGCGTCCTTTAAACATATATCAAATTAAAGCNGAAAATGTACCGGAAATACTGCGTCCTTCAAACATATATCAAATTAAAGCTTATTTTATGTACTACAAAATGAAAAAAAAAAATTTGTCCCTACGACCTATCTTCTATACGCAAATGGCTGCCGTATTCAAAGATATGCTGTTTTTCTATAAAAATTATGGGTTTTGTATTTTATTTTAATAGATGTTGATGTTGATTTTGCAATTATCCATCAATTTTTTAAAATTAAACACTATCTACAGATTTGCATCGAAGCGTTTCTTATGATAGTGATTTTAATCACTGTCAGATNTCGAAGCGTTTCTTATGATAGTGATTTTGATCACTTTCAGATTAAATCTATACTGGACCTAACTATGTAATGTCTCCAATATGCCGCGACCCCACTGTGCTACCGTTTTTTACTTTTAAATTAATAATATTTTTAATATAGTTTTAATTTTGAAAAATATTGAATAAATAATGTTAAAACTCCACAAAATTTTATAATTTATCTTAATAGTTTTTTTTTACACAGTAGGTTGTTTGTGGTGGTTTAGAAGCATTAATTCAATTTGCATTTAATTTATATCTAATGACATATAATAATATTCTAAGCAATCCAACTTTAATTCTGTGTATTAAATACACTGCGTATACGTTTAACATTACGCGTTGTATAGTCGATGTAATATAATAATTTACGAAAACAATTTAAATTAAAAAAATACGATTTCGTTACATAAATCTGTGATTGATTTTTATATGTAAAAGATTCTTAACACTCATTTAATTCTATCATAAATATAACGTGTATAACTTGTGTTTTCTGAATAAATTAATAAAATTCATAAATCCATACGATTCCAGGCCCTAATTTAATACATCATTGATAATATTAATTCGACATTATCAATGCTACATTTTAATTATATATTTTAAATATCTATCAATTATTTTAAATAATTAAATTTCTTTTATGAAAATTGAAAGACAATAGTATAATAATACAAACGAATTGTGTGGTGCTCTCTATTGGTTTTTACACTATGAGTTTATCAATACGCATATGTTTTGGCCACATATGTTACTATAGTATACACTTAAAAAGCAGTTAACTCAATTATGACAAAAAAATTTAAATGGATAGGACGATATGCATTTTTCGGATATATATGAGCATGATATTTACTATCGATAACCAATAATTAAGAATTAAATAAATAAAATATAAGGAAATACACTACTTCTCATCTTATCAGTAAAAAGGCATTCTGTGATAATACTCAAGTATTTGCAATAAATCCACCACGATTAATGGATTTTAAAACAATTTTTTATCTTTTTCGATATTTTGTGTACAATTTTAAAAGCCAACCAGTTATTAATTAGTTTTTAGCATCAACCTTTACAACTTATAGAGATATCAAAATTACTTTTTGAAGTAGCAACACATACTTTTTAGTATGTGTTTATTTAAAATAAATAATAATATAGCAAATTAAATTTGAAGAAGTACTTTAAATATGAGAAGTGCAGTCGAGAAATGTATTATGATAAAAGTAATACTCGTGACTCTCCCTTAAATAATTACAAAGTCGTTATAAGTTCCGACTTGCTGGTCTAAATGGTCCAATTTCTGGTTACTTTGTTATTCTATAACTAAGTATGATATTTGTATTGCTATTTACAAAAATAAAGCCGACACCCCCTTGCGTTATAAGGGATTATGCCAATAAATAATTCTAACTCATAAAGAAATATAAATAACTAAAAAAACCTAATATTTTTAGCTTCGATGCGAAGCGGAGAAGGTATTAATTTTACTATAATATGTTTTTTTTTTTTTTTTTTTTGTCTGTTGCCACTTTTTCTCAGCTCTCACTGGACCGATTTCTTTCAAAAATTCGTTAAAAGATTACAAATCGTATCTAGTTGGAGACATTACCCTTAAAAATTGAAAAAAATTCCCTCGTTCCCCGTAAATGGAGGTAATATAAAAAAAAATTACAAATTTAAAAATCGCTAATTTTCGAAATTTTTTCACTTTTTTTTCTTAAAACTTCTATAACTTTTTGAAAAATCAACAAATCAACATTTTTACAAAAACTAACTTTTTTAACTTAATTTTTGAAAATATTCCGGAAATACTGCGTCCTTTAAACATATATAAAATTAAAGCTTATTTTATGTACTATAAAATAAAAAAAAAAATTTGTCCCGACGACCTATCTTCTATGCGCAAATGGCTACCGTATTCAAAAATATGCTATTTTAACAAATTTTTTTTTTTAAATTAAACACCATCTACAGATTTGCATCGAAGCGTTTCTTATGATAGTGATTTTAATCACTGTCAGATATCATCTATACTGGACCCAACTATGCCACGACCCCACTGTGCCACCTCCCCACTGTGCTGGGTTTTTAATATTGATTTTGAAAGATTTAAAGTACATTATGATAATCGAACAACTCTATATTACAATTACAACGCTCTTTTATAATTTTGATTTATTGAGGATAGGCATTTTTATAAATAAAAACGTTTTGTTAATTGTGAGTTAATTTTTAGTAAAAAAAAAATACTGTATTGTAATCTTAATTAAATCAAAGTTATAAAATGAAATAGTCTTTATAAAATGTTGAATAATAATTAAAGTAATTTATTGAAAACTTATTGTAAATGAGTTTTAAAACATTAAATTAATTAATTTAAAAAATTAGTATAGAATAAAACTTTTTAAATTATTAATAGTTTATAAATAATTGAATTGATTTTTTAATAACTACCAAAAAAGTAGTTTTTAAAAATCAAATAATAATAATAATTTAAAATTAACATTTTTTTTTAAACTGCTATCAAACTCTTTGCGACATTGACATATACTGAAACTGATGGCGCTACAATATCACTATGAAAACAATTTGCTAAAATATCTGCATTAAGTGGCTATTATAATTCATTGGTTGAATTAATTTCTTGGTTTGATCTTTTTTTTTTTTTTAATTATTGAAACAGAAGTTATATTGTTAAGTCAAAGTTACAAAAATTACAAATAAAGTATTTAGAAATTTCATATTATAAATGTTTTGTTAAGAACTCTTTTTCTGTCACTAGTTTGACGTTTTCGATAATATTTCATTGAACTATTACCTAAATACTATTCATAATATGTTTGTTATACTATAAATGTTCTTATTTTTTATTAGAAGTTTTATTATCACTAGTACTCATTATATAACAGATATTCTTAAAATCTTTCTAGATAAAAGATTAGTAGCTGATGACCGCGGCCTACAGAAAAACCGAATAAATAAGAAATTTACCAAGATAGCAGAATCATTTGTCCAGCTGATCGTAAAGTACATTAAGCAGTAAAAATGAGAGTTCAGCTAGAATATAAAATGGCTCTAAATGAAAAAAAAAACAAAGAAAAATGTTCTCAAATTATGTTACAAAAAATTAGAATAGTGAGAAAATAAGCCAAGTTTGCTCGTGGTCTACCAAAGATATATATATATATATATATAATACATTAAAATACGATATGACATATGTATACTTAACTCCACTTATGGAATGAATACAGGTTATGGCTTTAAGAAGTGCAATGAGTATGATAGACCTTATCATGGTGCTGCATCTTTCACACAACATATTTACCCATTTGTAAGTAAGGACTCTTATGGAAGTTATTTGTGCAAGATAGTTAAGACATTTAGGTTTATTTTAAATTTCAAAAAAGGTGATTTAATAACTATTTTTGTTTTAGATTTGTTCTATATGATAAATCAATGAAATAACCACTATCATAAAAAACGTTTCGATGCAAATCTTTAGATAGGGTTTAATTTAAAAAAATTGTCGGATTATTCCAAAAGCTACATGATCTCCTATTTTCTTATTTATATCCTGATCACAAGTTTTATGATTTATAAGTATAATATATGAATATATTTAGAATATATAAAGGGAAATGGTGTTATTTAAAAAAAAAGTATGTCAAATGAAAGAGGGATATAAATATCATTTCTCATAAAAAAATTGTATTCATTCATACATTTTGAATAAGTTATAGCATGATAAAGTTAAAAATGTAAAATATAAAATCGAGAATTTTCACACAAAAATAGCATTTGGAAACTACTTTCATCGTAAAAACAAAATAGTCCGAATTTTTTTTTTTCATAATTTATAAACATTAGCTTTAATTTAAGATATAAATATATAAAAGTATCTGATTTTCCAGAACATTTTCAAAAGTTAAGTTATATTATATATTATATACAGGGTGATTCATTAAGGATAAGACACTCATTTTCTCGGTATTTATTGAAAATTTTTAATTTTTGGTAAGGAAAATATTGTTTAATAAAAAAAACTACAATAATATGTAATAAAATCATAAATTAATCATGTTGATTAAGGTTATCAACAGATGGGAATGTTTTACTAATGCATTGATTAGATTCGTTTTTACCAATTTTGTAAAAATAAACAAAACAGTGAAGAAAAATTCAAGTAAAATTTAGATAATTAAAATTGTATAGTGATTCAAATACATATAATAATAGGAGTTAATTAAACTGAATAAGAAACACAAGTGGCCTTCATATAAAATGTTAAATTTTATATCAGGCTATTCCTACCTATAATTTTTTATCCTTTTCCCCCGACCTTTTAGGCATATCATTAAATGATTTAAATACACTAATTTACGAAGGAACTAAAAAATATACTATACATTAACGTTTTCTTATTAGCAAAAATATCTATTAACAAATGCAGTGGTGTAACTGAATAATTAAAAAGGATTTTATTAAATATTATGGTTACTTCTAACGTATAAATATTTTCCTTTAAATATCATAATAACTGAATTCATATAAAATACTAAAATTATATATATTTATTATAAATATTTTCATTTTAATATCATAATAATCACCTTATATAAGTATGGTTATTTATGTATGTATATCGCCACCATTTCTATGAAGGGGTAAATTGCTGATAAACTGTTGTAATACATACACTAGTCAAAGAAGAGGAACCTCTATAGTGAAAGGCACACGTCACATAAATAGCTATAGTTGGGTTTCGTTAGGTTAATTATGTCGCCATTGCCTAATGTATGATTGCGGATTACACCTTTCACTTTGTTCTTTGCTAATGAGCAATTGCAGTCCTGGGTTATAAGTATACAACTTATATACTTACTACTAACTATATTGTAAATTTCATAAGGTGGAAACTTAACATTTTTTATACAAACTTAAACATTAAAGAGTTTATAAATCTTCTTTTTTCTCGCCTTCATTCCAACTACTTAGAGTCTACCACCCTTATCTTAAACTTCGAATTGATACGATTCCCATATCATTTACGCTCACATCAGCCGTCCTCATACTACATTCAATAATATCTCTCCATCTTTTTTTTGGTCTTCCTCTACCTCTTCTTCCTCCAATATTTATTTTGTTGAATAGAGCCTATTTTATACCTATATGTATATTTTGAGCTATTTAAGTTAATTTCAAGTGTTATAATTTTTAAATAAGAAAAAAATGTTTTTCGTTTTCTTCTAAAATGGAAATGTTGTAAATAATTCCTTTCACCAAACATTTATAAGACTATTTCTAAATTAAAACATACCTCTGAAAAAATGTTTAGTTCGATACGAGTTTGATTAGACATCAAACTATCTATTAAATGATGATGTAAATATTATACAAAACTTAAGTTTGGGATATTAACGCTATTTTCAATACTATATAATAAGTACTATAGATATATTTAATATTATTAAAAGTATGAAGAATTAGTTTTTTAGCCCACCAAAATTAGTAAATTGCCATACCTAATATCACTATCTTATAAAAATGTATAAGATATTTAAATATAACATGAGTATAGAGCTTAGGAGTATAGATGTAACGTCAATCGTAGATAAGATGAGGGAAAATAGACTTAGATGGTTTGGTCATGTTATGAGGAGAGAGGAATCGGAAGCGGTAAGAAGAGTTATAGAAATGAATGTTGAAGGAAGAAGAGGTATAGGAATGTAATTGAATGCGATATGAGGACGGCTGATGTGAGCGTAGATGATGTGGGTGATAGTATCAAATGGAAGTTTAGGATAAGGGTGGCCGAACCCAAGTAGTTGAGATTAAGACGAGGAAAAAGAAGAAGAAGATTTTAGTTCAAAATGAGTATAATTTTGTTTTAGAAGAATAGTCTAGAGGCCAAATATTTTGTTTTTAAATATGGTATATTACATAATGTTTAATTTAAGATATATATATAAAAGTTTCAGTATTTCCGGAACATTTTCAATAGTTAAATTGAAAAAGTTCTACTTTTTATAAACATGTTTAAAGGTTTGACCCCCTCCCCCTGTATAAAAAGTCGTTGTCCTATTTAGGAAAAAAAGTAAGTTGGATGAAAGGAGGAGTATATAAAGTATTTATAAAAAAATTGTATTGATTAATTTTTTAAAGAATTAAAACAATATAAAGTTTAAAATATAAATTATAAAATCGCGAGTTTTAACATAAAAATAGCATATTTTTGAATACGATAGCCATTTTAACAAGGAAGACAAGTTCAAAGGCAAATTTTTTTTTTAATTTAACATAAATAAATATGTAATTATTAGTATTTCTGGGATTTTTTCAAAAGTAAATTTTTTTTTGTGCATAAGTTGCCACTTTGAATCTTTCCTTCGGAGGATACGAGAAGGGTAAGATTTTCAAAAAAATATATATACCAAATACTAAAATAATACCTAAGGTATCTATACAATTTTTGTTATTTTGATTCATTTATTTTCATAAATTTATGGTAATTTTAATTAAATAAAGTTCAAAAAATAACGAAAATTACCGATTTTAAAAGTTTTAATTTTTTGGGCATTTTTCCTATGAATAAAGAAATTTTTTTCAAATGTTGAGGGTAAAATCTTCGGCTAAATACGATTTGTATTTTTATGACTTATTGTTCATCAAAATCCTGTTATGATAGATTAACGTCTCATTGTAATTTTTATCTGTTAAACAATAATTTATATTATACAGGGTGTTCAGTAAGTAAGTAAATGGGTTTCTATTTTTCTCATTGTTTGTAACAATTTACCTGTTTCCTTACTTGCTGAACATTCTATACATCTAAACTTTCATATAAATGATAAAATCCACATAAATAATAGTATAAATTTCACAGATATATTAATAATGTAACTATATAATTAATTATTTTCCAGAATTATATATTAATTTTATAAGATAACATGAATAAATAACACAAATTAATATAATATAAATAATGTAAATAATTATAAGAATTAACAAAATAGTAATATAAAAGGGAACAATAAAACTTAAATATCTGGCAGTATACTTTCATTATTCTCAGCATACTATAGTAACTCATTGATTTTACTCATTATATACAAGAAGTGAACAGTTACACTGAAGTTTAATTCAAATAAACAAGAAAACTTACATTTATTCCTCAATACTCACTGGAAACATCAAGATTCTAGGATTAATTAAAATAATAAAGTTAAAAATTAATAATTTCTTTTGAATACATAGTTTAAGTAGGAACAAAGAATGATTAAGTGATCATTAAAATTAAAATAGTAATTAAAATAAATCAGTAATGTTTGTACGAAGCTAATTGGCAGAGTTGGATCATTGATACGTGTCTGTGCCAGGAGTCAATTTAGAGGTTCATATATAGCCACCATATTACCCTGGGTAGATACATAAGGTAACCCATTCCACCTATCATTGATAACTGTAATCTATAAAAATATTTTCCCCAACATCATTAGTTTTCATCATATTTATAGTATAAAATATCCGTACTTGATATCACAACTCGACTAATAATAATTTTATTATTAAATTTTATTCAAATCAAAGTTATCATTTATTGTTAGGCTTAAATTAAAACGCCATGAATCAATTAGAAAAAATTTAATCAACCGTTTATTAAAATGTTTGTAGATTTCAATTTTTAATATTGAAAACCATCGAGAGAGCTCTTGTTCTTCGAGCATTCTTTAAATATAGTCTAACATTTAAATTCAACTCATGTTGGTAAATTGGCGATATTTTATTTCACAGAAATCATTGATTTAATTTGTTAGGTTTTTAAAATTGATAAAATAAAAGTATTTTTGTAACGCCATAATTTAAATGAGAATTGAGACCATTACTATTTAGGAATTTAATTCGATCTATTGCCCTATACGAAACGAGACACTGTTAGGACATCTGCAAGAACGTATGGATTTTTTTTTTTACCAAGAAAATACAAAATTAGTATCCCAGATTTTGCAATAGAAATGATCGTCCAACGCTAAATGTTATTAAAAAAATGTTTACCACTCCCTTATGTTTATCGCTTACCACCCGGAGCTTTATTATTAACAAAAGCACTACTAAGTGTTTGACTGGCGCCGTTTTCAGCCCCGTCGACGGCACCGTACGATTACGTGTTCGTGTAGTGTGTACGTTAAGCATCCGCATGTGTGTGAGTAAAGAGTTATTTTTGGACGTCAACGTTAGATTTGTTTACAGCGGCCCCTTTTTCACGTGAAGACACCGTCCGACATGTGTGCAAACGAGTGTGCGCGTGTTGCGGAGACAGTATTATTACAGTCCTCAAGCCAACGCGATCACCGAGTGCCGCAGGGCTGACGTACAGTCTCGTGAAAACTGAACTGACCGACAAGTTGGTCGCGTTTTCCTCTTGACTCAGACACGCTGTCAATGCGATTTCCAATCAGTTTTTTGTTTTGTGATTAATTGTTACCTGTCGAATCCCATCAATGTCACGTGTTCCTATACAGCACACGCCCATCGTAAAGATTAAGAGGTCTGATAACGCCGGTTTCCATTATAACTCTGGTCTACAACCGTTCTTCATTAATGGGTACGTTAAAAGGGTACATGCATAACTAATCTAATTTCAACGGAGCATTGCCAAAAAGGCATTTTCCAAATTCACGATTAAAACATTAAATGTACGATTTTAATTGCTCTAACGAGTTACGGTTCATTGACGTAGTAACATCACGTGAAAAAAATCATTTCCAGAGAGTCTATAGTTATTATTATTAATTGATTGAATGATAATTTAACGCTATAATTTACAAACATGGTTTTTTAATATAGTTGTACCTTTCGTCAGATTACAAAAGAATTTCAAAACCTATTTGTTATTCGTAGTTTTGAATATTATTGTCGACTATCAAAACTGTTTAGGTGTCATAAAAAATAAAAATTTATACGGGAAAATAATGGAGCAAATGTTATGAATATGATGAATATGAGTTTTAAACTCCCTAAATTTATTTTAACCGACACTGACATTTTTGGCACAACCTAACATAAACCATATTGTAATTTATTTTATGAAAAATATCTGCGTAAAACGTGAAAATTATCAATTTCCTTAAACTTATAATGAACAATTTAATAGGAATACCCAAATAAATTGAATGCTTACGTTTTAAAGTTTATTTAAAAAAGAGAATAAAAAACTTATCCATAGAATGATATATTCTATTAATAAGTTGAATTAATATTACAGTAAGACAAATTTTAATTAAAAAAAAAAAAATGATTGCCTCTTCCGGTTTAGAAATTCTTGCAAAAGCCTTTTCACTATATCTGCGAAAGCATGTGTCAAAATTGTTGTTGTCTTTTTTTTATGTCTCTAAAATACAGGATGTTCAGTAAGTCAGGAAACGGGTATCTATTGTTCTCATTGTTTGTAACAATGAGAACAATAGATACCCGTTTCCTGACTTACTGAACACCCTGTATAACTAAAGGTATATTTTGACATCCAATGATTTACATTAATAACATGCCTTTTTTGGCTTATTATATCGGAAATTAAACCAAATGTTAAAGATTCTGTTGTATATTTAAAAATAAATTAGATCTTAGAATTGAATGTTAATTGTGTTAAGGGAAAGCTTATTGGCCGTCGAAATTCAAGTCACTTAAGGCTCGTTTTGCATTTAATATTTTTGGCAGACGATTGGTTATGTGATACTTTTATAGTTTACTTGAACGACTGTTTCAGCTTTTTCATAATTCTTGGAACAACGGATAATAAAACATTGAGTTTAAATATTTTATTATTATTTTTTAATACTTTATAGTTTACTCATAATGTATAAAATTAGCTATAAAAAACAATACTAGTAAATATGCTGTTAGATGTCCTTGGAGAATTATATAACATTTTACTCAAATTAGAACAAATGATAATTTAAAATAATCACGTAGATGAACAGCTAACTCTTTCAAATTTAACTTAATTTTAAGAAAAATTCATTTAAATTATTACTTTTTATCAAATTTATAATACATTACTACTTATAAATGAAAAATTCAAATACAAATTTGTTTAAAAAACATTACTTCAATATTTTTAAAAATTGAAATGCATTTAATAATCCCTAAATGATGTTGTTACAATTAATTATATAGCAAAATCACTTAAAGAATAATTTAAAGGTTCCATATAAATCGTATTATATATTTTTTTTTAAACAATCTACTTGAAATTGATCTTTTGTACATTAGAAATTTTTCTTTTTAAGACTACGATTAATTAAATTGCTATTTGAATTGAACTAACATAATTTAAAAGTTAATGCGTTTAATCAAAATAAAAATCTCATTAACAAGGTATGAAATTGTTAAATGAAAGATTTGTAAATATCAAGATATTGTAAGAAAAAATTATTTCTGAATGTATATTTTAGGGGTATATTTTAAAAGTTAGAGTTCTTATTATTTGTTTACTATTAAATAGAGAATGGCCTAAATAAAATTTTAACTGATCGACTGGCCCGTTTTGTAATTTTATGTTTTGAAATATTAGTATTTAGAAATTTTGAAAAAGTGAGGAACGGGGTAGTTTAAGTAACTTTCTATTTTTACCATGACGTACAGATAAGAATTCTTCAACGTTACGCACTCCTCTTGCTATAAATAAAAATGACATTAACTCAAAAAGTATTATTGCAAAACTAGTTATCGATCAGTCAACATTTTATTAAACCATCCTTCATTTAATAATTAAATTTAATTATTGTAATAAAATAATAAAAGGTTCTCATTTAAATGTTTTAAGATATCCCTTAATCTTCCTTAAAAATGATCGCTGGTACGCAGCATTTCTTATCAACGATAATAAGGCATATTATTGTGAGCTTATAAATATACTAACTGGCAATACAGAAAGTAAGTCTATTGATAGTCGAAATTGACAATAAACACTACGTGTCTGTGACAGCGATCTCATAAAAAAACAATTAGCTAACTGTATTTGTAATCCCTCGTGTATTATATATGTATATTAACTCAAAAATTTGAAACTTTAAATGTTTATATCTCATAAACTAATAAAGTTATATTAAAAATTCAAATGCCATTTACTATTAAATTAAAAACTCAAATATTTTATTAAATTCAAAACATATGTTCCCCTTTAAAAAAACATAGTTGATATCCTTACAAGGCATAAGGGATGAACTTAAAAAGTATTACATAGTTCAAGAATAATGTGTAACTAAAGATAATAATAAAAAAAAAAAATGTTTAAATTATTATTATTCTGTAAGTAATTGAGTGGATTATGATAAAAAAATCAGCCTGTATATGCCCTAAGACTTACCCTAAGATTAATTAACTAACTCATATCGAGGATAAAATATAGTTCTATAATTTGTAAAATTAACAGAATCATTTACGTTATACTCTACTTTATATAATTGTAAATAGTCCCACTTTCTATAGCAAATACATTGTCAAAGTTTTAAATTCAGTTATTTAACTATGCTTCTATTTTATTTATTTTGTTATATAACTGATTAAACAACCATTGTCAAGTAAATGAACCAATTAATGATATTGTTAGTTACTAATTAGTTACACTGTTAGTTGTATGTTATTAATGAAAAATGAAATCTGTTGTGATCCAAATCTTTAATATGAAATCTTTCGGTTTTAATGTATAAATAAATAGTTAAAATATTGATTTGATAAATCTTTGCAGATTCCTGTTTAGTTTAATTTAGAAAAATGTTAGTTTGATCCATATATTTCTATAGTTTTTGCAATATAAAAAACTAAGTATACACCCAAAGAAAAACCTCAATCAAAATT
Organism: Daktulosphaira vitifoliae; assembly: GCF_025091365.1. NCBI lineage: Eukaryota > Metazoa > Arthropoda > Insecta > Hemiptera > Phylloxeridae > Daktulosphaira > Daktulosphaira vitifoliae. The sequence goes on along the minus strand of NW_026099573.1, from coordinate 39,400,957 downwards.
GAAAGAGAAATTTTATCAAGGGTTTATGATAATGTTTTATTAATACGAACAAAATAACTATTCTTATAAATAATTATTGTTCAAGACAAGAAAAAAAATATCATATTGATAAATATATCATTGATTCAATAGTAATGATATATTTATCAAATTGAACAATGAATTTATTATATAGATCGAGGTTTTTCTCTGGGTGTAGATAGAGCTAGATAATAGAGTACTAGTAATAATACAGTATTGTATAATTTTTTTTACAAACATGTTTGTTTGTAATTTCATGATAATTACGATTTATGTAATTAAAAATTTTATTAACTTTAAGAGAAACATTTGAAAACTTTTAATTATATAAATTATTATTTGTATGGAATACTTGGAAAGGCAATTCAATAAATAAACATATTTTAAGTGCTTAATTTGTTCGAATAACACTATGACACATAATTTTATTAGAATAAAACGTTATGAAATTCACGTACACATAGATCTTTATCAAATGCATATTATTTTGTTACATTAATTTGAAATTTTGTTTGTCTTTATAATAAAATGTTTGAATATCGTAGGAAAAATTAACAATTTTTTCAGTAAACTAAATTAAATTGTAATAATTTAGTTTAGAGATTTTGGCATAATTTAATATCTAACTGTCACCATAGAATGTAAACATTTTACCTCGAAATAATTCACTTTAGTGTATAGAAATTTTTAATAAAAACTTTATTTGAATGAATTCGAACTAATTAACCTAATTTAAATTAAGTGACTCGTTAATTAAATGACTTTTTAAATGTATTAATGTATTTTAATACGAGTGTATTAACACATATGATAAAAGTAAATTCTCATATAAATAAGAACATTTTTATGGTAAGGTATCAATCACAGATTTAAACATTTATCAAATTATTATTTTATCTAATATATTTATTATTAAACCTATTATTTTTTATAAATACACAGATAAAATGTCCGCGACTACCATAATAAATAAAATAACTCAAGAAACAACAGATGAGTTATTCAAAATCAATTATAGCCAAGTTTAAATTGTGTGATAAATTTAATTCTTCTTATCCATTCAAAATGATAAGGAGATTTATTACACTGACCTATTTTGACCTGACCTAAATAGCACCATTGCAGTGACTAGTAGGGATATCCAGAAACTAAAATTATGAGAAGATGAAATATTTATTTCTGTCTATTGAATAATTTTTTTTTTAAATTGTGCGACCTTTTTTTAATAATTTTATTTTTTGTTTTTTGGTAGCATCTTCTTATATTAGAAAATTACCGAATAAACCATTAAATTTTGACGATTGTGGGGAGGTGTATATCTCACTCTGCGTCACGGGACGGCTCTGGTGGCCAATGTACTAGTTACTTTTATTCAGCAGTTTTTAAACTATAATTATTATCAGTGTAAAAATCTTAATCTTGAGATGAAATAATTTTATACATACATTTTTAATTAAAATATTTCTAGTGAATAAATATTGTAATGTTATGAATTGAATTGTATTTTTCAAGCACATTAGAATTCATAACGAGGGCAAAAGCTAAATAATTATTATACATTTTAACAGTGTACTACCTAGTAATAAAATAAACGGGAGTCACGATAGCCTAATTAGATATTGTGTTTATGAATGATGAATTCATGATTTATAATTTAATAATATTATCGATTTATATGCACATCATCAGTATTTTAATAGTATAATACTATGAATACAAATAATAATCTGAATGCATTAAAAACTACGAGAGATCAATATCCATTTCTTTACTAGTCGTCGATAGTGTCAGCTGCAGTTGACTGAATAATTAGGTGTTCTAATTATATTCAATTACTATACTTTAGACGGTAATTTTTCTTAGAGAGGGAACTGCAATATATAAAACGCATTGAAAATAATATTATTAACTCAATGTTTCTTGTACCTAAGCTATTTCATGGGTTAAACTCCCCTTCTTTTTATAAATCGTATCGACCTATTACACAACACCTATTTTTGTGGTTATTATTACTATTATTTGTTTGTTTGTACAACAGTTGTAAATTTAGTTCGAGTATGTTTTAACTGCCATAACATTATCGGATAAATATTGATATCATCTTTGTTTGTTTATTTACTCATCAAATATTTATTTAAGTTACGTTTAATACTTTTTCATTGTACCTTGGTACATCACAGCATATCTCATCCGTGTATCTCAGCAACCGTCTTACATCATTTATGGTAAAATAATGTTTTTATCGCATGAGCGTCAATTATGGGTAATACTCGATATGCATGTAATTATTTATCAATTTAGTAACGTACAGACTACCGAAGTGTAATTTTTTTTGTCTACATAATGAGTATGGAATACATGAGCGAGCGTAGAATTAAAACAACTCGGAGTCGACAGCTATTTTTTAACAATTTTTTAGAAACGTTCGATAAGTAAGTTGTGACTATTTCGAGTTAAAACGGCGTGCGACAACATTAAACCGTTTAATTGACGTTAACTCTTTGCAATATTAAGATAAGAAATTATTATTTTAGATTTCATCCACTGGATCCATCGCCATTTGGCAAAAATGATTTCTTCAGACCAAGAGATAGACTGATGAAGGGCGATTCGTCACTTGATTATGGATTTCATTATCATAACCCAGGACTGAATGTTTATAAGGTAAGTAAAATTTTAAGTAGTCATATTTGTTAGTTTGAATTATATTCAGGGATCTCTAGGGAGGTTTATTACACTCATAGTACTAACCTCGGGTCTTTAATATGGTACTGAGGGGGGGGGTCTAAAACATTAAGCAGGGTGTGCGAATAAAATATATTTAGGTCGTCTATAATTTATTATAATTTTAATATTATAATTAATATTTAATATTTTATTATTTTATTTCATGTCATAGTTGATATTTCAAATATGATAGGATTTTTACAAAAAAAAACAATTTTTGTGGGTCCTTCAGTCAAGAAACTCACCTATATTTATTGAAGTTTTGAAAGCTCTTGTCATGTTAAAATGTTCGTAAAGGGCGTGTTCGTATAATACTTGATCGGTCTGAAATAAATAAGTCTCATCGTCAATCGTTTTTTCTGAATGTCTAATGAGACGAGAAAGTACTTAATAGCATACAGTAACTGATGACCGAATTTTGATAATAGCTGGGAATTCGTAAATATTTCACAATCACAATATAAATCGCTTAAGTAGATTTGTTATTTTACGAACATTGACACATGCTTCGCGTTGGATATTTTCCAAACATCTATTTATAGCTAATTTACAAAATCCAAACCCTATCTTGTGGGACAATTAAAAAAGTTATTAACATTTCCTCTTAAGGGTAACATAACGAATGATTCTCATTTTTGTTATAGTATTATTCAATATTGATCAAAGTAAAATTATTGTGCAAAATTCCTAAAAATTGGGTCTGGTATAAAGTAATTAAAATTTTATTATATGGAAGTTTTGTGGAATAAATACATTTAACTGATTGTCATTTCAAATTAATAATTTTGAATCATAATAATACTATGTATTATTATGATTAATAATAATATTATGTAATAATTACGTCATTATAGTTTCACAATAGTATCGTGAGAAAAAATCCCAAAAATTAACAAAAAAAAACAATTTTTGAGCTATTTTTAGTTTTTGACGTTTCAACTTTACAAAGCTATAACTTTTAAACCAATTTTTTTCGACAATTTTTTCAAACAATTTTGAAAAAAGCATTGAAAACACGCATTAAAAAAAAAAATTGAAAAAACTTGATGGGGTGGTAAAATGCATTTGTTCCACATCTTATTTTAATTTGCATTAAAGTTGTCTAATTACGCGACTTGCACACCCCTCGTGTTGATGTTATTACTGAAACGATTTGCTTGTTATGATATAGTGACGTGGGCTTTAAAATTTGTTTAATTAACTTATAATATATTAAATTTTAAAAATTATTCGTTGAGTACTGGTATGCCATTATAAATGAATACATAAGCAATAAATGTTTCTACTTTTAGATAAAATATTATGTTTTCATTATTAAATCCAATTAAATTTGTAAGATGATTATCAGTAATTATAGAAATAATATTTGTATCTTAAGTATGCGGAGCAACTGTGTCAGAAGTGAAATAGTTGAGGTAGGATAATTACCCCAGTAAAAATGATTACATGGTGAAGTTACAGGTTTTTTTGTTTGGAGGGGGTAATAACATTTTTTTTATGTTTAATTCCTTAAAACGCCACTGCTATAAAAAGGTTCATATAAGCGCAAGACTCAGGGTACGTGGCCTGTTCGGATTGTCCCTGCGCTTGTTCTAAGTAGAGTGAAATATAATAATCTCATGAAATTTCAATACAATCTCCATATTTGATATTATATATATAGTTTGATTATTTTAATATTAGCCATTAAATTTATCTTAAAATAATAAATATGTTTAACAAATTAATTTTTAAATTCATATTTTTCTTGATTTATCAGTTATTATTTACTTTATTAACTCAACCCTTATACATTATAATAGTATTAATTTCATTTTTTTAAAAATGTATTATAAATATTTAACTAGCTTGTAAAATAAAAAAAGTTCTATTAAATAAATGACTTAACAATAACTTAGCGAATTTTGTCGAGAGTTATTTTAAAATATTGAGTGGAAAAATATCGCGCAGAGTAATGTGTATTGATAAAAATAACATAATTAGCACCTCATCTCCACTCATCATATATATACATTAATTATATTCAAGGATGAAAAAGGGAAGGAGACAGAGTATTTTTATTAAAACAGCCTTCCTGAATTTTTAAGTATACTGAGTGATTGTTTAACTATGTCTCACAAAATGACCTCGAAAATATAATTGTTTTTTTTCAAAAGTTAGTAGTATTCTATGTTCTATGATTTTCTAAAAAAATGTTCTTCTCCCTTAATGTAAATATATATGTTTAACAATCTGACAAATGGGAAACGATCACATTAGTATGAAGACTGACTTAAGATGTAGCACAAGTCTGTTAATTTTGATCTTTAGATATTTATGAACCACATTACTCTTCACACCCTCGTAAAAATGTTAATACTTTTAAAATACTGGTTCAAATTTTGTTATGGCCGATTCAGTTTCTCAGTGTTTTTTTTTTTAATGATAGAACATAAGATACTCTTAATCTCTAAATAGAACAAATTACATTGTGTTATATTTTTGAAATTATTGTATTATATATTTAAATATATTGCGTGAGGATTGTTATTAGTATTATTGAGACATCATTTTTTATTCTTTAACTATATGATATTTAAAAGAACGTTGGCTTCATTAATATAATTATTTTTTAGATCAATAAGTGTTATTATTTTGAGAAAACTGTAAAATAAAGTTATGACGGTAAACTGTTAACAAATAAATTCATTGTTTTTAATTATGTGTAGTAAAAATTATCTCAATAGTACACACATGACATTTCTTCTAAATAAAATACTAAAATAAAAACACTAACATCTGGTAATTCTCAGCACATTTTTATTGTTCAAGTGTTTTTTTTTTTAATTTTTACTTAGAACAATTATGAACCAACACTTATTGATGATTTCGTATATCAATAAAAAAAAAAAAAAAAGGCTAAATATAATCTAAAACGAGCGTTTTTATAAGGAGTGTTCAGAGAACGGGTTTCAATTATTCTCATTGTTTGTAACAACTGACCTATGCTTTTAAAGAAAAAGTTAAAGAAAAATTTTCTTTTAAAATATATCGTTTAAAAATGGTACAAATTTAAAATTCTTTTTTTCCAACATTAAGATGGAATGATACTGCAAAAAAAAGTATCACTCTCAACGTTTGAATTTGAAATGTGCTACTGCATAGTATCCACAATTAAATATTAAAACTGTCTCAAATTAAAAAATATTTAATGTGTTAAAAGTCGAAATATACATTTATGAAGTCGCTGTATTTGAAAGTGATAATAATTTTTGATTTATTTTAATTTTAAAAAGAGGGTTAATAGAAAATTTTTAATAAAATTATTTTTACCTTATGTTTTTTCTTTTGCCATACATTACATTATATACATCATAAATGGTTATGGTATTTAACTTTCAAAAATGGAATTTATGGTGTTGTATTAATAAATTATTTTAAGTATGAGTAAAACAGACTGAGATTATTTAAAAATGTTCAATATTTAGGGTTCCATTTATTTTTTAAGCACAACTAGAAAATTATTCATTTTCTTACGGTTTTATTTGTATCAAAAATATAAATAAGCTTAGAATAAGTATTAATTTTATGTGAGAAATGAATATCATTTTTTTTATTAGTGATTTATTTTTAATTTACTCATACAAACTTAACAGATATTCTTTTTAATGATAGTGTAAATATTTTTCTTAATGTAGATAAAATTTGAAAAAATAACTTTGAAGTAGCAATACCTATTGCTTTAGGTTTTAATGAAAATGTCAACTTTTGTACAAGTTTTGTACAGAAGTGTTTATGTTTAACTTTATATCGACTACAATGCATCGCGATGGCTAACAGTAGTATATTATTAAAACTAATAGCATTTTCTAATTTTTTATTTGTTAACACTTTCATAATATTATACTGACATACGTAATATTACTGTGCATGTACGTAATTTTGAATAATTCATAACGACATGTTAAATAATTAATTGTTGATAACCTGGTAAATTGTTTATATATCACATTATAAACAGTAATAATCATATTATTTTTGTTTTTTTATAGTACTTTTATTTTTATAACAATCTTATAAATTTTATTATTAATTATTACTTCTTATAAATTAAGATACCGAATTCTAAAATAACAAAATTTGACGTTTTGCTCTTTGTGTAATGTGGTAGAAGCTTAATGGACTTTAGACCCCTATGACTTTTTTTTGTTTTAATTAACGTGTAAAATTTGTTTTACATTTAATACTTGTTAAATGTACAATTGAACCTGAGTAGATTTTTAAATAATTATTATTATAATATCACAATAATTACTGGGATAATGAAAGAAAATAAAGTAAGGTAGAAATCTTAAAGCTCTAAAAAATAACTAAATACGCACTAAAAACTTTTTACATTTGTTGTGTTATGAAACAAATAGTGTTTAAGTGTTCCATTTTTAAGTATATGTAAAAAAAAGTAAGTTCTGAAAGTTTTTTGACCTCTATAAACTCGAATTTCTATTTAGGCTATAGAAAAACTGACAGGTATAAGCACCTGGCTTTTATAATTTTCAAGTATATACATATTTTTCATTGTTTTAAATTTAACTATTAACTTACTTTCAAAAGTTTATTAAAATAATAATCAACACTATATTATATTAAAAAGGGCATTTAAAAAAGTTGTTTTTCAGATTATTATTTATTTATAATATGTTTGGTATTATGCATTGAATTTACTTCACTCGGTCACCAGGCTTCTTTACCAATGGTTTAGTTTCTTGGTAACACTCGAATTACTGGCCAACCTGTTGGTGTGTAGTGAGGTAATAGAATCAGTACTAGTGTTGGAAGGGTTCGACAGCGCAAAACCAATGATCTATGTAGTAATTAAGTTTGTATATATGTGCCTTAAAACTAAATAAATAATTCAAAATGTAATAAATAAGTAGTATTTTCAATAAAAAAAAAAATAATAATCTATAGTAAAATACAAGTTAGGCTTTTTTTTTGGCTCTATAAATTAATAAAATTGTTTTTAGCTCTTCTGGCTCAACAGTAACAACTTCTTTAATAATATAACTCAAAATATCAAAAAATAGTAGTGGTTAGTGTGACTCTACTCTGCTGAGTAACCATCGCGCGAACAAGAAGGAGAAACTCAGTATTATAGGCGATGTTATGCCTACGATGGTGTTATTCGGTCACAACAATGTTAGTGTTATTAGTAAATAAATAGTGTAACAATTATAATAATGATCAGTTTTACATCCTTCTACTTCCCGAACTTAACATGCTTCAGAGGGTGGTAGCCCTATTTCATATATTAGGGAGTCGAAGATGGTTTTTTGCTAGGCCAATAATGGAAGGGGCGGGTATTATGGCCGGTTTGCAACAGAGACCAGACGCGACCAATGAGAAAATCACAAATCTCGTTGACATCCTGGGAATCAAATCCAGGACCTCGTATGCCAAAACATACGTTTCTACCCTCTAGGCTAGGCTGGCCCCTTAAATAAGTAGTGTAAAAATAAATGACAATATAATGCAAAAAAGAGCTCTTAATTTTTGTTATTGCAAATCAATATTTTATATAAATGTTGGATAATTTTACTAGTACATAAATAAAATTGTTTGAGCAAAAAATAATATTTATGAATGGCTTAATATCTCTATTATTAAAATTCAGTCTTATAAATGTAACTTTATTTTTTTTTTTACATTTGAACACTTTTTTTAATCTAGTCTACTGTGTACTGTACTTAAGAATGATGTAATAGTCACTTTTTTAATTCAATATGCTTATATGAACAGATGAAACAATTTTGATTTTTATATTATAAAACGAGTTACTTAAAACAATAGAAAGTATCGCGAGACAAAATTTTCATCCACTTATTGTTTTTCGAAAATTAAATTGCAAAAATCGACACGTTTTTGTTAGTTGTTCGGTCGGAGGGCTTGGACTAGTTGTATTTAATAAAAGATGTCGTAAAACACACCAAAGGATCAAATGAGATAGGTACAGCTCTAGGCCAGAACGACGTGTAGATTTTTATGGACTACGACTGAATCTTTGTCGAACTCAGGTCGACCTGAATGTTTCTTTGCATAAAAACAACCACTTCCTTCGAACGTTTGATGCCAACGTCAAATGCTTAAGAAATTGTGGGGCTTCAGTTCCAAAAGTTCTTCGGAAATCACGTTGAACAGTAATTTCTAATTTGCACTGACTAAAACAGAGGACATTAAACGTTTTCTGTAGCAGAGACAACATTTTGAAACAAACTGACGGCAGTTCACTAATAATTACAAAATTTATCAACAACAATAAATAAACTAAAATATACTTGATTCTCTTATTTTCTAATTAATATATAGGTCGATAAACTGCGAATAACGACTGCTGAGCTATATCAATTCATAATCGGGCGAAGAATTTTTAAACAAATAATTTTTGTTATATTTTATCATATTACAATAGTTGATATAATGATTCAAAAAAGTATCATATTCAAGTAGCAATATAATATTGTTTACAGTAAGTATATGATGAATATTTATCATAAATATTCTAGCGTTTGTTTTATTTCAAACAATTTTTTTTAAAGTCTATTTACGAATATTTTATTGGATAAAAAACGTAAATACTATTGTTTATAATAGATGAATTTATTCTGGTAATTAATGAAGATTTGTTCGAGAGGGATCATATAATATATTATATAAATTATTGTAAATAAATATTAAAAGCTAAAATTTATAATCAAAATACATTTTAAACAGTTGTATTACTATTTTTGTAAACATTCTACCTACAATAAATAAAATGAAATAGAAATATTTTGTAATATAAAATAATCTTCTCGAAAACCATAAAATCATTCATCCTGATTCTTTATTAGGACAGTGGCTTATTTAGGTATTTCAATAGCTCACATACAATATAGGAAGTAAAATTTTTACTGTCTAAAATAAACAAAGACCATTACATCATGAATTAACCATATTGAAATGTTTATATATAAACAACAATAATTTGCATTTTAGTTCATAACTTTTAAGAATATATATATTTTTTCTGGCATTTTTTTTATATTTTATATTTCAATTTGTTCAAATTAACGATTTAGACTTATTACAAATCATCTATGATGATACTACATAAGTTATTTCTTTACTTTATAAAATACACCAATATGACAAATAGTTATAGTTTGGTTTTTTTATGGTTATCAGCAGCTAGCTATTTAAGCAACCAATTTAACAGCGGGAGTTTATTTTTGTTTAATAATTCAATGCGGCGTCAAGAAATAATCGATTTCTGATAAGTGAACATAACTTAATATACATAACTTAGTCAGTGAACATGGTAAGCTCATCAAAAGTTTATGATTGTTTTCCGAACTATATTTTTTCATACTTGCCTAACATCTCCATACTATTTTATCACAAGTTATTACCATAATTCAATAATTTTCCACGTTTAGATGGAAATCATCAAAACACCGACGGATGACAATCCGCATGGTTAGACTAGTCGTAGCTTTAGTGCGGTCGGAGCACGAAATAGTAATAATTATATACAAACCGGTTGTTGGCGGTTGCCGGAAGAATACCTTTGCTGGTCGGCACGCATAGCCGTGAGTCGTCCGAGTTCCTCGAGCGTTGCGGCGGGAAGGTCGTGGATAACCTCTCTGGTGGGAGTCGTGGTTAGGTGAGAGAAGATTTCGGGGAGGGAAGCGGGTGAGGTGGTATCAACAAATAGCGACGTCAGCGGTTAGTCACAGTCGTTGTCTGCAGGTCGTCATCAAAGCCGTTGTAATCGAGTATCGGTTTTAGAAAACCAAACCGTAAAAAAGAAAACACCGGCCTTTACCGGGATTAAAGATATAAACATTACAAAACGGTGTGTCTGGATTTGTTACATATTTTTTTAATCTCGTCGAGATTCGACATGCTCGCGTTGGTTTAAGTGTACAGTGTGAAAAGTGTAGTGTCAATTACATTACCATTAAACTTTCAAAATACTTTTATATGATACAAATATGGAAACCGAATCAAACAATAAGGACACATCCATGTCACTTTTGAATGGCACACATCCTTCTCTGAGTGATGACACCTTCAAGCACGCCAGCAGTTCTTTGCTTAATGTCTTGCCTTCGTTAAGACATTTAAAAGTGGTGAGTTGAAAATCATTGGTTCATACTGTTTAATGACCCATTAATCATAGTCCAAATTAATAATATTTCTAAGTAGAGCAGTTTTAATGAAAGGACATTCTGTGCATGCCCTACTTAAAATGGAGCTCCTAATAAATATTAGTTGTACATCGTTTATCATAATTTGGAAAAAATAAAATTCTGGCTAATTAGCAAAAAATTAGGGAACAATTATAATACAAGTACATTTGATTATAGCAAATAAAGTTTTGAAGACATGAAAAGTTTTCTGTAAAGAGCTAAGAAACGTATGTGAACACTTCTATATAAGTTTTCATTTATTTTTATGTTTATATAAAAAGAAATGAACATAAATAATTATTATGTTATTAATACTAACAATAAAGTTTTACTAAATAAAATAAAATATTGTTTTTTAATATATATTTATGAATATTTAATTTTGTACATATACAATATTACAGCCGAATCTTAGAAAGTACAGCGTATGGTTACACCCTATGAAAATTATTTAAACAAATAAAGTCAGTATTTTGAATATAAGTTAAAATCCTTTTTTTTGCTTATTAAATTTATGTGACAAGCAATAAATCAGCAAATATGTGTATGACGCTTCCCCCTCCTCGAAAAATTTTTCTGGCCTATTCAACATTTAACACTAATAGCTTCTAACTTTATTTAGGGGAAGCCTATTTTTTTTTTTGTTCTTGGCCCTCGAATTATTAGATCAGCGTCTGGTTTTCAGGATATTTCAGAGACATAAGAAAATGACTTGTTGGTCCAATATCATTGTTTTTATACCATCGGGAAGTTTATAGCTTTGCTAATTTTTGGACTAAAAAATGAAAAGTGTTATTTTGAGTAATTATTGAAGTCCATTCTTATCTTTATATTTTTTATGATTATCACTTTTTAAAGTATTTTAGCTAACCAATTAGCTAAAAAGTATTAACTGTTGAAAATTTAAAAAATTTGATTGGACTCTTTTTTTAAATAAATTTAGATTAATTATTTAGAAATTAAAACGATATATATAAGTTTTAATTTTATCAAATGCATGTGAATACTAAAAATTAGTATTAGTTAAAATCTGAAATATGTTAAAATTGAATTTATTACCGCATTAATATCAAACTACATTTTAAAAATTCCTAACTGTAAAATTATTAACAGTTTTCTAATTGTACTCGTTTTATACATTTTTGTTAAACGCCATATTTTGCCATGAAACTCATATCTATATCAGCAACTCGATCAAATGTACCTACGGGAGTAATGACCCACAATGACATGTTTGTTTACCCGTGTACCGATAATATGATCAGCTGAACGAAAACATTCAATTCGTTATTGAACAGGTAGATGTTAAACAAATGTAAATATTAAACATATTAATGCAAATATTTACTGACTTTTTCGGCGATTAGTTTACGACTGAGATGGCAAATAATTTTTGTAATGAGTTTGGTTATAACTTAGAATTATTTTATGATGAGTCTAAACAAATTATTTGTTTATCATAAATAGTATTATTGTTTTTGAAGTGACACTCGACTAGATTTCTTATCTTCTGATAAGAAATCTAGTTCATTATCACCTCATTTGGGAGTTATCACATTGAACATATTAATTGTACATCCGAAAGGTTAATTTCTCTTATCGGTCAATATATTAAGTCAAATTATATTGAAAATATATTCTCGCATAACTGTACTTTCATTCTGTATCTTTTTAAAGATATCTTATTTTAATTGTATACAAGATACTTTTTTTTATTGAGTTATATTTTAATATTAGAAAATAAATGCTCTCAAGTATTATTAGAGTAACTTCTTACGATTCTGAGATTTGAAATAAACTTTTATTACTAGTTATAACCAATAAGAAAAGTTTTTAAGGATTACGAGGGAATCACTAACCAAGAATGAATTGTGATATCATTTCAATCATTTGAATTGTAAATCGTTAGTCTCTTTGCATTATTTGTTGTATGTTGTGCAATCATTACATAATATGAAGATTATTTGCGTGTGTTTCAATATCGAATATTACAAACAATTTACTTCATTAATGACTCATGGGTTAATTATCAGTTGCGCTTTCAGGTATTTTTTCAGGTATTCGAAAAGTTGAAATTTTCTATTTTTTTCCAAAGGTTTTATGTAACAACGATATATAACTGAAGGTTTCACACATGTGAACTTCGTTCTTTATTTACTTTTTTAACAATTGATTTTTAATTTGAATTGTTATGATTAAACTAAGAATGAAATAATTACAATATTTTACCATTCAAATGTGTATTTTTTTTTACGAGAACACTTGTGTCATATTTTTCTTTGGACATCTTGCGTTGGAATTCATCACATGGAAGTAACCGTAATTTGTAGGTAAAAAACTTTTCTACAAACTGAATAAACGCTTCAAATTCTATTGTATTAAAACAAAAGTATAATATATGACATTAGTTGTACCGTAATGCACAATCACGTAAAAACGAAACAAACAAATAGGATGTCTGGTTGTACTGAGAAATATATTATAGTATAGAGTGTATGTTTCTGTGCCACGTTTTATTTTGCCCACAGTTTCTTTAACGAGTAGACGGTAATTCTTTGAGATCTGAGTAGGCTTCACAAAACAAGAAAAATGGCTTTGGCCAATAAAAAAATGTTAGCATATTTTAATATATCGACTAAAATAACTTAATTATAACAATTAGACGAGTCGCCAGATTAGGCTTTTCGCATATGCTAGCTGTTCATATTTTCTTAACAATATTTAGACAGCAGATATGAATACAATAGCTGTTAAATAATTATCATCGAGTTTTTTTTTTATTGATGAGCTATTATTATGAGTTGCAGATTGTATTACAGTGTTGTATAAATAAATTGGAGTTGCTGTCTATGGTAATGAATTAATTTGTTGATAATCACACATTTGACATGGTCAATGACTTTGATAACACATGACTGTAAATCGTTATTTAAAAAAAATTAACAAACTACTTTTATTTTATTAGGTTTTCGAAAGAATTTCTAACATGGTATCTTAAAAAAAACACACGATACTAAAATAATACACTATTTAGAAACTTGTGATTAAGTTTGATGTATTTGGGTCAAACATATCAGGCGATTATAGTTTATTAGGAGTAAGATAATTAATTTGTGGGAAAGTCAACATTTCTGAACTTATTGTATTTAGCTTTAATACGTAGCTGAAAAGCTTTTGTTTTTACTTTGCCATGTTATTTTTTTTTGTGCCGGTACGCCTATACTTTTACTCAACGAAAAGATAAAAGATTACAAAACATCATTTTAAAGTTATCAGCGCTATAATTTTCAAAAATTTCCTCAGTCCCGATAAGAAAGAGAAATGTACCAACAAATTACAGTTCTCCCATAACAGTTGATGTTGATATTTCAATTTTCAAAATATTCAATTTTCAGCTAAATATAAATATTTTGAATTCAAAATATTAATTTTCAAATTGTTCAAGTTGTTTCACAACTTGAACAATTTGAATCACACCCAATTTAAAAGTGACACAGCTAAAAAAATTCAATTTTTAAATAAAGCCTTTTAAAAAATTAAATTGTTAAATAATTTACAATCCTATTGATTGATAAATTAGTTTGGTTTTTGTCAATTCACATTTTATTCGGATATTCTTTTCTAATATTTTTCGACTTTTCAAACTGAGATAAGAATATTTTGATTGTAATTTATAATTAAAATGCAGTTTGATGAAAAATTATTTTTAAAAATAGGTAAATACTTCCGATGTTTATAAATTACACAATTATTATATTTATTGATAAATTAAAAATTAAAGGTTTTTCAATTATGTTAAATTGTTAACAAAATGGTTAAATTTATTTTCAAGCTTATACAAATTATACATTATGTTTTATATAATATGATAATTATAAAAAAAAATTTGTAATGTTAATCAGTACTAATGATTGTGAATTAATTGTAGTGTCAAGTGTAGGTTATTAGCTTTATGAAAATGTTTAATTAATAAAAAAACATTAAATTACAATTTCAATACAGAAATATAACATTTGATTAGAAGAGATAGTATCAGTTTATATGAATTAATATTAATTTTATTAATTAACTTTTAAAATTTATGTTTTTTTAAATTTCATTTGCACTGAAAGCGTCTAAGTTTCATTTTACGTTGTGCGTATTTTTGATTTTGACGACGAGTTAAGTTAGTAACGTGCTATCTTAGAGTACTATTATTTCGTCGTAAATTGTTTTTTTAATTTACCGATGAATAATAGACAAGATTATTTTAATTACATTTTCTATTCATTGGAAATATTTAGAAGAATATCGCAAGTCTGGGAACATTTTAAATGAATATTTCACAGCGATTCTTGTGTAAAGAAAACCGGTTAATGCAAGTATGTGATATGCTTCGGTCATCTTTTTTTTAGAACCTCTAGAGTGATTTTTGTGTACTAACATGATAATTTACGTTTTTTATTTTATGTATTTAAGAACTAGTTTTTTTATTTTAATGGCGGTATTGCATTGAACTTGAACTATTCGATAGTTAAAAACTATTTATGATAAAATTATATGTAAGATAATGATTCATTTTATTATTATGTTTGTAAACATCTTATGCACCAAACATATTCTTGTGCCAATAATTTATATTCATAAATTATATTGAAGTTATTTTAAAAATAAAAAATATTCGTGATAGTGAATTTATTATAATGTAAAAAACTTCTTTTGGCTTATTAGTTTGAAATAGTCAATGGAAAATTTTTCAACATTAATGCTAATTGTTAAATTAATTAATTCATTATTGCAAATACGAGGAAAAAATATGATGGCTATGAAAGATCTTAATTGAAAAAATAAGGTTTATGTATAAAATAATTGTTTTTTATATCTATCGACTGTAAATTAATTACTTTATAAATAGTTTTTATTTTATGATTATTAAATATTGCAATTAATGATTTAGAAAAATAGTCATATTAGTACATTAAATCATTTATTATGTTATTTATGTATTTTAGTAAAACATCTTTAGCGGCAATTAATTAAAAAAAAAAAAGTGTTGTATAAATTTTTCTTAATTTTCTATTCTTTAGATAGTAAACATCTTTCAAATACTTGCTATAACACGATTCGTATTATTACATTTAGGTCAGCTTTCTCTCTCAGTTTCAAGAGTGAAGTTATTTTGTTATAGAATTCATATCATTATCATAATCTGTGGAAATATTTTTGATTTTCTTTAATGTATTTTTGTACTATTAAAATTAGTTTTATATTGATAAAAAAATTCACAGAAAACACATTTTAGTTAGTAGAATTACATTAATTATAAATATTTCAATTTGAACAATGCAATTACTTTGATCGTTTTTGTTCGCATTTTTAGATCATGAAATAATTGTATGATTGACTTAGTAATTTTTAGTAAATATTCTTATTACTTTTTTTAATATTAAATATTTTTCTTCAGGAAATTTTATAGTTATAACTTTCAATAAATATATTAATATTGTTTTTAGTTACCTTTCAGAATATTTGATCATAAGATGATATTTTAAAAACGCATACCTAAAACACTTTTAAGTTGATTTTTGAGATTTTTCAGAGTACATGTTCTTGTGATGAAATTATAAAAATATACAGTTTTAACCGGATTGTTTATCGAATAACCATTTAATCATACATTTTTTATAATAGTAGGTGGTTAGTTTTTAGTTAATCCATACATATTATCATTAATTTGGGGCCTACAGATTAATATATGCCAGCAAGGTCAATAAAAATCCTCAGCAGTAAAATATTTTAAATTGTAAACAAATGTGAATACTGCCATTGTTTAGATTTCCAACATTTTTATGATACACTCTAATTATAAACACATGTCGTTAGAATTGTGAATGGTAGAAATGATTGTATCGATATTGATAACACGCTCTGTGATAGATATCTAGAGTTTTTAATAGCAACTGCAATAATATTATGAACGAACATTAGGTTATTATTTCGAAATAATAAAGCGAAGGAAATAAAAGTTATTTTTGTGGTTTTATAACAAAGAAATGATTTACCTTGGGTACCATAGAGTGTACCAATAATATGATTTAACCCGATCTACTAATACATTTTTTTTAGTTGACGTTATTTAGTAAAAAAAGATAAAATGTTATAATAATACATTGCCATTTTACTGTGAAATATGCAGTTTTGTATACACAAACATGTTTGTGTATTTTCTATTATGTGTAGTGTACATAATTTTATTAAAACCAGCATTCTACGAGTAGGTACAGCATTCTTATAAAGTGATGTCTTGGCACGAAAAAACGCCCACACTTACGAAATATTGATGGTAATATGAGCATACCTGTCTCATTCTTATGTCTATACAGTTTGTGTGACTACACTAAGTTTTTAACTCGCATAGTGATGCGACTATTGGCACATGCGATCCTCTTGTGGTGACTTAATGTCTATATATAATAATGTTCACTTTGTATATTTCGTAAATATATGTTAATGTTATGAATTTCAAACAAAATAATTGCAACCAAAATTACCTTTTTGATCCATAGTCTAGTAGGCATCATATTACTTTGGTAATATTTCTTACATATGAAAGTAGAACAATACTTTTTATGCATTTTTTAATACTTCTGAGTTCAATATCTTGCGTTATTTCTAAGCGTGAAATTATATTGTACACTTTTAAATATTAAGATTTTTTTAGCACCAAGAAGTTTTATAGATATTCTTATTTTATGGACTGTGTGGAGTATTTCATTATTTTTTTAGCGAGGTCAAACTAATTGGAATAGGATAAGGAATTCTATTGTATTTTTATTTTTATTCATTTCCAAACAAAAGAGCCCGAGCTACTATCAGTAGTGTTTCATGTAATCTGAACAATAAACGATTTTTCTTTGAGGCTATATTTTTCTTGGCAAAATTTGAATTTTGAATGTACATAGAACACTTGTAAAAAGATTATTAATTGGTTAATGATAAAAAAACAGTTGGTTTTTTATTAGTTTTCACATTTTATTTTGTTGCATTTTACATTTTAAATTTATTAACATATCAAGAAATTTAAAATAAAAGTCAATATAGTAATTTTCATTTTTTCAGGGGTAGTCATAAGCCCCGTGATTAATTTATTCTCTTTCTTATTTTTTATCTATGAAAATATATAAAATATAAATACTGTATTTTTATAAGAAAATTAATGTTTTAGTATTTTACAAAATTTAAATACTCAGCTTGTTTATTTAATTTTTTCTTCTATTTTGTATAAATAATATAATTTTGGTTATTTTTACTACACAACTTACAGTTAAATATGATAAAATTTTCGTTTTCACTGAACTAAACAATCAAATATTTTGTTCTAATAATAACTTAAATATTGGTGTAATTATAAGCCTTAACAATTTAATAATATAGGTGGTTAAAATTGATGTGTTAGAAAGTATGTTAAAACGGCGTCTGATGGTCATATTTTGATACGTTTAGGCAGACTTAATTTTAGTTAAATGACACTTGTCAATTGTAAAGAAGAATAATACAAAGCACATGGTACAGAATTAAATTATCAATTAAACTATTTAGATTAAATATTTATAACAATAAAACATTTAGGCCTTAATTCATCAACCTATATGTTATAAGTATGTATATTTCAATTTCTAAACTTTCTTCACTTTTATAATCAAATAGAAATTTTATGAAATTAGTTGAATAAAAAACGTTTTCGATAAAAGGTGCTCTCTTTTAGTTTATCTTTAATATCCTAAAGACAAACCTGTTATAGATTATGAATATTATTATTTTCATATATTTCATAAGATAAGAGACACCTGTATATGCAGGATCATTGATCGAGGGTATTTAGTAAAATTATTAGCAGATCATTTCTGTTTGTCAACATTTTTCGTCTTGTAACAAATTACGTCGATAAAATTAAAAAAAACATGATTGATTAAGAGTTTCTACATATTGTTATTTAAAATTTGGTCAAAAAGCTGAGTTATAATTTGAAAAATTTTGAATTGGTTATAAAATTTTAAATAATTTAATTTTAATTTTTCTTAGTTGTCATTTTTTTGATATCAATGATATTCATTTTTGTTTTTACGTTTTATGGTGTTATGGGATATATCAAAGAAAATAAAAGTGTCACTATATTAGTAGGGATAATCTCAATTAATGTTAGTTGAATAACATTACCACTATTTTTTATTCTAAACATAATTACGATCATGATCTTAAATGGTTCCATCAATTTTTAAAAGAGAAGAAAACATTAGTAAACGAGATAATAAAAACAATGAACAAATAAACATAAAAATAATAATTAAATATGTATTGTATTATTAAAATTTTTTATTTAATTTCAAAAAGATATTTGAAAACACAGCTTTTTCTTTTTTTATGTATGTGTTTTAAAATTTTGTTATTTGTATTGCTTGTAATCATAAAACAGCTTCGCATCGAAGCTAAAATAGTTCAGTTTATATTTAAAAAATGTCAATATTCTTAAAGAGTATTAAATTTACAGATATTACAAAGTAATTCATAGTTAAAGTATTTACCATAAATGGCAGTGTAAACGTTTCAAATAAAATAAACTAATTTTTTCACTAATATTCTTATAAAATAAGTGAAAATTATACTAATATAACAATGCTGAGTTCTTAAAAAAGTAAAGGTCAATTATTCTAACAAATTTCTTGCGCCATTGATAAACTTGTTAAATATTTCTTTTTAACTGCTCTAGTTATGATAAAAACAAAATCAAACGTTTATTGATAATCAAAAAAATTAACTGTATGTGATAACTCGCTGTGACTTCAGGGGTACATATGACTGATGCCGTTGACGTACAATTCGTGTTTACAGTTTTAAATTTTGGGAATCACTACGGTGCGTTTAAACGATCAATAAAATCCGGCATGCGGCTACCGGCTAAAGTACCAAAAGACACGATCCAAAGCACACGCCTATGGCGGTCTGTCCATTAAACATTACTGTTTCTACATTAAACGGTAGTCAATTGTAATAATAATTACAGATTATTATTATTCGCGTCCTCCTAGTGTTCAGTTCAGTTGTGTTTATTTACATGTGAAAAACAGTTTTATTTAGATTTAGTTAGATACTTCAAGTAGTGTGATAGGAGGCACAAATCATGCCTTACAAACGCGGCAAAATATCAATATTCAATGTAAGGATTTATTTATTTTTATGTTATCATATTATACTTTTCGAAAAAAAGAAACGTTTTTATTTTTCTGTAGAGTTATATTAGTACTAATATTTGGGGAGTATAAAAATATCAATGAATTTTTGAATTTGAATTTGAAAAAAGTTTTTTTTTTGTCTCTAAATATACCACTGTTAAATCACAGAAATTGAAATAAAACTTTTCTAAATACATATATGCTACAAAATCTTAATTATTGATAATATTTTCAATACGATTTTAAATACTAAATTAATAAATATAATTTTAAAAAAACACTTAACTAATTTTTACAATATTACTTTAAAGTGTCTAATTAAATTTTTTAATTGACTATTTTTCTTAAGTATTTAAATTGTTTAATTTAATACTTAATTAAAAATTGGCTCCTTTGTTTGAATATTTAATAAATATAATACTGTTTAAATGTCAATTATTATTGTATTTGACTTTTTCATAAAATAATATTTATACTAGTGTATATGAAATTATAAAAAAATAAATTTTGTAGATCATAGATAAAATTATGTCCCTATTACTACAGAATAGTTTAAATGTATTGAAAAGCAACAGGTAATCTGAACGGATGTATTATTTTTGTAAGGTGTGTCATTTAAGTATATGAAATGGTCAGCTTTAATATGTTGCTTATTTAACGAAACCCTAGTACATATTTAGGCAATATTTGTTTGTTCTTAATTTGTTTTTCATTGAGCACATTTGTTATACATTTTCATGCATCAATTATCATCTAATTGCTGCTGCAGTCTATTAATATAAACTATGATATATTTGCGTCATCATTTATAAAAATTATATTTACTCAGTTAAAGATTATCAAAATTAAAAAAATTAAAACAATCTTAATAGTTATATATAGTATTTCATAAATACTTTAAATAATAGTTTTTAAAAATAAATGTATGTAATTATTATGATTAATAAAAATCTAACTCATTTTTTAGTGTGCATAGCTTAGGCATCTATCATGTATATATTTCACTTTTTTTTTTTTATAGTAAACGTGCGTGTTTCGAGGATATAGTGGTTTTTAATAAAACAAATGAACTATCTAAAATGTTCTCATAGCATGACAATATATCAATTTAAATATGTCCATATATTTATCAAAGGAAAATTTTTGTCTAGAGAAAAATTGTAATAATAAAATAACAAGTTAAATATTTTGGATTTTTCAAATACAATATATTTATATTAATTAAAGAAATTATATAGAATATTTACAGATATATTCATGTCTTTAGTTTAATATTGATGTTTTAAAGTCATTACAGTTCATCTTCATAGCGATAGTTGCAGGTCCCTGTCAGAATAAAACTGAAAAACTGGATATATCTGTTAATATACTAAATAATACAACAATCCATGAATTTCAACACATTCATATTAAAAAAGTGTATTGAATTTGACAATTTTTAAAAATATTTTATATCACATATTGAATGGTGTTTAATACAAATTAAAATTGTATTTATTTATTCGTTTGAAAAAGTTAACTCTCAGTAAATTAATTAATTAATTAAACCTTCAAAGTGAAACTCTAAGTAGTTTACTTACTAAAAAAAAAAACAAAATTTCTTGACTCAATACAAATAATATTGACTTATTAAGTACATACTTTTTGTACGCTGTATTGAGTTTACGAGGAAAAAGTTAACCTTTAATTTTGTTTTCACGAAAAAAAATTTACACTAATGAAATACTCATTATGTTATTCTATGACCTTAGCGTGAGTGTCAATCTATAGTTAGTAATTTCTATTAGATTGATTTTATGTGTGTATAAAATAATTTTTAAAACTAAATTGTAGTTTTACTTTGGCAATATTCTACTAATATATAAACATATTTTATTAATATATTTTTTTTATATTAATAAAGATTGGAGAACGTGGGTCAGGTTTTCGACCAAAAGCTGGCGAAGTTCAAGACTTTGAAGTATTAAGAAATCAATGTTTACAACGCGGGGCACTGTTTGAAGACCCTGATTTTGATACAGTAGACTCATCGATATTTTACAGTCGTAGTCCAGACAGACCTTTTGAATGGCTCAGACCTAAAGAAATAGCTGACAATCCTATTCTATTCCACGAGGGTGCTTCGAGGTTTGACGTAAAACAAGGAGAGTTAGGTTAGTTTAGAGATTGTTATATTACTATTAAATTGTAGTATATCAAAGTTCATAAATTTATTTTATCTCAATTTTTTTAGGAGATTGTTGGTTGCTAGCAGCCATAGCCAATCTCACGTTGAATGAAAAGCTCTTGCATCAAGTTGTACCTAATGACCAAGGGTTTGATGATAAATATGCAGGAATATTCCATTTTAGATTTTGGCAGTATGGTAGATGGGTGGATGTGGTTGTTGATGATAGATTGCCTACTTACTCTGGTAAGTTGGTGTTTCTTAGATCGGCAACAGAGAACGAGTTTTGGAGTGCTCTACTTGAAAAAGCATATGCCAAGTAAATAAATATACTAAGTATTTTGCTGGTTTTTCATTGATGTATTTTTAATGCGTCTTATATTTTAAGACTTCATGGATCTTACGAAGCATTAAAAGGGGGTAGTACGTGTGAAGCTATGGAAGATTTCACTGGTGGAGTATCTGAAATGTTTGAATTGAATGAAGCACCACCTAATCTGTTCACTATTATGTTGCACGCTTTTCAGCGTTCCTCATTGATGGGTTGTTCTATTGAGGTAAATAGCATTAATAATATAAAGGTATAATTTGTTATTTTATATTCTTTTTAAAATTTAAAACAGATCCTAATAATGTATAACAAATTATTTTGAAAGAAAAAATAAGCAATTTAGTATGTGATTTATGTTATTCTAATTTTATGGTTTATTTGTAGGCTGATCCAAGTGTCTCTGAGATGGAAACACCACAAGGTCTTGTAAAAGGTCACGCATATAGCATCACTCGAGTGTCTTACGTGGATATAACTACACCAAACACTACTGGCAAAATTCCGTTGCTCAGATTAAGAAACCCATGGGGAAACGAGGCTGAATGGAATGGACCATGGAGTGATAAGTACTCTCTCATTTATTAATTATTTTTATAATTAGGTATTTAAATATTGCTTATTTAATATTTTCGTTATCAATTTAATTGTCCAAACGTAACGGTAATGAATTATTGATATTGTATAATTTATAAAATTGTACATTTGTTGGTAATTCAAATAGTATTTAAATGTTTACCAATATTTTTTACGTTTAGATCTCCGGAATGGAGGTTTATTTCCGAAAGTGACAAACAATCATTGGGACTTACATTTGATGCGGATGGTGAATTTTGGATATCATACAAAGACTTTCTCAAGTATTATTCAAGGTTAGAAATTTGTAACTTGAATCCTGATCTTCTTGACAAAGAACAACTTGGTGCAGATGCTAAAAAACGATGGGAAATGAGTGTTTTTGAGGGTGAATGGGTACGAGGCGCAACAGCTGGAGGATGTCGTAATTTTCTAGGTATTTTTCTTAAATTTTTATTGCATTTTAAATTTTTAGTGTGGCACAGTAGATCATTCAGTCGCCACCTTAGCACTGATGTTTAGCTGCGCTGTTTGCTGTTAGTTCTTGGATGGTTGACAGACCATATGGAAACTTCACTAACACACACCTTGCCCCCTTACTGATTCTCTAAGCCATAATGAGGTTTCGTCAGATCAATAAAAATCTGTGTACAATTTCAAATATAAATTAATGTGACATCATCTAATGAAACATGTGTTTATTATAGATACATTTGCCAATAATCCTCAATATCGGATAACTCTTGAAGACCCTGACGATGAAGACGAAGAAAATAAGTGTACAGCTATTATTGCCTTGATGCAAAAAAATCGTCGAGCTATGCGTAAAATAGGAGCAGAGTGTTTGACTATTGGATTTGCAGTTTATCAGGTATAAATGAATAATAATTTATATGCATTGTTCAAAATTTTGTATTATCAATATAGATTTTAATTTATCACTATTAATATTAACAATATTAATTTTATTTTAATGAAGAAAAAATGTAATTAGGTGTATTAATACGTACATATTTATCTTTTGAGTTTTCATATTTTGTTAAAATAATTTTAATAATATATTATACATTTTATTTTATTTTGTTAATAGTATTTATTAAATTTTATTCTCAGCTTATCAATCCAGACTCACTACCAAAACCTTTAGATACAAATTTTTTCAAATATAATGCTTCAACTGCCAGAAGTCCAACATTTATTAACCTTAGAGAAATCAGTAGTCGTTTTAGTCTACCCCCTGGAACTTATTGTATTGTTCCTTCCACGTTCGATCCCAACGAACAAGGTGAATTCTTACTCAGGGTATTCTCTGAACATAAAAATAACATGGCGTAAGTATTTACATTTTTATTTGATATGCCTATCAAGTGAACATAAAACTTATATTTTTCTTTATTTCAGGGAACTCGATGATGAAATCGGTATTGGTGAAGTCGATGTTAAGGTAAATCATTTTTTTAAATTAAAAATTGTTACTAATATTTTACTCTTGTGCTATTTTTTTTTAACATAGATTAAAGAACAAGAACCAGAACCAGCTAAAGTAGACGCAGCAAATGAAAAGATAAAAGAATTCTTCCTTAAACTGGCTGGAGAAGACCAAGAAGTTGACTGGATGGAACTTAAAGAAATTTTGGACTATGCTATGAGAAACGGTTGGTTATTATTTTATTTTAGGATTCTTTAATTTATGAATTTAATAAATCCATCTCATTTAAAAAAAAATTCACATTTTCATCTGACAGTAACGAAACATGATTAAAAAATAAAATAATAGTGAAATGCATTTCGATGTCGTTGAAAAATCTAATTAATTTCATGTAAGCTGAACCGATTTAGTAGTCTTTTGAAACATTTTGTTTGATTATTATAGTTATTAATTATTTTTTTAACAATCTAAATAATAGTTAAAATATATTTACCTTACTTTTTACTAGTGATTTATAAACTCAGAGAGACTGATTCAATATTACTTTATTTATTTACAAATTTATTATACAATATTAAATTCGATTACACTATTTCCAGACTTTAAATAATATAATGTAGTCATCATTTTTACGTATTTATATGTATATATGTTTTTTATTGACAAGCATAATCTTTGAAACGTAAACATATCATTAAGTGAAGAAAGAATAGGTTTTTCTTAAATCCTTTTCTTCTAGAGTTGATCACCACACTTCTAGCATTTTATTAATTTCCTCCTATTAACAATATCGCCAGCAAACAATACGCACCACGGTATCTCTCCTTGTATTTCTCTAGTAATTTCATCTATCATTATAAAAAATAAGTAAAGACTTAAAGTAAAACTTTAGTGCACCTCAACTCTTACCCTAAAACCTTCTGTTACTTCTCCCACACTTATAACACTAATGTACCTTTTTTTTTATTTTTGGAGTTCTGAGATAACTTTAAAGTGAGCTTTAAAACTAATCTTCAAATCCATAAATAACATACACAATTTTTTCTTTTTTCCCTATAATTTTCTATTAGTTGTCTCTCACAAAAAATTGGCTAGTAAATATAATAATAGTTTTCATGTTTATGGTCATAGATCGATTAATATGCAACGAATAAGGGAGTATTACATTTTTTATTACTTTTCAGGAGATCAAAAATAAATTTTATTTTTCGATTACACTTTTTATAAATATCAATTTTTTCAAATAGCTTAACTCCAATTCAAAATAAATTTTCCATATTTTTATGAAAGTTATTATAAAAAGAGTAAAATCTAAATTAAATATCTCATAATCTTGAATTTTTTGAGACGCAGACTTCTTTGTTGCGCATGAAGAGATTTTAGTACGTTAATAGCATCTTTTAATGTCTTTTAAATAAACATTTAAGAAAGTAGACTCATGAGTTTTACGTACAAATATATTTTTCAAATATATATGGCAAAATTATAAAGTTAACTTTTGTAATAATTAGAAAAGACACATTAAAAAACAAAAAAAGGTTAAAAAAATTATGTAAAAATCCTGTTCAAGAGGTGTATCATAACTCTTTGAAGTTAAATATTTTTATTTTTATAAAATAGAAAAGTAATTAAATGACATTTTGTAATTAAAAGATTTAAAATTTACTACTCTTTTCGACAACTCAAAATGAGTAGTTTCGATCACATTTACTTTTTATTGAATTAGTCGCATGATTTCTAAGCTCAAGATTTAAACATAATAGTTTTGCAATATGCTCTATAATTAACCAGCAAACATTTTTTTTATTTTAATCATTGAAAATTAAAACTAGTATTTAATTACTAAGCATTACCAAATAATATTAACTAACCAATTTTTCATCTTTTATAATTTTATGCTTTGTACCTAGACTAACATAGTTGCATATTACTTGTACCATTTGTAGATATCGCAAGTACAACCCCAACCTCAGATAATTTGTTTGTCAATTTACTACAGAATTTCTGCCAAGCTTTTTGTCAAAATACTGCTTTAGGGGCAACATTTAGTAAGTACAATAAATGATTATTGTTTTTTGCTTCAATTAACGTCCATAAAGATGTTTAGTTTGATAATTAAAATATGTATATTTATTTTTTGATTGATTTTTAATATTTTTGAATCTGTTCTTTTTTAATTTAGACATGGAAAAAGCCGGATTTTCCAAAGACGTGTGCCGCAGTATGATTGCTATGTTAGACTGGGATAGATCGGGTAAATTAGGATTTGAAGAGTTTAAATCGTTGTGGGTAGACATTAGACAGTGGAAGGTAAATATAATAATGAAAACAAATTGTTTATTATTTTTTAAATTAGTTAAAAAAATTTTCTTGGAATACATAAAGTAGGGAATTTTATTAATATAGCACGTCAATATGACATAATTTGATAATATTAAAAATATTTACGAACTAATAACTCTTTCCGTATCTGAAAACTTTTTATATAGTTTTAGTATGATACTTAGTTGTTAATTGTATTATAATGATATAGTAGTATGTAATTTGGCCTAAATTATTATTTTAATTGTTATGATTGATAATGCTACCCAAATATATATAATAATGAGAAATTTAGGCATGGATTAAGATATAAAAATAAAGACTGAAATTAAAAAAAATAATCGAAGTAATGTTTTTTTAGCAAAGTTTTAATGTATACATTTTCTATACATTATTTTAATCAGTTAAAATGTAAGATTAGACTATTGAAGTGGTATTAAAAAGTTTAGAATATTTTATTTGATTTTAAAAGAGTTTATAATCAATTTATTGAAAAGAAATTATGTATGTCATTTATACCAAGGGTTGGATTAAATGACGGTAATCGAATTTTTAAAAAAGTTAAGTAAAATTTTTAATTATAACTAAATTAATTAGTTCACTGAAAAATGTTTTATAATACAATTACAAATATGTTGCTTTAGTTTTAGCTTCAACAAATACTTTTTTTCTATAATTACTCAATTAAAAAATAGAATGTCATATTAAGCAGACCCTTAAAATATTTGTAAAATTTATAAATATATTTATTTTATCTAGACTGTGTTCAAAATGTACGACAAAGAAAGCAAAGGTTATATTACTGGATGTGAAATGAGACAAGCTTTGAATTCAGTTGGATACCATCTTAATACTCATATACTAAATGTTCTTTGCCATCGATATGCCACCAAAGATGGGAACATTATGTTTGATGATTTTATTATGTGTGCTGTTCGGCTTAAGACTATGATAGGTCAGTATCATTAAAGCAATTAACACAATTGGCGTACTATAGATAAATTATATATGGGTGACGCAAACATTTTTTTTCTTTAGATATGTTTAAGGAACGTGATTCAAACAACAAAAATATTGCTTCATTTTCGTTAGAAGAATGGGTTGAAAGAACATTATATTCATAAGTATCAAATAACTTCACTGCCTTACAATGAATATTGATCTGATAAGGGTATTATTTATTTTTTTAACAAAGCTTTTATATTTTTAAATATAGGTATGTATCATTGTACCTAAAATATGTAATGCCAATTAATTTTATAGCCTTTATTGCTATTGAATAGCGTAGCTTTAGCTTTAAGAAAGACTTTTAAGCTATATTATTAGTAGATGTTGTCTATATAATTTGGTGCTTTAAACTATTATGATGTTACACAAATTTTTGATACAGTTTTTTATTATTTCCATAAATACAAAGTTGTACAGGGTTTTTATTTAAGTTTCTTTAAAAATCTATAAATAGCTAAAATATTTTAATAATGAATCAATGAAGTTATTGAGATATGCTTAAAGTTCATTATGAATGAAGTATAAAATAAAATTTTTCATGTTTACTTTGTTACTATATAATTTTGTAAGTTGTATATTTTCAAATTGCTTGTTTTGTACATCTGTTATGTCAAAAATATCATTAATTATTTTCAATCGATTTATATAATTTGATATATTGTTAATTTATAGTGTTTATTTGAAATTAAAAAATTATCATTATTATGCCGTTCTTATATTAAGTGATTGTAAAAATTTTATTTGAAAATCTTGTCTGGTTCTAATTATGTATTCATCTCAGGTACTCACATTTGTGTATTAATAACAATCGAGGAGCACAGTACAAAAATAATATCGTCAGTTTCCTTTTCTTTATAGTGTGTAATTTAAATATATGAATTTAACAATAATGTATTTTTTTACAGGTTTAATGTTTTTTGTCTTATAGTATTTATTTTGTTTTAATATTTTATGTTTTTTACTGAATTATTTTGATTGCCAAATTTTTGTTCATTATTGTAATTTTATGTGTTTCTAATATTATAAATGTTTGAAAAAATTAAAATTAAATTTATACCTTTGTTAATTATTATTTTTTACTCCAAACAATTATGTTACTATTATGTTATGTTAATATTAAATTTAATTAAGCGCTATTTGGTGCACAATATTTTTAGTTAACCTGTCCTTTTGCTAATATGAATAAATTTGACGGTTTACCAACACGTGAGCATGCAACATATAATTGACCATAAGAGAAACATGGATTTTCTATGTTTCTTATTATGTAAATTTTCTAAATGTAAGCCACAAATGGACATTGTCTGGCCTTGAGATATGTTAACGGCCATTGCGAATGCTAATCGAACAGGGAATTGAAGTCTTTTGAATAATATCGTGGTATCTGACGGTATCATTGAGATACGTGGAAACAGAACTGTTAAGCCACCGACCGCTACACCTCTGGACCGGGGCATTCAGTATTTTCGCCTTATAGACACGACTTGAATCTTAAGTAATGATAAAATTAATGATAATACTCTTCAATATTAACAGAATAAATGTAAATTTATTATAGTTAATCACAATATTACATAAATTAGTATACCGATATTACTACACAAATTTAATATATATATATATATATAGTTTATATGCAAGGTTATTTAGTCCGTCCTTGCAAAAGGAAAATAAATGTTCTCAATGACATGGACCAGCGGATAGACTTCCACAATTTCCCCTTGTTACCAAAAAACACGATCTCGGATTTCAACTGTAGGCCCTCAAGTTGAGGCAAACCACTGTGCGTTTTAGGATCGTTAACGTATTTTCGCCAGATTCTCTCGCCGTTCACACACGCGCGACAATTTATATTGTGTTAGTAGGTGATGTGCAAGTGACGTTGCTGCATTTGATCGGCGGCCAAACAATAACAATTTCTCCTTTAAATCTTCCTGTCAAAATGGTTGCTTCAATAACATTTCCGTTGATTCTTTTGATGACCAAACGTGTGTACCATTGCATAGTCTGGGTGGATTCAAATTACGTAGTAGAATAATCGGTGATTCAGAGAATTTAAAAATTCTGTTGCGTAATGTACCGCTCGTCTTCATGAACAACACTATCAATCGAGTTAAGCGACATCAGATCACCCGATAAAAATTGTTGTATCTGAAAGTTAATTTCATCAACAACATTTTTTGCGGCTAAAATTGCTCACGCTCACTAAGCCAATCGTCGTTTGAGTAATTATTCAGTACAGCTGATAAAACCTATTCGATTAATTCTGATTTTGTCTCGACAAATGTGTAGAAGTTATCTGGCAATTTAATGCATTGTGTATTTAGATGCAGTCTTATTCTACCAATGCCAATATCCAGCAATTGTTCAGAAATATATGTGCTGATGGGTCGTAAATAAAATTATATATTTATTTTAAATTTCGAATAGGTTAGGAAGAAAAAATTTCATAAAATTGAATAAAAAATATACGATTAATATTATGTATTATTTGAAATAAAATTTTTGAAATAAATTTAATAAAATATTTTAAATCAATAATTAAATACAAAGAAGAAATAAAATAAAGTCAAACATATACAATCAATGTTTGATTTCAAATTTGCATGATGTGAATAAAAAAAAAAAAAAAAAAGCATAAATAAATTACATAAAATGTTATGGATTTTATTAAAATACATTGAATTAAATATATTAAATCAAATAAAATGACATAATTGAAAAAAAAAACGATAGAACAGTGGGGTCGCGGCATAGTGGAGATATTGCATAGTTGGGTCCAGTATAGATTTAATCTGACAGTGATTAAAATCACTATCATAAGAAACGCTTTGATGCAAATCTGTAGATAGTGTTTAATTTAAAAAAATTGATGGATAATTGCAAAAGCAACATCAACTTCTATTAAAATAAAATACAAAACCCATAATTTTAATACAAAAATAACATATTTTTGAATACGGTAGCCATTTGCGTATAGAAGATAGGCCGTCGGGACAAATTTTATGAAACTTTAAATATAAAATATATATATATAGTTTTCAAATATCATATAAATCATACTCACATATAAATATAATACATAAATTACATATATTAACACAATACAATATTAATGTAGACATAGGCACAAATTGAGAGAGAATGGATCTTGGATGGGCTAACCACTAATTTTAACTTACGAAAAATTACATATGCAATTATACAAAAATAAATTTTAGAGTGGGTAAGTTAGGAAAATGATTATCTCTTCTAAAATTTTATTGAAATAGTGCCTATAAATATAAAAGTTATTAGCTACATTATTTGTCATTGTTTTATTAAATTACATTATAAAATAATTAAATAATACAGGGAAAAGAGTAAAATAATTATCCAGGGTAAACAAATAAGCAAAAATGTTCAGAAGAGATTATCAGAAAATAATTCAAGGGAAGATGTAAAAAATGTTGATGAAATATATGCAGTCACACTGATATTTTATTAAAAAGGAAGACTATCAGTTTGCTGAACTAATAAATAATCACTTCTAAAAATCCACAAAATCACGGAAAATATAATTAAACATATTGTAAAATGCCAATAATTTTATTCAACAATTCATGTTAAGAGTAGTTTAGTAAATTATGATAGTTATTTATGTGATTTTTTTTATCAAAACATTCCGCAAATGTATTATTATTACTATTAGCTACAGTTAAATAGAAATATAAAAAAAAATAAAATCCAGCACAGTGGGGTGGCGGTAGAGTGGGGTCGTGGCATAGTTGGGTCCAGTATAGATGATATCTGACAGTGATTAAAATCACTATCATAAAAAACGCTTCGATGCAAATCTGTAGATAGTGTTTAATTTTAAAAAATTGTTGGATAATTACAAAAGCAACATCGACTTCTATTAAAATAAAATACAAAACCCATAATTTTAATACAAAAATAGCATATTTTCGAATACGGTAGCCATTTGCGTATAGAAGATAGGCCGTCGGGACAAATTTTTTTTTTCATTTTGTAGTACATAAAATAAGCTTTAATTTTATATATGTTTAAAGGACGCAGTATTTCCGGAATATTTTCAAAAATTAAGTTGAAAAAGTTACTATTTTATATCCCCCCAGTGAGCAGAATAAGTGTTAGATTTTCAAAAAAAATTATATCAAATGAAAGGGAAATATCTAAGGTTTCAATACAAAAAAATATTATTTTTATTTGTTCATTTTTGAAAAAGTTATGGCAGTTTTAAGTACAAAAAACATCCCGATAAAATGTAATTTTTATCGCAAACATTACATTTTTTTTTAAATTTTCGACAGCCATTTGCACATAGAAGATAAGATGTCGGGACAAATTTTTTTTTTTCATTTGATAGTATATAACATAACCTTTGATTTGATATATGTTTAAAGGACGCAGTATTTCCGGAACATTTTCAAAAGTTCAGTTGAAAAAGATCTATGTTTTTTACAATATTTTAAGTTTTGAACGCCCCCTATATAAGGGGAAATTGTCCAATTTTAATAAAAAGTATGTCAAATGAAAGATGTACTTATAATGTATTTAAAAAAAAAAATTTGTGCTGATATATACATTTTTCAAAAAGTTATAGCATTTTTAAGTTGAAAATTAAAAATCGAAAATCGAAAATTTTAACACAAAAATAGTGTTTTTTTAACTACGGCAGCCGTTTAAATGTAGAAGAAAAAGTGTCGGGACAAATTTTTTTTTTCATTTTGTAGTACATAAAATAAGCTTTAATTTTATATATGTTTAAAGGACGCAGTATTTCCGGAACATTTTCAAAAATTAAGTTGAAAAAGTTAATTTTCGTAAAAAAGTTGCTATTTTAAATCCCCCCCCAATGAGCAGGTTAAGTGATAGATTTTCAAAAAAATGATATCAAATGAAAGGTTAATATCTAAGGTATCTAAAAAAAAAAAATATATATTAATTCGGTTATAAGCTGAAATCACCAATTATTGTCAATAATTTTGAGAAGGGTTTACGATTATTGAAAGGAAATACACCTAGACAAGCACCATCTGTTGGACTCTTATATGACTTTAATAATGAAAATTGATAAAATATAAAATTTTCATACCGCCATCTATGAGAAAAAAATAGCAATCGACTTTTACGATTACAATTTTCAATAAAAAGTAACTGAGGCTATTAATCAAGATAAACATTCTACTACTGTCTAAGTTGGACCCAATAACACATATATATCAAATTTCATCAAAATCGGTTCAGTAATATCGGTGTCCATCGCGGACAAACACCGTGACATGAGATTTTTTATATATAAAGATAAGTTTATGTAATAAATGTTTGGTATTATGTACTTGATAGTCCGTGGTATATTGAGTTGTGTTGCCTTAGTGCTGATGTTCAGTTACGCTATTTGCTATTAGTCTCTGAATAGTTGACCACATGGGAAGTTTAACGAAGACACACACGATGTCCCCTTACTGGTTACCTAAGCCATAATAAGGTTACGTCACTGCAATAGCCAGTGTAAAAATCCTTATGAATCAATTAGATAGAGCTGACCTTTGAATAATTGAAACAGAGACTAAGCAAATGATGGTATACCTGATAGTCCTATAATGCTTCATTGTGAAGCTGAGAAGGTATGGACTTTGTGGTAATGCATGTTTTTTATGGTTGTCGTGAAAATTCTTAGCTGAACTAATTTTAATAATTATTATGTCAAAAAAACCAAATTTTACTAATATAAATGAATTTATTAACATTATTATTTTCAGAAATTTGAAATAATATCTTAAAATTGTGCTACCGTAAAATATAGTAAAAAAAAATATTTCAACTTGATTTTTGAAAACTTCTGGACTGGAAAGTCTGACAGCTTTTCACCTTCATTAAATTAAAACCTTTGATGTGTACTGTAATATTAAAGACCATTGTCCCGATCGATTGTTTTACCATGTGAAATTGACCGTAAATGCCAAAAAATAACATTATTTTTAGTTGAACAAGTAATTTTACAAGCATTTAATATTCCAACAAAATTTTAAATCATAGAAATTGTTTTAAAGAGAAATATATAAATTATAAAATTTAATTGATTCGCATCGAGTCGTTTTTTATGATAATTAATAATTGTCAGATATTATCTATATTTCTACGTTTCAATTTTGCCTCGTTCCTTTTATGCCATGATCCTATTGTGTTAGATTTTTATAATATAAATTTTGATAAAATGAAAATTTTTATAAAACAATTTAAGGATATATATATAATAAGTTAGATAATATAAATTATTGAATTGTGTTCTTAGTCTAATATTGTTACAATTAGCAGACCAAGGATCTATGAATGATTATCATGACTTATGTGATTGATTTAGATAATATTTTTTAATCTAAACGTAGCCAAAATGAGTTTTTGATAAATCGTTTAAAATTTACCTCAGTCTAAGAGCTTCAATTATTATTATTTGAAATATAGCACTTGTTCAAAGAGGGGTTTTAACCTCTTGACATAATTTTAAATATGCCGCTGTACAATCAATCATTTAATAACACTTAATGGATAAGTTCATAAGTAATAACAAAAATAAATCAGTCATTGTAAAGTTATTTGGTTTGGATTGCTATCTCGAATTGAGTATTATTTTAGTTTTGTATTATTATGCAATTTTTCTGAACTATTTATAAGCCATAAAATAGTTTTATTTATTCCAACAATAATATTTAATAACAAACATGAATTATACAGAAGTGTACAACGAAATTCCATCATATTTAAATACATATTATGAAACAATATCAGATCAATGTTTTTTTATAATTAACTATTAAACTTATGTTATATTAATCTTTAGATTTAATTAATTTTTTTAATAGATAAAACGTTTAAGGTCATATTAACATGTTTGGACATGTTTAAATAAGATAATTTCATATAAAAATAATTATAATAAAATATATAAAAACTTATTTTATCCGTTTTTACTTTCCAATTTTTTTTATATTAAATCCATTTAATTATGTTTTTCGTTTTTTGTCCTACAATTTTGGCAAAATTTACTCGGTACTCTTTAGGCAATGAATTATCATCATACACTTTATCACAAAAATAAATTCTTCTTAGTTTACAATTAGCATGAATCTGTATTCTTATAGTTTGAAAATATTTTGTTTGGAATACATTTTCGGTAAATTTTTCCAAGTCAAATATCAGTTGATTCCAATCTCTATTTAAGCAAAGAGGCGCGGAATATGAGTAAATATCGATTTTGGAGTCTTTTACATAGTTGCAAAAACGGAAACGACGTCGAATATTCATGTCATCTAAAATCTAAATTATTTCTTATTAAAGAAAAACTAGAATGCTAGTAATATAGCCATTTAAATGTATGCAATACACTAACACTGCATAGATGCAAAATATATTAAATATATTAAAAAAATATTTTAAATAAAGTGCAAAACAATAGTACTTTAATATGTGGTCGTCACATATACAAGACAGTATCAAGTTAATTAAAAATACTAACAGTTTGTTAATATATGTGGTTAATATTAACCACATTATTTATAGGAGGATAATATCTTCAAGAAGTGTGTTTAATATTTTATATTTTTTAATTAAATGATTACTGTGATTACGAATGACAAATATTGATTGAGATTTTCGATTATCATGACAAATATTGGAAGTCTAATGCCTAATGAACCAGTGGGACTTTTTGGAGTAGTTATGTAACACGTGGCAACGTTAATTGCTGTTATTAGAAGAACTTTTGATTTAGTTTCTTCATCTTGGATAAACCTTACATCACCATGTCTTGTCTATAAAATTAATATTTTCATTAAAAAATAAATAATATTTCATTTTATTGTATTTGTAACATGGGTACAACATAAATATATCGTTACATTCAGTGTAATATTAAACTTAAACAGTTTAATGTATGCAACAATTTTTTTCTGTGAATGAAAACTTCAATCAAATAACTATTAGATAGCTAAACTTAATTAATTTTTTAATAAAAACTATTTGAGAAAAAATATTTTCAAAATATCGATAAGTCAAATACCAATTCTATTTTTGTAACAATTATGGTGGTACCCCTTCCTGTCAACCAGTTGACACGAATTACATTGCAATCAAAGAGTCGAAACTGGTATAGATGGAAGAGACCTATGGGTCGTTTATTATTTGTTGTTCATTAATAACATACGACAGATTGTTTGAAAAAAAACTAAAAATACGAACGCAATTCCTAATAATCTTTGCACAAATTCGCTGCACTTTCATTGACGTCGGTCACACGGTGTCCGGCATGGTCATCGGACGTCCATGTTAGCAGCGTTGATGTCGACAGTGCGTTGGTCGGATGAGGTCGTGCGACACGTTCGCAGCCGGTGGCGTACGTCCTCGACGTCGTCACATTGACGACGCAATGAAAACTCAACATATATTTGTGGCGGGTCGTCGTCGCCCTACAGAATTGTACGGTGGTGTATGGCACATGATGTTGGCCAGTCAAACTAGCACCATGTACACGTAGTGGTGCGATGGCTGACAGAGGTGGCGCGGGTTGCGGCGCTCCGTGTATTACGAAGCGACGAGGGACCGTGTCAAATAAACTAAATATGTATATTGAAATTACCTCGATTCTCCAGAGGTCTAATGGTTTGCTACCAATACTGTAAAACACAGTTAAAAATTTCCCTTCGTATGATCGATTAAACATATTTGACAAGTTGTTTAAGGCAACAAAATTTCAATGTTGTAAAATTTTTTAATCGACATTAGAACCACACACGTTTGGAATACATATATACTTGGGAATTCATGATAATATCAACATAAAATAATAAAAAATATTCATAGTTCGTGTAATTACAAATTGTAATTTAATTTAGGCCAATAATATTAATAACATAATTAATAGTATAAATGATCATTACTTTTGGTAATTAAGTAACCATGTAATTGTTATTACGATCGTGTATCACAAAAAATATTTAAGCCTGAATTCGTCAAATTTCAATTCTTATTGTTGAATACCGCTAACATTTTTAGTTTAAAAAGCTGTTTTATTAAATAGATTTACTGTCAAATGAAGACAAATAAAGAAAATTTATTAAATGAAGTTAAAAAACTGAAATGTAAATAATTATTTACATATTTATTTTCATTTATTTACTTGAAAGTTAAGGTAGTTTTAAAGGATAATGAAATTAATATAAAATAATTTTTAATATAATGTATGAAATTTATTCTAATGTAAACAATTATTTACTTTATTAAGAATTTATTAAATTTTAGCTTCGATGCGAAGCTGTGAAGGTATTAATTTTACTATGATGTGTTTTTTTTTTTTTTATGTCTGTTGCCACTTTTTCTCAGCTCTCACTGGACCGATTTCTTTCAAAAATACGTCAAAAGATCACAAATCGTATCTAGTTGAAGACATTACCCTTAAAAATTGAAAAAAATTCCCTCGTTCCCCGAAAATGGGGGAAACCTCCAAAAAAATTACAAATTTAAAAATCGGTAAATTTTGTCATTTCTTTCACTTTTTTTCTTAAAACTTCCATAACTTTTTGAAAAATCAACAAATCAACATAAATTTTTTTTATACTAAAACCTTAGATATTTTCCTTTCATTTGATATCATTTTTTTGAAAATCTATCACTTAACCTGCTTATGGGGGGGGGGATTTAAAATAGCAACTTTTTTACAAAAACTAACTTTTTCAACTTAATTTTTGAAAATGTTCCAGAAATACTGCGTCCTNTGAAGCGTATCTTATGATAGTGATTTTAATCACTGTCAGATATCATCTATACTGAACCCAACTATGCTATGACCCCACTGTGCTACCGTTTTATTTGCTTATAACTTTTTTTTAAATGTTAGTATTTCCGTTACAAAATTAATTGATTTATAATGGANTCAAATTAAAGCTTATTTTATGTACTATAAAATGAAAAAAAAAATGTGTCCCGACAACCTATCTTCTATGCGCAAATGGCTACCGTATTTAAAAATATGCTATTTTTCTACTAAAATTTTAGGTTTTGTATTTTATTTTATTTTAAAATATCTTATTAGAAGAATATATTGACTTTCATGAATATTATATAATTTAATTGACATAGAATAAAGGTCATAAGACATAAGAAATTAAACTTATTAATTTTTTTTTACTTTTTTATTTTCATACTTAATTTAATAATTATAATTAGTATTTATTCATATATAATATTTTAAAATCAAAGAACTACTAATTAGGATATAATCAAAGAAATAAGAGTTGATGTTGCTTTTGGAATAATCCACCAATTTCTCTAAATGAAACACTACCTACAGATTTGCATTGAAGCGTATCTTATGATAGTGATTTTAATCACTGTCAGATATCATCTATACTGAACCCAACTATGCTATGACCCCACTGTGCTACCGTTTTATTTGCTTATAACTTTTTTTTAAATGTTAGTATTTCCGTTACAAAATTAATTGATTTATAATGGACACAGAAAACCTTATTAAAACATTATAGCCACTTATTTTTTTTTGAAAAAATAATTGAACATAAAAAATTTGTTATATGCTCTTATATCCTCTTATATGCTCATTTCTTATCCTATCTTCTCTAGTCACTCCACTCATCCATCTAAGCATTCTCATCTCTACTACACTCATTTCTTATCAACCGCCCAACACTGAACCGTACATCATAGCTGGTCTCACTACAGTCTTGTAGAATTTATCTTTCAACCTCATTGGAATTCTTTTATCACATAAGACATCAGACGCTTCTTTTCATTTCAACCACCCGCACTTAATCCTGTGTCTTACATCGTTTTTAATACCATCGCTCTTTTTCAGAACTGATCCTAAATACTTAAAACTTTCCACCTCAATATATCGTGACGATATTATCGTCAGCAAACAACATGCACCACGGGACCTCTCCTTGTATTTCCCTGGTAATTTCATTCATCACTATAGAAAATAAGTAAGGGCTTAAAGCAGAAACCTGATGAACTCCTACTCTAACCCGAAAACGTTCGTAATGAACGTTTAAAGTCAAAAATTTAATTTGTAACATAATAATCCTCTTCTCGTTTGTGGTAAATACATGCTATTTTTATGCGATCATGTCATTTTTGCTCCCGGTTTCTCAATACTTGGATAATAAGAACGGACATTTTACTATATTATTATAATAAGGCAGCAGTTACTATAATATTAAGTGTAGGTGCAGGTAACCTATAATGGTAGAAACAGCTACACACCGAACAGTACTCAGCTTAGTTATAAAGAAACTGTATAACTGGTGGCTGCATTGCGATATGGATGGCAAGAGAAGACCACTGTATAAAACATCTCAAGAATTTATAATAACATAACATTTTCTCAAGTGAAATATTGCGGAGGTAAACAGTCTTCCATTTGGATCTCCAGGAGGGCTACTAGAGAAGAAAGATGTGTTCAGAATTGGAGAAAAATAGCTACTTGGAACGTTAGAATTATGTTGTAATACAGAGACTTGAAAATAGAAATGGCAAGGATGATGATTTATATCCTTGGCCTGTCAGAAATGAGATGGTCAATATTTGGAGATTTATGGAGTGAAGATTATAGATCGATACAGAAACAGAAACAGCGGAAAATAACCCAGGAATTGAAGGGGTAGGTATAATAATAAGTAACAATACAGTATAATGAAAGAAAAGTATTTGCGGAAAAGGTGGTAACAGAAGTATGATTTATACGTACGGTTGCCTTCTACTAACAAGTTACCTAAAAAGAACAAGAAGCTATTCTTTTAAATTTAATTGGTGAACAAAACATTGAATGGTATAATATCTTAAATTTTCCGACAACCTCCAAAGTAGATAATGTTTTAGAAAAGTCTGAAAGCTATTCTATTCATCTCAAAAATATTATTTACAAGATTTAAATTTTTCAATACTTAACAACAACTAAAACGGAGTACTAAATAATAAATCATCGAATAACAAACCTTGTCAATCAATATGTTTGTCTAATAGCAACTGTTAAGAAAATTTAATCTTGTTTTGGTGATCAAAGAATCAAGCTTAAAGTTCAGATAGTATTATACTACACTGTTAAAAATAAAAGCGTTATTCAATGGAAAATTTGCGATTTGAATTTGTTGTAATATGAAGAAATTTGCTTCTAGGTGGCTATCTTTAAAACGGTTGCCATTTAACATCAGTTCTTTTTCATATGTAACGGTAAAGCTGGGTAAAAGATTTTATCGAGTAAACAGACTTTTCGTGATATTAAATAGATCTCAAAAGATGGTAGAAATTTTGCTCCCATAGACTCAAATTTATAGTTATGCCTTATCTACTGTGTTTACTATATGTGTATTATACTTATAAATCATAAAAGTTTTAATCAGGATATAAATAAGGAAATAGTTGTTCAACTTGCTTTTGAATAATTCAATAATTCTTTTCAAAAATTAAACTCTAACTACATATTTTCATCGAAGCGTTTTTCATGGTAGTGATTTAAATTACTGTCAGATATTGTTTATTTTATTTATTGTAAAATAATGTATATTATTTAATATTACTAGTGTATGCTAGATGTGTAGTCCAATTATTAGTATACACTCATAAATATTATACGTGTGATTTTGAGTCAAAAAGCTTTAAAAAATATAAGATATAGTACATTATTTCATAATAATTAAAATAAAAAAAAAGTAACGAATACGCAATTTCAATCACCGATTATCATTAAATGTGCAAGTAGGCGCAGCTAAATTTTTAAAATGTTTTAATAAACTTCAATCTATGAAATTATACAATTTTCATCGTGTAACGCTCACACGCCACACCAAAGTACAGTGGGAAGATACACTGGACGTTGTGTTTACCATAAAACGAAGTGGCTTGTATAGTGGCCGCGACCCTTCCAAGGTGCCCGAGGTTTGCGAACGGTACGGATAACTAAGTTGTCCGGCGCTGGTGTTCCGTTTGAATACACGGTGACCGTGGACCGACTTGTCGCTCCTCGCTCATTGATCCTCTTAGCCCGGCAAATATCACCTAGTGCTAACGCTCATCACGGTTGTAGGTGAATCTCTTCGGACAGAGACCCACATAGACAACACCACGCCAAAGATGGGACTCATTTATCGGCCTCTTTTCGACTAGGTATAAAAATGTTTAACAACTTTAAAATATACATAACCTGTAACTCACCAACAGCTTATTGTTTGCAAATATTTAAAAATGGTAAACTTCCAAAATACTGGTGCAAAAGTTGGATCATAAATTTTTTTATTTTATAAGCTAGTTGGGAATAAAATTAAGAAAGAAATAAAATTCACATCCTTATAATAGGATAATAAAATATAATGGGGATAGATCAAACAAATACTTGAAACTAAAAAAGTCAAACACATATTTCTACTATTACTGTTATAAGAATCGAGTGGGTTGAGATAGACGAATCCACGTGTAACATATAAACTGCATAATAATATGTTATTTTGTAGTATTTTTTTGTTTTTAAGTTTTTCTCAATCTTTGTGTTACTTGGTATGACATAGAAAATATATCTAAATAATATTATGTAATTTTTATATTACAAGTGAGATTCGTTTATCTTAACCCACTCAATTACTTACACAATAAAAGGTATATCTTTATTCAGAATTTAGTTTTCTATTAAGCATTAATTAATATAGAACTATTGTGGTAAATTTAAAATATAATAAAAAGGACGCAATTTCTCTCTAAAAAATTAGAAGTGATATATCTTAATAGGTACCTCTAATTTTATATGTAAAATCTATTTAAAGTAACTGTTTTGCATATAATTCAATAAAACATTATTAGACAAAACTACACAATTTTTATTAATGTTGCATATTTTTTTTAATTTATCAAAATAATTGAACACATATTTCAAGGATTTTTATTAGATCAAATACATATAATTTTAATATTTTTAGATTCACATTATATTCGGGCTCTAATTATGACTAACGGCAAACATTACTATCATCAAACTATTTTCAAAGTACCATAAAAACAAATTTTATACATTTATTTAATTTACA
Source organism: Daktulosphaira vitifoliae (assembly GCF_025091365.1). Classification (NCBI taxonomy): domain Eukaryota; kingdom Metazoa; phylum Arthropoda; class Insecta; order Hemiptera; family Phylloxeridae; genus Daktulosphaira; species Daktulosphaira vitifoliae. The sequence goes on along the minus strand of NW_026099573.1, from coordinate 39,358,873 downwards.
TATTTTGATAGTCAAATCACTTACAATACTAATTCTGACCATTGGAGGGTGATGGTTTATGATACCTTATCTTTTTATTAATCATTGAGCGTACTCAATAATAAATTTGAGGCAATATATAATATTTATAAAAAAAAAATCTCAATTTGACTTAAAACTATCATCAAACAAAAACACCGAAAATATATAAAATAGTTGATTTTAAGTAAGAAATGAATATTGAGATAAAAGTGTCATTCATTTATGTAATAAAAAGAATTAATCATAAAAAAATTAAAATAAAGAAATATGAGTAAATTTAAAAACATAATTTGATCATTAAGTAGTTGAAGACAATTTTTATAATATTCCGTTCGATATTTTGATATCAAAAACGTGTTTTATATAATTTGTCATCCGTTGGCATAATTTATATAATTCTTTCGAATGTTTCGAAATAATTTCAAAAGTGATAGATATAAAAGAATATTTGTCTTTATTATTCCAGTAAATACTGATTTGAGTATTATTTTGTATTATATTCGACTTCGCTGATTTGATCAGTGTCGAATTGAATATATTAAATAATGCAGATGGCTTTTGATACAACGTAGCGTACTCAATATTAATAATGTTTCTTAATTCTGTTTTTAAGTACAACTTAAGCGTTTGCCAATTTTTCCAAAAATAATTAGTTACGCCATAACAATTGTTAACCATAATGATGGGAATGACCTGAAATAATTCAGATTTTGAGCCTCTTATCACAAGAAACGATATTTCGACTATACACGTTGACATTATCTGTGCAGAACTTTGACTAAAGCTATGCCCGTCTTTTGTTTCCAGGGAATCCTCGTACCTGTCATTCCATTCGCTTATTGCTGAAAAATCATATGGAATAGTATTATTTACCACCAACGAATTTTCTCTTGTTAGTTCAAAATTATCCACTGGTGGTTTTTTTGCTTTACAATTTAGTTTATGTTTGATCTTACAACGCACATTCTTAAACATAATAGTAAATATCGTTGACAACATTAACAGTAAAAGTACTAGTACAAATGTAGAAATACAAATGAACCTCATTACATGAAAACACGAAATTTTGGAAAAAACTGATTTTATTAGCAATTTGGAAAAATTGAAGTGAATTCTCAACTATATTGGCATTATTTTTAATTATTTGTTAAGGTATCTATAGATCAATAATTTTGTGTAATACAGAAAATATATTGACCAGTTTTATAAAATATTTAATATTCCACTTTAGTGCAGTTTTTTAATAATTAATTTTATTATTTAAAATATACTTAAAATAAAATTACTATACTAAATTAAAATTGTGCTCAATTAACTTAAAATTAATAAATTATTATACTTTATATTTTTTGATAATATTAGTATATTATTTATACATTCTAATATGGGCCAGAATACCTATCTAGAAGAACGGGCTATAGGTAATCCATCTTCATTAACATTCAACTTAAGTATTATTTGCAAATAATCTTTGATTCTTTCTAAATACTGTTGAACCATGCAAAATAAATCTGAATGCAATAAGTACCATTTTAAATGTTTTGTGATAGAGTGAACTTTTTTAATTTGAGCCAATACTTCTAAATATTTTCTATACAACATTAGCACAATTTTTTTATGTATTGTATTTAACAGAATAGTCATAAATACTTTTTGTATCATCTCATTTATGTTTCCATAAATGTTAATAATGATTCATTAACGTTGAACTGTTGGCATGTATAGTTATTATAGCTCACTAATATATTTAGAAGTCTTGTTAAGATGTTAAAAATATTAAGTGGTGGAATGTATAAAATATTTAATAGTCCCGAGATCAACACACTGCTCCAAGTAGGTTAACAAAACCTAAAAAGTTTGTTAAGAGTATTTTTAAAAAGTTTAATACGCACCTTAGGCCTGAGATCAGTAAACATATATTATGAATAAAATGTCTTCATCTACCCCGTTACATTATTCCAACTACTTGTTAGTAAATAAACCTTATCCTATATCTCCATTTGACACAATCTCCCACATTATCATGACAACCCCAATTACATCTAACCACCTCTTTCTCAATTTTTCTTTTCCTCTTCTGCCATCAAAGTGTATTTCATAACCATTTCGATTCCCCTCTCCTTATAATATGACTAAACCATTTATTTTCTCTTATATACAGAGTGACTTTTTTATCATAACCCACTCAATTACCTACAGAATAAATATATTTAAACATTTTTTTTTTTTTTTATTATCTTTAGTTACACATTATTCTTGAATTATTAATTATGTAATACTTTTTAAGTTCATCCCTTATACCTTGTAAGGGGGTCAACTTTGTTTTTTTAAATGGAAACATATTTTTAATTTAATAAAATGTTTGAGTTTTTAATTTAATAGTCAATGGCATTTGAATTTTTAATATAACTTTATTCATTTATTAGATATAAACATTTAAAATTTCAAATTTTTAAGTTAATAATACATGTATAATACACAAGGGATTACAAATACAGGTAGCTAAATGGTATTTATGATATCGCTGTCACAGTCACGGATTATTTATTATCAATTATGACTATCAATAGATAGAATTTTTATATAATCAGTTAGTGTATTTATGAACTCACAATAATGTGCCTTACTATCATTGATAATATCAATGTTGTGTACCTGCAAATATTGATGAACTTAAAAAGTATTACATAGTTAATAATTCAAGAATAATGTGTAACTAAAGATAACTAAAAAAAAAAAATGTTTAAATTTATTTATTCTGTAAGTAATTGAGTGGGTTATGATAAAAAAATCACTCTATATACACGATTGACGCAACTCATATACTTCCTTCTATATATTCATTCATTACTCTATCTTCTCCACCTATCTAAGCATTCTAATCTCTACTCTACTTGCTTGTCAATCGCTCAACAATCTGACGTAGAGGTCAGATAGTTGGTCTTACTGTAGTCTTATAAGAACTTAACTATTAATCTCATTGATATTCCCTTATCGCACAAAATACTAGACACCTGTGTCCACTTATTCCACACACACTTAATCTTAGGTTTCACTTCCTCGTCAATACCATCGTTGTTTTGTATAAATAATCCTAAATATTTGTACCTTTTATTTATCGCGTCCTTGTTTATAGTGAATTTAATATGTCTCATTTCAACGCTTTTTTGTTATCTATCGTCAAACTCATACTCTAAATATTCCGTTATACTTCAACTAATCACTAAACCCTTTCCTTCAAGATATAAAATCCCATCTCAAGCCTTTGGTTAACACCCTCCCTTTTTTCTTCTATCAACACTATACCATTAACAAACAACAAGCACTACAGTACCTTTCTTTGTATTTCCTTAGTAATTTCATCTATTACTGTAAAAATAGAAAGGTTTAACGCAGAACCCGGTCAATGATATTAAAATTAAAACTATAAAAATAAATAGAGATGAATACAATTAACCTCATTTGCTATAGAAATCATTAAAAATAATATTATTTTTGTTTAAAACATACTTTATGTTTTAGATATTGTTTCTTTCGATAAAAATTTATTGCCATGGAGACGACGACAAATAAGATGCAATGTTAGTCTGGAATACGAAATCTTGTGGTGTGCGTATGCGTATAAGCGATCATGCGTTTTACCCAATCTATTATCTCCAAGTACCATATACATACATATGTTTACTACAAGATAGCGCATCCAATTCGTATAACAGATAATATGAAATTTCTTGTATTAGCATTAGAATAGAATCATTCTCTAGGTCACCTTGCCACCATTTATTGTCATTTAATTGTTTAAGTTTTTAATATTTTAATAATCTACTTGAATCATAAATAGTTTATTTTTCGATTATCACGAAAAACAATAAATTATGACATTTTTTTGCAGTATTATCGTGTTATAATTTGTTTTATCTCAAATTTTTCTTTATTATTCTTTTAAAAATAATAAAAAAACTATTTTTATCAAAAATATATTTAAAATATGTGCTGTAAATTTAAATCACAAGCAAAAATTTTTTACACTTGGACAAAATTTAATATTTTCAGGCAGGTAGTCACTTATTTGCCTCATGGTACGGAATATCCTCGAATTTTATCTAAGTATAATAAAGTGTACAAATTATTGATACCTTGATTTTTATATAAGTACTAATGTTATTCAGATCAGACAGTTAGTGGTCGTCTTTTTAGATTGCTTGTAGTACCTTTTACAATTGAAGAAAAATTTAAATTTTAGCAAAAACATAAATAATATTATATATACAGGGTGATTTTTTTATCATAACCCACTCAATTACTTGCAGAATAATAATAATTTAAACATTTTTTTTTTTTATTATCTTTAGTTACACATTATTCTTGAATTTTTAACTATGTAATACTTTTTAAGTTCATCCCTTATGCCTTGGAGGGGGGTCAACTTTGTTTTTTTAAATGGTAACACATATTTTTAATTTAATAAAATGTTTGAGTTTTTAATTTAATAGTAAATGGCATTTGAATTTTTAATATAACTTTATTAGCTTATTAGATATAAACATTTAAAGTTTCAAAATTTTGAGTTAATATACATGTATAATACACATGGGATTGTAAATACAGGTAGCTAATTGGATTTTTATGACATTGCTGTCTCAGTCACGGATTGTTTATTATCAATTATGATTATCAATAGATATACTTTCTGTATTGTCAGTTAGTGTATTTATAAACTCATAACAATGTGCCTTACTATCATTGATAATAACAATGCTGTGTACCTGCTAATATCGATGTTATAAAAAACCAATTAGCTACCTGTATTTGTAATCCCTTGTGTATTATACCTGTATATTAATTCAAAAATTTGAAACTTTAAATGATTATATCTAATAAACGAATTAAGTTATATTAAAAATTCAAATGCCATTTACTATTAAATTAAAAACTCAAACATTTTATTAAATTAAAAATATGTGTTACCATTTAAAAAAACAAAGTTGACCCTCCTCCAAGGCATAAGGGATGAACTTAAAAAGTATTACATAGTTAAAAATTCAAGAATAATGTGTAACTAAAGATAATAAAACAAAAAAAGGTTTGAATTATTATTATTCTGCGAGTAATTGAGTGGGTTATGATAAAAAAATCACCCTGTATAATATTAACAATGACTTTAAAAACCAACTCTCTCTGCTAGTTGACAGTGTAGTGTAAATAACTTTTTTTGCAATTAAACTAAAAATTATTCAATAGATTAGGAATCAAACGACTTAAAACTACATGTGTAGTTTTTTGTAATTATTTAATTGGGCGATATAACCTCAGTATTGAAGTTACATCACATATATGATAAAAAAGTAACTTCTTTTCATGTATATATATTTAAAATGTACATGTTTAATGTGATATTTATGTGAATTCAATTACTTATACCAACAATAGGTCTAATAATATTTGATTCACGAGCATATTTAGATGTTTATAGCGAAGATGGAGAGGACCACTAAAGCGTTATAACTGATAAGCTACCACAAAAACTTCTGCGACACTCAATTCGAACTGATTGTGATTAAAAAAAATCAAGATTTTTTATATTAGCATAGCATTGTCAATAGCGAAAGGGGGCACATGCTCCTGCGGCTCTATGTTTACTTAATATATTTTAGTGAAGTTAAATAGTAGTAAAATGTTGAAGTTGTAAAATATAAATAAAAATAAAATAAAAACATAATTTAATTAAACAGTGCGATTTGAGTCTTTATTATAATCTTTGGATGTATTTAAAGGAAAATTCCCTGGTAAACCTCCTGTCAGGGAGAATAAGAATGTTTTTTATGATTAATTTCCTAGTATAATGGTAATTCTAAATAAGTCGCTATAATGCAGTATGAATTTAATTAATCACTCAAAATAATGCACATTTTTTAATTACCATTAAGTTATTACTTGAAATAAAACTAAAATAGCTTTTTATTTCGGCATTTACCTTACACTATAATTATTTTATAAGTAGTTACTCTAACATATAACTCAAGTCAAGTTATTATCAGGGTTTTCCTACCAGTAGATAACAATGATTACTATCCAACATTGGAAGTTGATGGAGCTCCAAAACTTTGAATAACGGGATTGTAGACTTATTCATTCGACAATTCAAACTTTTTTCCTTTCATATGATTAAATTTACTTAAAACCACTAAACATCAATTTTAAAATTATATATCTTATTAGATATCAAAGAAAATGGAAATTTAAAAACAAGATTCCCCAATATTTTGGTTTTACTATGATGTTTTTTTTTTGTGTCTGTTACCACTTTTTCTCAGCTCTCACCGAACGGATTTTATTTAACGATACGTCAAAAGATCACAAATCGTATCTTTTACCCTTTATTATTAATTTATTAATAATAATCTAATTTATTAATTAGACATTACCCTCAAAAATTTAAAAAATTTCCCTCGTTCCCCGTAAATGGGGGAAACCTCCAAAAAAATTACAAATTTAAAAATCGCTAATTTTCGAAATTTTTTACTAAAAACTGCCGTAACTTTTTCAAAAATGAACATATCAATATAATTTTTTTATATATATATTTTTTATATAGATGCTTGATGTCTTTACTTATCATTTGGTATATATTTTTTGTAAATCTGACCCTTTATCTGCCCACAGGGGCGCATTTAAAATGACAACCTTTTCACAAAAAATTAACTTTTTCAACATAACTTTTGAAAATGTTCCGGAAGGTCTGACACTTTTATATATATCTTAAATTAAAGCTTATGTAATATACTTTAATTTGAAAAAAAAAAATTGTCCTCTGGACTTGTCTTCATGGTGAAAATGGCTACCGAATGTTATTTTCGTGTGAAAATTCTCGATTTTATTTTTTATATTTTTAACTTTATAATGCTATAACTTATTGAAAAGTGTATGGATCAACACAATTTTTTTATGAGAAATAATATTTTTTAATAATCCCTTTTTCATTCGACAGACTTTATCTTAATCAAGATATTAATAAGGAACTAGCAGATCATGTAGCTTTTGGAATAATACACCAATTTTTTTAAAATTAAACACAATCTAAAGATTTGCATCGAAGCGTTTATTTTTGATAGTGATTTTAATCACTGTCAGATATCATTATACTTGATCCAATTATACCACGGCACCAATGTGCCGCGGGCCCCTCTTTGCTGGGTTTTTTTTTTTTGGATTTATTGCACTATCAACCAAAATAACCAGTACATTCATGCACTGGTTATTCTAGTTGATAGTATACTTTACTCTATTTATCGAAAAATGTAACAGCAAGCAATGATGCATATTTCAATTTTTTTTATTGTTACTACATTAGTTAATTCTCGGTAAATAACAAAAAAGTAAAATAATTTTTATCTTTAGTTATTTATTAATTAAAAAGGAAAAAAATTATACAATATATTAAAAAAATTAAAAAACTAGTAAAAAATAAATTAAATTTCAAACATTGTAAATAATAGTTTTTTTTTTGCAATAATTCGATTTTAAATAATGATTACTGATGGTAGTATTTAAATAACTAAATATTTTTAATTAAAATTTGAAAAGAAAAATTAAGTATAACTAGATGAATGTTTTTCAATAGATTCAAAAGTTATCTGCTAGAATAAAATATCCACCGTTTTTTTTTTCATACTATCGCCATAATACATATCACCTAAGAAAAAAACAATTAAAAAATGAATTTCAATTAATTGAGTAAATCAATAAATTTTCAAAAATTTGATTAAGTAATATTGGAGACCGGTCTGTAACTAGTTACCATTATAACAACAATGTAAGGGTATTTAAATACTCAGCATAGCTTCATGTCAGGGTTAACTATTAATTCACAATTTTCTAACGGATCGACAACTTAATCAGTCTTAAGTCTTTTTAAAATTTCTGGCTTAGTAAATTTTCGAGTACTCATTACAGTTGCTTTTATAAATTTGTCTTTATAATATAATATAAAATGTCTTTATAATATCACTATTATTTTCAATTTTCTTCCTGTGGATAGGGGATAATACTTCCACGGCCCTTCTGCTGGTCGTAAGAGGCGACTAATGATGTTGTGTCAGATCGACAGACGGGGTAAAATTTTTTGTCAAAAAAGTATGAAGAATCCTGAACAAAACTTAAGCGGATTGTCCCATCTTGGGACAACAGAAAGTAGTTAAAAACGGAGAGGGCCTAAGGAATAAAGTGTTTGATACCAGCCGGACAACTTGTGCGGTAGCTGTTTCACAAGTCATGTGTACAGGTCTACCCAACGCTTGTAGTGTCAATGGTGTAGGGACATCACCATTTAACTCTAGGCTGGACTCGTGTATAAGGGAGAAAGATAGATACAAAGTAAGAATAGGTACTTGAATGTTGGAAGAACTGGTAGAAGTAGAGAATTAGTAGAAGTACTGAGGAGAGTACATACTTTATATAACATATAAAAACATATATGAGTGTGGAAATTATAGTGGCATAAAGCTTATGAGTAATAGTATGAAAATTTGGGAAAAGGAGAAAAACAGTGTATGGTATTTATAGATATGGTGAAAGCATATGACAGAGTACCGAAAGAGGTTTTAAAATGGGCATTAATGAGAAAAGTCCCGAAGAGGTACATTAATATAATAGAATATATGTATGATGTCACTTGTACCAGAGTAAAAAGTGTAGGAGTAATATAAGGTTTTCAAGTAGGAGTAGGAGTGCACTAAGATTTTGCTTTAAGGCCTTACTTATTTTCTATAGTGATGAATGAAATTACTAGAGATATACAAGGAGAGGTGCCGTGGTGCATGTTGTTTTATTGACCATATAGTGATAATAGGAGAAAATAGGGAGGAAATTAATCAAAGGCTAGAGGTGTGGAGCTCTTGAAGAAAATGGTTTAAGAATAAGTATATGTAAGACAGAGTATATAATGTACGAATTTGACAAAGGAGAACACGAGTTAAGTGAAATGAATAGATCAGTGACAATAAGCGAGGGCGTGATAGGAGAGGTGTTAAGTTTTAAGTATTTAGGATCAGTTGTCCAAAAGAACGGGGTATGGACGAAGATATAAGATACATGATTAAGTGCTGGTGGTTGAAGTGGAGAGAAGAATCTGGTGTTATGCTATAAAAGAATTCCAATGAGGTTGAAATGTAAGTTCTATTAGACTGTAACAAAATAGCTGTGATGTGACATGACTTGCTGATGTATGGGTAGATGATGTGGGAGATTATGTCAAGTGAAAGTTTAGCCTCCAAGTAGTTGGGATTAAGACGAGGAAAAAGAAGAGAAGATTATGAAGAAAAACATTTTACAAGTTGTGGGTATGTATGTATTTCAATAATAGATTTTATTGCATTAGTACATTGTTTAACCAAAGTTAACAAAAGCACAACAGCAGACAAACTAAATATATGATAAATAGAAACTAACTATATTAAAAAAAACACAGAATTTAAAACAAATTGTACAATTCTTACTCATATAATTATTATTGTATCAAAAAACTGCATAGATATTAAAAGTAATATAAGTGAACAAAGAAGATAAAAAATAGTTAGTTTTGATGAGCTATTAGAAAATACTTTTAATAAAAATTTATCAAACATTATACTAGTCATAATTAATTTCAATTCAGATGGAAAAATGAAGAATTTATTCACTAAATAAAAGTATTTAAATATAAAAAAAATAATCAGATTAAGATCAATGTAGCTTATATTATGAATGTAAATGTAAAAATAACACCAAAAACAATATTCTAACAACAATGGTTCAATTTAAATAATTAAGAAGTTGTATGCAGAAAGATACAATAAGTATTTATTATCAGTTGTGCATAAGAGTGGTGGTATTGAAAAATATGTAAGACACAGGATTAAGTGCAGGTGGTTGAAGTGGAGAAAAGCGTCTGGTGTCTTATGTGATAAAAGAATTCCAATGAGGTTGAAAGATAACTTCTACAAGACTGTAGTGAGACCAGCTATGGATGTACGGTTCAGAGTGTTGGGCAGTTGATAAGAAATGAGTGTAGTAGAGATGAGAATGCTTAGATGGATGAGTGGAGTGACTAGAGAAGATAGGATAAGAAATGAGCATATAAGAGGGGGTATAAGTGTAGCGACAATCGTGGATAAGATGAGAGAAAATAGACTTAGATGGTTTGGTCGTGTTATGTGAAGAGAAGAATCGGAAGCCGTAAGAACAGTTGTAGAAATGAATGTCGAAGGAAGAAGAGGTAGAGGAAGACCAAAAAAGAGATGGAGAGATGTTATTGAATGCGATATGAGGACAACTGAAGTGAACATAGAGGATGTGGGATATCGTGTCAAGTGGAAGTTTAGGATAAGGGTGGCCGACTCCAAGTAGTTGGGATTAAAGCGAGGAAGAAGTATGCAGAAAGATACAAGAAATATACGATTAAATAATTCAAATTATATATACCACAAATATATTATGTCTACTAAAACTGTCAATAAAAGAAAAAATATAATGAAAGATTACTAATACATGATAACAATCACAAAATACTATGATATAACTTTAAAAATAAAAGTATAATATGAGAAGAAGTGTTAGGATTATATAAGTTAACTATTTTTGTTGTAATAATTTAATTTCAATTTAAATAAACTCATAATAATGACTTACAGTAAAAAGATTTACATAAACTAGTTATGTCAAGAAAATTAAGAAAGAAAAACAAAAAAATATAGAAGTATGAAAATGAGATAAGAACAAGAAGAAATACTAATAAAAGAAAGTTGGATGTAATATTATTATGAATAGACTGCAAAAAAACAAAAATGAAAGACGTATATTTTTCAAAGTAATTAAGGGATTAATTGATAATGCACTTAGAATAATTATAATCAATAGAAGTACTCAGTGTAAAGAAATTTCCATATAAATTTTAGAATATACAGCCTTAGATAGTTTGAATTAGTGACATAAATAATAATCCATCTCATAACACAAAATAATGATGGTGCAGACAGTGTACAGTAAATTTGTTGTCATGGAAAATCTATAGAAATTAACAAACTAAACAGCAATGAAAATTGGGCAAAAAGGAAATTTTAAATGACAGTAATATTAAAATCATATGATGGTGTTGTTTTTTGCAATAGATGGAAGTAATGAATATCTAATTTAAATTATAAAACATGGTACAAAAACAAATGCACAGGTACAATTCCACTTCAATCAAGTGCAGCAAAAACGGTTGATGACAGATATTAAGGCTCAATGTCATATAGTTATGTCACTGGATGATTAGTCATTAGACTATATAATTAACTGTGGAATAAATTACTAAGTGCATTCTCCAAAAAAAAAAAATTCGTTCAGAACATAAAAATATTCAAAATTTGATAATTACTCTGAAAATCAACAAAATGATAGGAAAACAAGAATTTGCAAATTTTGTAAGAAATCATGTCATTGGAAATATGATTGCTGGATTTTGAAGAAAAAACAAAACGGAAAGAATAAAAATGAGTCTAATTCTGAAAATGTATTACTAGGCTTTTAATTCAGTGATAAGCAAAATTAGTGGTTTATATAAATGATATGTGGACTATGGTACAAGTGATTATATGACAAGTAGAAGAGTGGTTCAGAACCTATGAATCGTTCAAGATTCAATTGTCAGTATGTATTAGCGTATAAAGGTAATATTTATGTTCAAACAAAAATTGGCGAAAAATGGGTGGACAGCTATTTTCAGATGTTTTACAAGTACCTAAGCTCAAAGTAAATTTGTTTTCATATGGTGCTTTGATAAAAGTATAAGAATGATAATAGACAAAAATATTTTTACATTTAAAAGAGAAAATAGTACAGTTACTGTTGAAGCTTGTGAGAATAATTGTTTTAAAGTGAATATTGTTGAAAAAAATCTTATATTACAACAGTGGCATGAAAAACTAGGTTATCAGAATTTTCAATATGTTAGGAATTACCTAAAGCATATGGGAATTCAATTCATAGTAACAGAAAACTAACATTTTTGCAAAGCTTGTGTTTATGGTAAAAAAACAAAGAACCATTTACACTAAGCAGTACCAAAACAATAAAACCGGGTCAGATAATTAACAGTGATGTTTGTGGGTACATGAAAGAAAATTGTCTTGATAGTAAGATACTTAATTATATTCAAGTATGATTACTCTTTCTCTCTCTATATATAATATATATATTTTTTGAAACAAAAATAAGAAGTATAAAAAAGTTTAAATTATTCTTAAATACAATGAAAAATCAACTAAATATATCATTTATTACTTTATAAAGTAATAATGGAACATAAGAATGATGAAATCAAAGCTATTTTGAATAAATTTGGTATAAAACATGATATCAGTGTACTATGTTATACTGTATTAATTTGTTAAAATAACTTCTGGCTGAAGCGATAAATATAGCTGTAAATTTATTAAATCATACTGGAAACTTAGTTAACAAAGGAAAGAAACCTTATGAATTATGGTATAATAAAAGACTCAATAAAACAATTTAGAAGTATTTGATAAGGAAGTTTATGTTTATACACCAAAAGAAAACATAGAAAATGAGATATAAAGTAGAAAAGAAATATTCGTTAGATATTCAGAAGAAACTAAAGTATACCATATATGGTTTGATGGAAAAGAAACTTTCATTAAGCAGAGATGTTATATTCAAAAAAAACTTTGGAATAGAGATCAAAAAAATTAGAAAAGAAATGGTGACCAAAAGTGAAGAAAATAACATTGACAGTAAGAATAATGTTTAAAGAAAATAAAATGTGGATGAACTCAATCAATCCGCAGATCAGACTCAAGAACAAAAAAAAAAAAAGAGACTAAGAGATAGACATAATATAGAAAAACTAATAAAATATAAAACAGAAACATTTTATTCTAAATGTAATAATCCAATTACATGTAAAGATGCTATAACATAAGAAAATTAAAAAAATTGGAAAGAAGGAATGAATGAAGAAGTGTTATCATTAAAAAAGAATAAAACGTGGAAATTAGTATATTTATCATCAAATAAAAAAGTACTTAACAATGGTTGAGTATATTGAACCAAACTAAAGAAAAATGGAGAGGTTGATAGATTTGAAGACAGACTAGTAATAAGTACAGGCACAAGTACATGGAATTGATTTAAAAGAAACTATTAGTCCAGTTGTAAAGTATGATTATACGAATATTACTAGCAATAGCAGCAGTAGCCAGAGAATTAAAACTCAGACAATTTGATGTGATTTTGGTGATCTTGAAGAAGAGATTTGCATGAAGCAGCCAAAGAAATATTTAGATGGAACTAAATAAGTTTACAAACTTCAACAGGCTTGAATGGATTTAAACAAACACCTAAATACTAGAATAAAACATTTTAAAATTTGTTGTTTAACTTTGATCTATACAAAGGTAGATTACTGTGTATTAGTAAATATAAAATTTAACAATTAAATATTGTAGACATTGGGATCATAGCAGTAACAAATGATAAGCAGGTGAACGTATTAGTAAAGTATCTGAAGTGCAACTTTGAGACAAAAGCAGGTGAACTTAATCGTTTTATGAAAACTGAAAACTATTAGATACTGGATGGATTAATATTTATACATCAGTAGTTATATTGCTAATACGTTTTTGAGAGATTTAACATGGGAAAATTCAATACCCTATGTATTTTTGCAGACCCACAACACTCATTAGATGCAAATTTAACAGAAACTTTACAAGCATGGGAAGTTCCATACAGAAAATTTGCTTTAAATCTTGTCAGTCGCTATTTAGAAAAGCCTGTGATATTGAATATTGTTACATGGTAATAGTGATACAGAAAACTATACTGGTGATACAACAACTAGGCAATCAACATGATGATACAAATTAAAATTAATAAAATAATGTATAAACACGGCAATAATAAAATAGTTTGAAGTTGAGCTTTTAATTTTCCTTTGGAAGTAAACGATGATATGAGACATAATTTTTTTGAATGAAGAAATTGAAGTCAATAAAACTTTAATAAATTGATAAACAATTTAAAATTAAAACAACAAATAATATATGCTGTAGTTAATAAAACATTGTATATTAGCAATTATATTATTTTTGAACACTATAATAACAAAATGGTTCAGATAAATTAAGCTAATCAGCTGTATCATTGAGCTATTATTTTTTCTTTAAAGTTAATCAAAAAATGTGTTTTGTTTTGAAAATTTACATAAATTGATCTGAATCTTATTAAAACAGCTCCATAAGGCTATACAATGAAATTGAATTCAAAGAATTTGGAAAAGATAACTGAACAAGGTTTAATTATTTTACTTTTAAGATTTTTAAACCTATTTTAATGAAATATAAAAAATATAATACACCATAGAATAATTTTTGAAAGATGAAAATTTTAATAGATTTTGATTTACCAATAAGAAATTAAAAGAAATAACAATACATCTAAAATATAATTTTTAGTAAGAATAGGTACTTGGAATGTTGGAACATTAAATAGTAGAAGTGGAGAATTAGTAGAAGTATTGAAGTGGAGAAAAGTTAACATTTGTTGTGTGCAGGAAACTAAGCAAAAAGAAGAGAAATCAAGGTAAATAGGCGAGGGTTATAAAATAATATACTCAGGTAAGTCTAGTACAAAGAATGGTGTAGGTATAATAATGGATGAGGAGATGAAAAGTAGAGTAGTAAAAGTAGCTAGGAAAAGTGACAGAATTATGGTCATAAAAACTGATATTTGAAGAAAATGTGCTGAATGTAATAAGTGTCTATGCACCACAAGGGAGATGTGATAATATAGACAAGTGTTTTGGAGAGAGATGGATGAGGTGATGCAAGGCAATGAGGATGCGGTGATAGGCGGAGATATGAATGGACATGTAGGTAATGAGAGGAAAGGATATGAAAGAGTACATAGAGGATATGGTTTTAGTGGGAAAAATGAGGCTGGAGAAAGAATACTGAATTTCACAGTATCATATGATCTTGCTGTGGTTAATATTTATTTTAGAAAGAGAGAAGAACATTATATAACATATAAGAGCTGGAGGAATAGATTACAGATCGATTATTTTATGTGGAAGAGATAGAGAGTAAAGCGAGTAAAAGATTGTAAAGTTATACCAGGCTTGAATGTAACTACACAACATAGACTGATGGTAATGGAGTTGTGGTGTACCGGAAAGAGAATAAACAAAAATAGAGGGAATACGGGGGAAAAAATCGAAAATCCAGTGGTGGAAATTGTAAAAGAGTTTGTAAAGACGGTAAAAGAGAGGACGGTGTAAAATGTCGAGGGAGACATAAATGATGTGTGGAATAGTTTTGCTAGTTGTGTAAAGAATACTGCAAAGGAGATTGTTGGTGAGAGTAGGAGTAGAATGCCAGGAAACAAGGAAGCCTGGTGGTTGGATGAGGACGATAAAAAAATCATAGAAAGTAAGAAAAAACAAATTCAAAGTATGGCAGAAGAACAAAAGGAGAGAAGACTGGACGTAGTATAAACATTTGTGAAAAGAAGCCAAGTGTGCAGTAAGAAACGCGAAGTTTAAGAAGTATATTGTACTGAGATCGGTGTCAAGTAGAAGTTTAGGATAAGGGTGGCCAACCCCAAGTAGGATTAAGGCGAGGAAGAAGAAAAAGATAATTTTTAGTAAAATTGGATCCTTTTCTAAATTTTGAAATAAAATTTAAACAACTATTTATACTTCATAAAAAATAAATAAGTATTGGGCTAAACGGTAAATTAAAAACAAAACATTAATAATGAAAGAATAATATTGTTTATAATTAAAACAAAATCTAAGGATACAATCATAATTGAAGATTACATGAAAAATTTAAATATATGATAAATCAAAGCATGTTTGAAAGAGAATATACTTCTGTCTTAACTGAATTTATAAAAATTTAATATTTTAGTTAATAAACTAAGACAATGTTCCAGAATTATTTACATTCAAAATATTAAAACATATGGAAAACTTAATGAATAATGATTATGATATTTAAGGTATTAATGCTAAAAATCAAATAATTTCTTTTAAGAATTAATTTCTAAAAGAAAAGAAATTAGTTATATAAGCTGTTCTATTGAATCACTTTGTATACTAAGTTTATAAAACTGAAAATAGAGTTACAAAGAATAGTATGTGAAAATGATTATAGGGTGTACAATGAGATTAAAGATATTTAACAAGATTAGTCAGAGTTAAAAACTGTCAAACATTATGCACATTAATTATAGAACATTAGTGTATTTTGCATAGGGGCCATAGAAGCTTAATCTCTATAGAAACATTCGTAACCCACACTAAATTAAATTGATCACAAAAATTGAAAATATAATAATAGTTACTATTATTAATAAAATTATGATAAAATAGTGAATAATCTTATTAAAAGGGCGACATGAGGCAAAATGTATATAGTATTGATAGAATCTATTTGATATATAGTAAGGTAAATACTATGAAGACTTGTTACTACTAAAATATGCACTTAATGAAATTTATTAAAAAGATTTAAAAGAAGAAAATTTTTTCAACATAATTATAATTTTCAATTGTCATAAAAAAGACAAAATTCTCGTATGTTGCAGGAACAATATACTTCTAACAAATTACCAGGAAATAGAGATAGTAGTAGAGTTTGTATACTTTTAAAACGTAATGAGTGAAGATAGCAGAAGTAAAAGAGAAATAATAAGGGGAATATGTCAGGCTATAAATGCTAAAAAAATAAAGACTTCGTACTTGAAGAAATATCAGTAACTGCAAGGAAGAAATTTTCTGAAAACATATGGATAATAATGCTGTATTTGCAATGAAAGGTGAGTAATTTACAAAAAAAACATAGCAGAATAAACCTTTTAAGATGTGATTGTACAAAAGAATACTTTAAAAAAACTGGATATGGTAATTAATGCCAAAATATTAAAAAAAAATGTCTGAAAGAACTGTATGGACTAGTATCAAGAAAATAAAAATTTAATGGATTGCATATGTAATTAGACATTGTAGGATGCTGAAATTAATTATAGGAGGCTGTGTAAAAGGAAACAATTCTAGGGAAAGACCATGAATGGAGTATATGCAACAAATAATGATGGACCAAAGGTATTATTTTTATAAAGAAACAAATCGAACTGGGAAAAAAAAGTGATAGGGATGACTGTAGAATTGCAAGAAACCAATCTTAAGATTGAATACAAAAGTATGAGATTTATTAAAAAGATTCAAAAGAATAACATTGCACAATATTTTATCAATTAGTAAAACGACAAAAAATGTTTATGAAATTTTCATATTCTACAAATCACATTAACAATACATTTTACGAGAAAAGAAGAAATATTTAATATAATATTGATAAATATTAAGATAATTAACAAATATGATATACTATTCTGAAAACTTATTTTCCTTTATTATAAATTATACAGGCAATAGCCCAAAAAATACAATATGTACTAGACAGTTAACTTGACAACTTAAAATTATTTAATAACTAAAAATGAAACATTAATAAACTTAAACTTGATAAAGAGAAAAAGAAAAATTTAAACATAATCAAAAATTTAAATATTAAATATGTAGGCTAAATGACTACATTAAAAATGAAAAGATTGTAAAAAATCATAGTCATTATTTGCAGTGCGCATTAAACGTGGGTGAGCAGAATGAAAAATATAATTAGAAGATGAATGAGGATTGAGGAAAGGGGCAATATAGCGAGTTGAACGAGCAGGTACCCAAAAGTTCAATTTAGAAAGTAGGACAGGAGAATCAATCAAGCCAGCTGAGAGTTTAGAAAGGAAACGGATATTAGAGCCATGTCTTCTAACAGATAAGGAAGGAAGTTGTAAGAAATTTTGAATAGGAGTTAAGTCATGAGGTGGATGGGGGATATTAAGAATATGAGCCGCAAAGCGTAAAAATTTACGCTGCACTCTTTCAAGCATCATAGAGTCGGTAGCTGTGTAAGGATCCCATAAAACCGAACCATACTCAAGGATAGGGCGAACTAGTGAACAAAAAAGATTTTTTAGTGGTCTTGAGAGGTGAAATTCATGAGAAAAATTTTCAGAGCCTTACAACATACTTCTTCAATATGAAGTCGAAAATTTAAAGTAGGAGTAAGACGAAACCCAAGGTCAACTATAGAAGGAACGGAAGAAATAGGATGGTTATGAATACAGTAAGTTGAAGATATAGGATTAGAAATATGTGAAAAAGTAATTTTATAACATTTAGAGGTATTAAAAGTCAAGCCAATTGATTCAGCCCAACTAATTAAGCGATCTAGATCAGTTTGAAGTAAAATAATATCGGAACTATTAGTAACACACATAAACAATTTGAAGTCATCTGCAAAAAGGAGTATTTTAGCATGCTGTAAAACAGAATTTGCGCCATTTACAAAAATGAAAAAAAGAAGGGGAGATAGGATTGAACCTGGTGGAACACCGGAGGAGGGGGTTATCACTTCAGAAGCACAACCTTGAACATTTACCCACTGGTTTCTTTCAGTTAAACATGAAATTAACCAAGAGAAGAGTGGTTCACCAAAACCAGCGTGAAATAGAAGTTCAGACAGAATATTAAGATTAAGTTTATCGAAGGCTTTTGAAAAATCAGTATAAATGACATCTACTTGAGCATGGACAAGGAAAGAATCAGTAATGAAAGATTGCATGTTAAAGTAGATCAGCCATGACGGAAACCATGTTGTTCATCAATAAGAAAGTTATTAGTACTAGATTTAATTAAATGAAAGAGACTCAAAAAGTTTTGATAAATGAGAAATAGGACGATAATTCACAACTTGAGTAGGATCACTGGATTTAAAAAGGCGAGTAATAGAGGAAATTTTGAAAATGGATGGAAACGATCCTTCATCAAGAGATTTTGGGAAAAGCATCTAGAGTGGGAAGGATATCGAATGTCGTAGGTTAAATAGGAAGTTACCAGGAATACCGTCAGGCCCAATAGATTTATTATTATTAAGGTTAGATAGACCATTGAAAACATCATCTATTGAAAAAGAGGCATTATTAGGAAGATCGTAAAATAAATGGGGGAGGGATATTAAGAGAAGGGGAAGAGGATTGAGAAGACTGAGGAAAAATGTTTACAAAACATGTTTGACATACAGTGTACTATCGGAAACTGCGCCATTATAACTAACGCAATTAGGAAGAACAGAAGAATTATTTTTACGTACAAATTTCCAGAAAAATTTAGGGTTTGTAAGAAGGCAGATTTCAGCTTTAGCAGTATATGAACAAAAATTTTTCTTAGAAAGATATTTATAGCGTACACGGCATTGTGAAAAATTACGATAGTTATCAAGAGAAGGGGGTTTTTTTTTTAAAATTTATAATGAGTATACCTATTTTCAAAAACAAGGTTTCTCAATTATGAAATGAATTAAAAAACAACAATAAATATAATTACAATTGAATTGTAGTAAAATTGATATTTTTTTAGTTTCAAACCAAAACAACAATAATTAAATTTTTTATAATAAATAATAAAACTAATACAAAAAAGAGTAAAATTATTATGAAACATATTCAATACATAATTAAAGAAACACAGAAAATGAAGAGTAAATCAGCATTCTATGCTCTATTAGGAACGATTAATTTTAATAAAGGTGAAAAACATTTATAAAATAAGTAAGCCAATAGTAATACATACAATTTAATAATCGGTATAAATTACAAATCAATAATAATATTATAACCAAGTACCAGTAACATTAGTTGTTGACATAATTTAAATTAAAATTATTAAGTGTTTTATTGAAACAAATGATGAAGAAATAAACAAACAATCATTGATTAAAAGAGATGTGAAGAAGGTTGGATGGTACTAGAGATAATATAGCAAGGATGAATTTTTAATTAATAACTAAAATTAGTAAGAAAAGGTAATAAAATAAAAATTATTTAATATGAAAAATAAAGTGAATTTAAAATTGATGAACAAAATTTTAAGGAAAACTTTTTTAATATGAAAAACAAAAATTATTATAATTCAAAAACAATATAGAAAAGGTGTCCTATGAAAACATACTTAAAAACTAATTATTTAAAGTATTTGTTTTATAAAATTTCTAAAATAACTAAAACCTTTTTAACAAGTTTTAATGAAATATACTTATCTTTTATATGTTGATTTTCTGACCAATTCCATAATAATTTCAAAATAATATAGATAAGAAAGGCTTCTGTATTTTTTTCTTCAGATTTCCACATAAATGATTAAAACATTTTTCCTTAAAATGAAAAATAAAAAAATTAGAAAGATGATTGAATATAAGTAACTTGTTACCTATATGTTTATAGTACAAAATTTGTTTATTTTTGCTTATTTAACAGTATATAAAAGTGTATTTGCAACAGAAATTATTTATGCTATAAAGAAATATCTAATATTCCATTTTCAAAATTTTATTTAAGATAATTAAGGAGCTCCTATTTACAAAACAGTATAATAAAAATTTTCAATAAAATCAACACGTTCTTATTAACAATTTAATAATCATACTAAGAGCAATTCCACACATGACATAATGATTTTTTTATATGAAGTTTTGACAACAAAATAGGTGTTCAATGATTTCATAAAATTGAATAAAGAACATAATGATTGAACATTTTTTCAATTCTGAAAAAGTTTTTTTTTTTTATAAAATTTAGTAATAATTATACAAAGAGATTACAATAGACAACAAAATGCTTCTTTTTTTAAAATGATTTTTCCTAAAATATTAGTAAAAGTGTCCTACAAAATTATTCAATGAAGATAAGTAACTACTAAAAAAAAAAAAAAAAAAAAAAAAATTAGGTTGAAAAGTGCATGCCAAAAGAGTTTAATTATGCATCTAATCTTCTAAATTCATAAATCTAAATAAAATTTATAAAGCAACTAAATACAAAGAAAGTTATGAATAGGTTGAAAAGTGCATGCCAAGAGTTTAATTACGCATCAAATCTTCCATATCCATAATTTTGTACAAATTGTATTAATGAGTATAAAATGCATTATTACACATTAAAGTACAATTATCAGAAAAAAAATTTAGATTTAATAATACGTGCTAAAAAAGTTTAAATACGTATCTAAAATCTTTCATTTTCATAATTCTGTACATTGAATGCTTAATATGAACTGAGTATATACAGCACCATATAAACCGTATACATATTTAAGTTTATATATAATTATATAAAGTATAATTGAATTTTAAAAAAAATAAATTTAAACCTTAAATATTGTCAAAAATACATTTTAATTATTAAAATTATACTTAAACAACTAAAGTGTGGAGAGGTATGATTACAACGTATCTTCTTTATTATTTATTATCCTCATGTAACAATTCATCAGCACAATTTATAATTATAAAGACTTACACCTATATAAAATAAAAAATCATACTTTATTTAATTATGATTTATACATTTTAATAAATCATCAAAAATAAAAATACATTAAGTTTTTAATAATTATATAAAAAAAAAACGTACCTTTAGCACAATTTAACACTTTTAGTTTTAGACAACCACGATGTATTGAACATCATAGTAAAATGAACGTTAACTGAAAATTTTAATGTACTGATGCCGAAATATTCATAGAACTTAATAACCTTAAAACTTTATTGGAATATCATGATAGGTCAAAGAGAATAGAAGTATTTTATTTCAAGGAGATCTGCCGTAGTTAAATACTGATTAATTAATAAAAACGGTAAAATTAATTCACTAATTTTAACATGAGTTTTCATTAATATTAAGTTTAAAGTACTTCATTTTTTTTTGTAAAATATCATTGTAATTAATTTTTTTACTTATACTTATTATTTTATTATGCTGGGTTTTTTTTTGTCTGTAAATAACACGTAATCGTTAACACTCGCTCCTATTGAACGAATTTTGTTAAAAGAATACAAAACGTAACTAATTTTATATACTTTAACATAGTAACAGAATATTTGTACCATTCAAAGCTAAATCAAATTTAAGGCATTTTTAGGTGCTTTATTTTTAAGGTATTTTTGATAATTAAAAAAAGAAAGACGTTCCGGTGATTATTCCTCTGTGAGTGCAAATTACCTCTTAAGTCAAAAACCGTGTAAATTTTGGTAAATTTGTTATATAGAGTTTTCAGTAAGTAAGGATACGGGTTCCTATTATTCTCATTGTTTAAAACAATTGACCTGCTTCTTACTTACTTGATCACTCTGTATATTTATACAAATCTGTTTATTAATACTGATAAATATTAATCAATACTAATCTAAAAAATGACTCAACACCACTTTACTGGATACCTGCTGTACTTTTTTATCACTATTGTTATTGTGTATATCATAGATTGTTCTTATTACTTTTATAATCGTTTTTATCGATTTGATTTTTCCTAATTTTTAACTTGTTTGTTATATAATCGGTAAATTTTTGCATTTTCAGTTGCAAAATATTCCTGAAAATGAAAAATTGATAGCTAAATTTTTGCACATGAGTTCGAAGACATGGGGGTTCTTAATACTTACTAATATTTGAATCACTGATTTTAGAAATAATAGCTAATAAGTTATAATATTAATAATGTGGAACATAACAGTTAAACCCTACATTTTCTTTGTTTATTACATTGGCGTTTCTTATTTAAATTTGTTACCTTTAAGTTTTGCAGCTTAACATACATTAATTACTTCGTTTAATTTATTTTTGTTAATTCAATAGGTTAAGTAGTTTTATAAAAAATTAGCAAAAGTTGGGTTTAGCAATTTTTAGAACGCAATAGTGAAAAAGCATATTGTAATTTGTGTATAGAAAATGAAAATGAAAACGAATTTCGTGCAATTGTGGATCAATAGGATCGCTAGGAAGACACTTAAAAACTATAAGTAAAGGAAGAGCAATAATTGACTCTTTATAATAACTATAAGATAATGTAATAACTTCTAAAACTGTATTCTAAAAGTCACTCATTTTTTACAGTTTTGAAAAAAATAAATTTTCGTATTTTACATAATTTAAAAAATTCAATAAAATTAATAATATACTGATCAAACTATTTCACGATTAACTACTTTGTTAAGTTTATATTCTAAATTCGTTTTATTTGACTAACTTCGATAAAATAATTTAATCATTAATTAGTTATTTAATTATATATATTAAGTTTTATTTTATTAATTAATTATGTTGAGAATAACTTAAAAAAAATTAATTTTATCAATTTGATAGTTTACCATACATATACGAAGGTAAAATAAGGGAAAAAGGTAGTGATGCCTCCTCTTGTATAACCACCAGTGTAAAAAATAACTAAATAAATTAACATACTCACCTTGTCATTTTTCACTTGGGTACTTTTGTTATGACAGTGACTATTTATAAAACTTCTAATACAATTTTAATCTTCAATATTTCTCTTTTAACGTTATTAAACCTTTAAAATAAAAAAAAAAACTTGTATAAGTTTTTATTTTATAACCATTAAAAATGAAGTACAAGTATTAGTTATTTAAACCAACAATAATTTCCGAGCAGATTTCAGCAAAAAAAAAAAAAAAATGAATACCAATGTTTTCTTTTAAATGGAAAAATTTACTTTTTATTATTATTATAAAAAAATAAATCGCTAGCCGAGACAAATAGCATCACATATTTTCAATTTATCTTTATTTATATGTCCATATAAATACTTCGTCTTCAATGAACTTATATCACTGATTAACACGTCTAAAAATCACAAATTATATTCTTAGTTAAAAATTTTACCTTTAAAATTTGAAGAAGTTTATTTTGTATTTTTTTTATAATGTGATAAAAATAATTATTGAAAAGGACTTACTTTTATATTTTTAATTTCAAAATTGTTAGCTATAGTGTTTTAAAATTACATAAATAAAAACAATATCGTTTTTTTAGGTAATTATGTAAATTTAATTAATATTTTAGATAATTATTTTTCTTTAGAATTCGTTTTTTGAAAAACTGGTTCAAAATATTTTATAATTAAAATTTGTTTACAGAATTTTAAGTACAAATACCTACAAAACAGTCTGCTGAAAACTCGACACAACCTCAATTTAGCCATTTTCAGACTAAATAACAACACCATACAATTAGCTTGAAGAATTTAATATTTTTGCAATTTGAAAAAGACAAATTCATCAGGTGCTGACAAAAAAGTTGGTGTTAAATGTTTTAATCGAGTGTTGGTTTTTGACATTTTATGGAGATCATTGAACCTACAAAATATGCCAAGAAGAAACAATGAAAGCCCGTCCTAAAGGTTTAAGATTATCAGTTCAAGAAATCATACAAGTAACTCGAATAAAGCTGTAGTATGCACATCTGACTGCTGGACATTATTATCTCGAGATAACTATATAATGGTTAATGTACATCCGATTGATGATCAGTGGTGTTTAATGTTGTACATACTTCCAACTTATTAAATGGATTGAAGTTGTAAAACACGATGGAATTCAGTTTACCTAATGTTAGATCGACTTTATGATGATTAATATGCTGTATTAAATGTATAGGCTGACCTTTTAGTTACTACTACTATGACAGCAAAAAACTAGAAATCACTAAATTAGGATGGGTTTTAATAGAAATATTGGTAAATTTGTTTTTATTGCAATTTTATCGACAGTTTTCTGTGAGTTTTTTTGTGGAGAAAATCATTTACCTGTGCTGATGGTTAGACCACTACTTTGTAGAATTATATAAAATCAAATTGTTTCGTGGGATTTATTGAAAATTGCAATTTAAAAACTGTACAAGTGTTAAGCAATAAGAATCAAGGAGCAATGTCGCTCATAAAATGTGAACGCAGTTTACGAACTAAAGATAGCAAAATTGGCTAAAATGTAGATATCACTACTTAGATAGGCAGAGCATAGAGATGGTTGGAACTTAGCCCTATTTCATAGTTCGGTTTTTGTCGATGACAGAAAATACCTAATCAATATGATCGTATTAATCAAGTTTATAACATCATTCATTTTTTGAAATCCTATAAAAGACGACATTGTTCTATAATTTAATGAATTTGTCAAAAATTACTATTCAGTTATTTGCAGTATGCAAACAGCAATTGGATGGTTATAGTTAAAATATTTATCACTTATTTTTCATCCGTTTTTGTTGATAAGCGCAGCACAACAGTGATGTGTGTATGAGCATTTGTGATGTGCAAGCGCGCCGGCTCGAGAAAAACGACCAGAAGCAGGCAAGCAGTGACTTCAATAAAGATGAGCAGTATCCAAACGCGCTTCGCTCGACAACCGTTCGCGTTTTCTACAGCGATCCGCTAACGCCACACGTTCGCCGGTATAAATCATACTCGTAATTTTACCTTGTGCTCAAACTGTTCGATACTCTTGTGGTACAGAAACAATAATTCGTTCTTTCGTTGATAAAACTCAAGAGGTAGAAATTCGGATGTAAAAATGCGGTCTTCCGTAAGGAAGAACCGAAAAAGTCGAGTCCGATCATTACGAGACAGTCGGGCTAATCGTTTCACGTGTACTGCAGCAATTAAAAAAGCTGCTGTCGTCGCTCTAACTGTTTCTCAGGTAAATTGAGAGGGAACAAATTTGTATTTTTCATCCGATTTGGCATACATTGTCATTATTATTACTAAGGGGTTGATGATGTAAAATAATTGCTATAGCAATCATTCCAGAAGTATAAAAATGGTCCTTTTGAGAACTCCTAGGAATTTTTAAAATAAATAATAATCTCGCAAAACAAAGCCAACCAGAATTGGCATTGTTAATATTTTGTTTGGATTTTAGAAAAATCTACAATTTATTTACACAGAATATTAGCTAGTTCGATAAAACAAACGCACCTTAATTTCTAAAAGCTTAAGTATTGTATAATAATATCACTAACACTTAAAAATGAAATTTTAGAAAAAGTATTTTTAAATGTAGTTAGGATACTCGAATATCATTCAAAGATAATAACACTGTGCTCAATCACTAATAAAAGGTTCATATAAAAGTGATCTGAAAATTTACTTGAGATGTTTACTAAAGTATAAAACGCGCACAATACTCGTCACTTGTTAATAATTTGCTTAAAATAGTTCAATGAAGTTTTTACTCTATATTGTATATATATTGTCTATCATTTTTTTAAATAACTTAAAATTAATAAATGCCTATATCTTTAGTACTTTTATGTAATACGAAAAAAGTAACATAGTAATTATTATTTCAAAGCTGATTAAGGAACAAAATCCAGAATATGTCACAGTATCAATAAAAAAATAATATTAATTATTTCAATAAATTTATATTATTTTAAGAAAACTCATAACTAATTGCATGAAAATATGTAGGCAACTAAATTGGTAAATTTTTATGTACTCAGATCTATTTATTTGAATTTTAATTAATCATTTAATAAATAAGCATTTAAATGTATAACTCTAAAACATGAATTTTTATTTTTCGGTTACATATGAAAGTATCAAACAAGCTGAAAAATATTTTTATTTTGCCAAAGCCAGAGAAATATTACAAATATGTTATTTAAATTGAGAACAATAATAAATAAAAAGTATCGATTCTGTAACAAGAAAACAAATATAGTTTGATGATGAGGAGAAATGTCGTTATACGACGTTGTCAATCTATAGTGCGGTAAGTTTGTTATCAAAGTTTCGGGATTGATAAAATTGTATAAATATTCTTAAAAAAAAAAAAAAATCTAACGTCGTCGCTTTGATATGGAAATAACCGTCTCTGATGAATATTTCTCTATTGCCTACTCCATTTCTTCTTATTTTTACTCGCCGTCACAATTATTTTAAAAGTAAGCTAATGAATAAATTTGTTACAGTCATACTATCTACAATCTACTTAACACGTGTTGAACGAAAAAGTGATTTAGATTTCAAACGTTTTGTTCTAAATTAATCAAATTTTTATTAAAAATAGTTAGTAAAATATTAAAAATTTACTATCAATATAAATCTCATAATAATGTACACTCAAAATAATATGAATTAAAAATTAAAAATTATTTCATGAAATTACTAAAAATAAAAAATGACAATAATTAATAACAATTTGTACTATAATTTAATATATACAAATTTTCTTAGAGTGTTGAATTCTTATTAGTATTGACCTTAAATTTTGAACTATTACAATAGAATAAAATTTATAGCCGGGCTTCATTATATTATGCCATTAGATCCATTGGTCTATTTTATTATATATTAGATTAGTTGAAAATTTCATCATTTTAAAATTTTTAATAAAACAAATTAAAAATACAAAACATTTTATGTTGATTTTAATTGAAGCAATTTTTACATATTTATAGTAAAATACAGTTTATTTAATTTTTAAATTAGGATATAAAAACGATCTATAAAAGAATGTTTTTGATTATATTCCAGACAATGATCTTGTTTAAATATGTACTTAATTAAAACAAAATTGCACTTAAAATACATTTTAACTCAAATATAAGTAAACAATAGGGTTTTTCTCGTTCTTGAATGTTTGTGCTCTTAGCAATAATACGCGTTAGATGTCTGAGGTCCATTTTACCCACTTCTTGTTACCACTATACAATTGTTTATTTTTAATTTCGAGTAAAGAATTTATGTACTTGATATTTTCAGAATTTTGTATTCAAAGAACAAAAATTTTTATTACGCTTGAATAAATATTTTATGTATTGTTTATAGTTCATTAAGATCAGTGAGCAATTTAAAGTCTAAATCGAATAATGGGTCAATGTATGATATTTTAAGATAATATTAAATAAACAATTTTTTTTTTATTAATACTTGCAAAACCTTAATATAAACAATCAAAACTGTATCAATATTGAGGAGATGAGTATCGAGAAGTTCAAGCTAAATTATAGTAGATGCAATTTTATTTTGTCTGTAGTACTTATTATACATATATACATTTATAAAAAAATAATATTATATGGATATAAAAATATTTTTTTTGGCATCAATCATAATATTCAAACAGAATATATGAAAATAATTCATCTATTCTGTATTTATTTATTTATTTTATTTTTATTATTTTAAACAAAAACTATCACTTCAAGGAATATTAGATATTACTATAGCTAGGAATTAATGCATTTATAAATTTTGTTTAAGCCACATTGAAAAATCCCAAGTTTGTACAGATTTTTTATAGGTTATATAGTAATGTAGAAATATTTATGATTTTAGGGTTGGATAAACCTATCTAATCACCCATAAAATTATGAGCTCGGTAACAGCACATTACTAAGTTTTTAAGTTAATTAATAAACATTTTGTACTGACTGATATTATGTTCAGAATACTTTATAAATGTATATAACTCCTAGACCTAGAATTGACATTGCCAAATGGGGTTTTACTAATTAAGACATTTAATAACACATAATAAATTATTTATTTTGTTTTAGATAAATGACTGTTTATATTAGTCACTAGCTAGTCATTAAAAGGTTAAAACGTTAAGATAATGTAATTCTTTTCGGTAATTTTTTACTTTATTTTAAATTTTACTTTGTTACTTTTTTTGATGATTTAACTATTAATTTGAATAGATACTATTTTTTAACCTGAATAACATGTTAACTTCAAATAAATTGCAACTATGTTAAAATAAAATATTTTTTTAGTTTCTTCAGAAAAATATTCATAATTTAGCTCTTAATTTAACTTGGCGAGTTAAAATAATATGTTGATTTTATAAACCTTGATTCTTATAAGTGAATAATATGTAGTAAATATTTATTTATAGTTTTACTTGCCAGCGAAAATAAGTCGTTATATCAAAAAAGAAAAAATAATGAATACTTACAAATATAATCGAATGAAAATTAACATATAAAATTTCCTTAATATTGTTCCTTTATACATATTTAACTTTATAAAAGTATTATTAATTCACTTTAGAGAAAAAATTTCTTTTGATTCACTCTTTTTTTAAAAAAAGTTATGAAATCTTAAGTAAAAAAAAAATTTTAAAGTTCTAAAAATTATTTTTAAAAATTTAATATTTTTGGGAGATTTCAACCATTTATGGGGAATAAGGAAAAACTTTTCAATTTTTGAGGTTAATGTCTTTAACTACACCCAGAGAAAAACTTCGATCTATATAATAAATTCATTGTTCAATTTGATAAATATATCATTACTATTGAATCAATGATATATTTATCAATATGATATTTTTTTTTCTTGTCTTGAACAATAATTATTTATAAGAATAGTTATTTTGTTCGTATTAATAAAACATTATCATAAACCCTTGATAAAATTTCTCTTTCAATTTTGATTGAGGTTTTTCTTTGGGTGTAGTTACGATTTGTAATCTTTTAACGTATCTTTAAAAAAATTTGATTCAGTGAGAGCTAAGAAAAAGTAGTGACAGACACAAACAAATATAAATAAATAAGACATCATGATACAATTAATACATTCATAGACAGGCATCGAACGTAAAATAAAGTTGACATCCCTTTAAACATTAGATACATAATAGATATTTAACGAATAAAAACCATAAAAAATTATTATTGTGAGAGAAATTGATAGGCTAATATTAAAAGAATCATCATTTGTATAGAATATTTACAAATTAATAAAAAATTCAATATAGTACGAATGCAGCATAGGAAAGTTTTGCATTTTTTTATATTAGTATTGATTGATATTTAACAGTGATTACAATAATTATTATTGTTGTAAAACATCGATAAATCTTATTCTTCATCTACCTCGCCTATATACCATTTACTTGGAGTCGGCTAACTTAATCCTTAAGTTCCACTTGACACAATCTCCCACATCATTTACGTACACATTAGCAGTTCTCATATCGCATTTTATAAAATTTCTCCATCTAAATTTTAGTCTTCCTCTATCTCTTCTTCCTTTAAAATTTATTTCTATAATTGTTCTTACAGCTTTCGATTCTTCTTTCCTCATAACATGGCCAAACCATCTAAGTCTATTACAACACTCCCGTGGAAAAGGATAATACTGCTGCGTCCCTTTGTCACATTTGAGGGGCGATTAATGAGATTAATTATATTTGGCAAAAATTATATAGTTTATTACTTAAAAGATTAATTTCTCAAAAGCGATAAGTCACTTTTCTTTTTTAATCATATATTAGATTTAATAATTTTAAATAATTTAGAATGATCTAAGTAGTCCAATACTACTATTTTTTTTGAAAATTGTTATTTTTGGCTTTAGAGCCCAAAAACTGCAAGAAATCGAATTTTTGCATAATTTTTTTTTTCATTTGATATACATTGTATTAGCTTTAGCTTTATGTAAGTTTAAAGGAGTCAAATTTTTTAGAACGTTATCAAAAATTGAAAAGAAAATATTGATATGATTTTAAACTCACATTATCTTGTTTAGTGATTGTATTTCCAAAAAATTATCGTTCGAAAGGCTAATGTTATAGTTAAATAGCACAAATTTCAGAAACAACTTTCTTTTTTTTAATGTGTGGTATACAAAAATACTTTAATTTTGATTTAGTTTTGAATGATGTAGATGTTCTATTGCTATGTAAAAAAATTAAAATATGCTAATATTTCAAAAATTTGTATGACTTTAACTTTAATGTCCTATAATTCCTATTAATCATTACTTTGAGTAGTGTTTCTTTTTTCATTTTAAAGTAAATTGTATTACCTTTAATTTAATATAGGTTTTTTAGGACATCAAAAATTTAAAAGAAAAAAATGTTGATAAATTTTTTAGCCCCACAGAACATTATATAATAATTGGATTTTTAAAAAGAGCATGTTATGAGCAAAATCTATCCAGTTTTCAAAAAATTACTTCAATATTAATTGAAAACTAAAAATATCAACATTGAGTGATTTAAGTTGACTGTAATTGTTTGGGACATTTTCCTTAATACGGGAATCAAGAGAAATTTTTCAAAATTATGGCGTCGATAACATTAATTAGATATTTTTTGTATTCTTTTGACATATATTTGATTATAATCAGTTTTATAAGAATGCTGTAATCATGTGTATTGATAAAAAGAGAACACACCAGAATAAATCTAATACTTTCTTCGCTACGCATCGAAACTAATATGCCTAAAATTAAAACAAAGTAAAATAAAACACAAAGCCCATTGATTTTTCAATAATACGTGCCGGAATTTAACAATAAATTCCAAAGTCATCTAAATACTTAATGTCTCACAATCTGTGGAATTAATACATTGAATACAAGAGATAATTTTTAAATTAATAAACGGAGATCAATTTTTTGAAAGTTTCTGAAAATGTAGTTTTATAAGGAATTCTTAAATTATACCATAATGTAGCCATGGATTTTTTCTCAAAATTTTAATGCTATTCATCGTGATTATGGGATATCGTGTCAAGTGGAAGTTTAGGATAAGGGTGGCCAACCCCAAGTAGTTGCGTTTAAGGCGTGGAAAAAGAAGAAGTCTCATATGAAGATGAATCTTCGTTGCCTATTTTTTTATCTGATGGGGACTTCATTTCTGCAACATTGGTGTTAAATTCATTGATAAACAAGATCATAAGAGATGAAAATATACAGTATTTGATTTGTGACATATTTGTTTATAAATAGTGTTAATGATAAGAAAAACTTTAAATTATTAGCCCGAGTACAGAATAAAGATTTTCAATAATTAATTAGTTTGTACAATGAGATCTTTTTGTCAATATGAAGTTTTCACGGACATTCCAGTGGAATAACTTGTTATTAAATTGTTATAATAATAAATTATTTAACTGCTATGTACTTGTTTATTTAATTTTGCAAGCTTTCAACCTTAACTCGGCTGATTATTTTTGTTTTCAAATTATTTTTTTCAGTTTTGTAAATTATTATTAAGTTTACTAAAAATATTAATAATATACAATTTAAGATAATTGAACAAAAAGGTAAACAAGTTATTGAAAATGTCAATAGCATTAAAAACTTAGTGTTTTTATATTATGAATACTATAATGTATTCTTGACATTTATGTTAAAATCATTGTTTTTTAATTAAGAATCATTTTATAGATATATCGAAGAAAGAGATAGTTTAAAGACAAACAGAACTAATTATGTTAAACTTTTTATGTTCGTTAACATTTCATCAAAAAAAATTCTAGTTTTTCTGAATTTCTATAAACATTATGGAAAATGATTTCTTTGTTCTATTTAAAGTTAATTTCAAGTAGATGATGTCTACTAATACATAAAAAGAGCTTAATGAAAATTGAGTTAATAAATCATTTATTATAAATGTAAACATGTATTATTTAGAAAACTTAATAAATAATTGAGTATAACATGTATAAAATTCCAAATAACACTTTGATGTATAATGATTAATAAAGATTCATTTTATTTCTAAGCAAGAAAAGTAATTTTAATCAACACATTTTCAACGAACAATTTTTAATTATTTTCATGTTTAAAGTGGAATTCATTAACTCCATTTACTAAATAAGTAAACTTCTTTTTGTTTAATATTAAATTACATTTTCTAAAGTAGCGAATTTTCTTAATCAGATTATGTACTAATGTTACCATACAGAGTGATTCACTTATTAAGAACCACTTAATTAACAGAAAAATAATATTAATAATATGCTTACTGATTTCTTTTAGTTTAATATATCTCTCGATTTTTTAATCATAAAGTTTTTTTTATGTTCATTCCTTATACTTTATACGGATGTCAATTTTAAATTTTCAAATGGCAACTCACATATTTTATTAGTTTGTTCATTAGATAATGATAATGATCTATTTAAAAAAATGACTCGTCGAAATAATTTTTGGACCAGTATTTCGGAAATTAATGTCATATTTATATCTTAGAAAAAGGAAGAGTACGACAGGGAAATAGTTATAAAAATAGCAGCACTCACTCTTCCCTTCCAGTAATTACTTTAAATTGTTCATAACTTCTAAAATACTGGTTAAAAAAATGTTATCGACTAATCATTTTCTTATGTAGATCATTATCTAATAAATAAATAAGCTAATTAAATATGTATGTTGCCATTTGAAAAGTTAAAATTTACACCCGCATAAGGTATAAAGAATGAACATAAAAGAAACTTTATGATTAAAAAATTGAGAAAAATATTAAACTAAAAGAAATCAGTAAACATATTATTAATATTATTTTCCTGTTAATTAAGTGGTTCTTGATAAGTGAATCACTCTGTATATCACACATCTCTTACTTTGTGCATTATCTCTTTGGCAAAGTTTTCCTATTTGTAATATTTACACATAAATAATCTACTGTGGTCACTGAATCTGTTTTATTTATATTACTTGGGAAGACTAAACCCGTATTTTGTATTGACTACCACTATATTAAGCATTCTCTTAAATTAGTGATGAAATAACCGATCCGAATAAAGTAAATGCGTTTCAGCGATCGATTAAAATACTTTACTTCACATGTAAAGATATATATATTTTTTAAAAAGTTTTGTTTATATTTTATTTCAATACACATTGTATTATAGTTAAATTACTAATTAGTTTCAGTCATTCAATCGACCATAGAATACTTCATTAAATAATTCTTTTGTTTATTTACTAATAGCCAAGATTTTTCATCCTCTACTTTTTTCGGTTAATGTTTTTTTAAAAAATTCAGAAGGTAATGTAGTTTTATAGTTGGTCATTTTTTACTATACGAACATGCTATCCGGTACCTAGGTTTTTCTAAAAGCTTTTGTAACTTACTTTAATCATAGAATATACAGAATGGACACTGATAAAAATTTGCATAGCTAATATAAGAAAGTAATTTAATCAATTGGATATTTGATGTAAGTAAATCAAAGTAACCAAATCACTAATTTTAAATTATATAACTCTATTTCATCATTCAATATTAATTTTTTTTTTTACAAATTTAAAATTTATTTTAGTATTTAATAGGAATATATATGTATTAAGCATATTTAAATAATGTGTTTATGGGATAATTCCACATTTTTATAAAACTAAATAAATTTTTATTTGTATAACTTTAGTAAAATTGATGACATCATATACAAAAAAATGGCTACCAATTTTTGTTACTTAAATAAGTGTCCGAAATATGCTTTAACTCTTTTTAAAATGTTTTCAAAATGTTATAATGTACAAAGGACAATAAATAATATGATAAAACATTTAAATACGCGTGATTGTCTTTATGTTGAGAAAAATACAATAAATAATGAAATAATATAATAATAAATAAACCTTCATTTATTGTAGAATAAAGTTTAACGGCAACCATTAACGAGGGATTAGATGGTTTTAGAAAAATGTGTACAAATGGATATGAACAGTTTTATGTTCACAAAGGAAGGAAATACAAAAATGCAATGTATTACATTTAAGTATTTTCCCGAGAAAAAGTTCTCACGTAAAATTTTTATTTACCCTTAGTGAAACTAAATATTTAATGCTTATTAAAAAAATGGCAGCTGCTTTCAGCACTGTTACACTTACTTGACACTTGTACAAAGAAATCATAAAACATTCAATAGTTTCTATTTGTAAAAGGTTTGTTTGATCTTAGACTGTGCAAATTTAACGTTACAGTCTGTGATTTTTAAATTTTAACTATAACTATAAACATTTTAAGAATTACAAATAAAATAAATTTCAACGTCTGATATTTGAATATTTATATTATGTCGCTACAGATGTATATAATTACATTCATGATTTTTTTTTTTTATGAAATGGATTTATTTTTTCTATCGTAAAAATGTGCGCGTTTTCTCATAAGACAGTTCAACTATCATGAAACATTTCCCAATATTTGTCGTTTATTTTAGTTAGAACTATCATTGATTATCAATCACTTACAGATTTCACGATCTGACGATGAACAAAAATAAATGTGCGCATTTGAATTTCTTTGATGTTGTGTATCATTTATCGAACATTTAATAGTGGGCCGTTGCTAATATACATAACCTTTTCCGCAACATCATTTGTGTTCGCGAACGCTTAGTTTCACATAAATTAAAACTAAGATTTTAGCCCCGAGCCAAAGAACGAAAGGGTTGGAACGTTTAGGGATTACACTTATTGCGGGTTACGGCAATATTTTATCATTTCCTCTAGAAACTTGCGATGAATATAATAAAAGATTCACTTAAATAGAGTAGGCAAAATGGTTGCAGTTAATTTTTAACGCAAATAATCCAAGTCAAAATGCCGAAATAGTTTTACTGTAATTACAAACTTGACATATTTCTACCTCTATTTTAGCTTGCATCCACCATCGTAAATGTTTGACGTCATTTTTGGACCTTCTTCATAAGGAATACTATCGAAGTTACATTAATTATACCAACAGAATATCACTGTATGTTTAGGTTTACTCAGCCCATCATATTTCATTAATTATTACTCTTGCAGCCATTGGTTCAAACGATCCTCCTAGGAAGCCTAAAACCGTTTTTAAAATAATTAGTTATTTGGAAGGATGTTTAAGTTGCAAAACAGTGTTCTACTTTAATTTTGTTACGGTACAATGTTAATTATATTATTATATTTAAATCTTTGCACAGTTGAAAATGTTTCCGTCTAAAAATTTATTATATTTCTTTATTATAATATTATTAATTTTGAATTTTTGATAAACAATTTATTATGACTTAAGTAATTTTCTAGAAGCACGTAAACATAAATCATGATGAATGTCTCTCGAGAAAATTACAGTGGAATTTATTTCAGTATTAAGTAATTCTCGTTTGAGATTTACTGAACTCTAAGCCATCAGCTTATTTATAATTAAAATTGAGTCAAAGGATTTTCTCGAAGTCCAACAAAAAACTAACGAAATGTTAATTGAATTTAATTGCAGAAACTAATTGAGATTGCGATAGTTTATAAATATGCGGCATTTAATAAAAATATGAGTATTGACTATGAGAAAAATACCATAATTGGTACAAATTAAAAACAAACTAAGCATATTTGTTAAATGGAAATTAAGTTAATATTTTCTAAGTAGAACTTATTATTGAAACACGATGAATAATATAAGAAAAATTTTAAATAACAGGGTAAAGGACGATTATAATTAAAACATTTAATTTCAATATAACGAATGAAGTTTATGTTATTTCATGTTGGAAGCCTTATAAATAAAAGAATCTAAGGACTTTACTAGAATAATTACATGCGCTTAGTTAAATTGTTTTAGTTATATATGTTTTTGTACTATTAGATAAATAATTGTAAACAAATGTGTAACAATTTTAGTGGTAATTAATGGAACGGCATTTGTGGACATTTATAATATTCTATATTACACTTACAGCAGACACATAACAAAAACAAATGTCGACCCACTTATGTAATCAGTCAAATCTTTACCGTTTGTCTACTACACATTAGCTAGGAATGATTTTTTTGTTGACCATTAGTTCAAAAACAGATATAAATAAGATTGATTGAAAGTCATATGGACAACTGTTTTATTTTTGGAACGATAAAAAAAGAATAGTTTTTTGACGCTTTATAAATATTGACTTGGAAACTTGGTACCAACTTGATATTTTTGTATTTCGTTATCTAATGATGTCTGTTTTTAGTTTACTTTTTTGTATCAACGAATAACTTTCGGTTCAATAAAATCATGTAATAAGAAAACCTTACGAATCTACACTAATATTATTATTATTTCAACTTCCAAACACGACTATGGAATAGGTTATTTTTGTTTTCCTGTTGACTTTTATAGAATAAAAACGTCTACCGTCACTCTTATTCTCACACAAATGATGCATAACACTCGTCATGAGAAAACAATATTTTGCGTGAATCTCCTGACGAAATTGAACGTTATCCAATCTGTTTCCATAATATAGTACTCTTTATCGTTAAAAAATTTAAACAATATTTTTTTAGTTGTCAAACACGCCAATCTTTAGCGAAAATAGGAAAATATTACAGAGATAACTAAAATAAAAAAATATTCCTCCTTATATTTTTAAATGTAGAATAAAATAAATAAAATTGATACGTTCAATCTAATAATTCTAGAAATTATTAAAATTGTATTGTTTCAGTAAATGTTATTTAGCTTAGATCATATTAGAAGGTGACAATATGATGATATAATTATAATTTATAAAACAATTTCAACTTATGTCAATTATGTAACAACAAAAACTTTTTTAAATAGGTCAAATAACTAAAAAAAAAACGATAGAGGATTTAAAATAATTATTTTTAAGTTTTCATTATTTTTCGCATCATAAAAACATATTATTTTATGTTTAACTTCAACTTTGCTTTTACATTATGAATTATCAAAATTAATATTTATAGGATATCAATAAATATAGATGACTATTATATTATATTATACTATTATATTTATTTTTAAAAAGAAAATAGATTGATAAAAAAATGTATTTATTTTTTAATCTAAATTTTTTTTGACAGACAAATTCAAAATTATATTTATTTTAAATAAATTATAGTCGATTTATTTTAAGTAACATAATTAATGTAATAATATATTTATTTTAGTTTATACGATAATACCATTAGTGTTTCACATAATTGCTTTAGTTATTGATTTTTAAACAACTTTACTAAACTTAACTATGCTATATTATCAAAATTTTTAATTTCAACAAATATTTAAACTATTGATACATCACTGATATGTTTCATCAATGACAATAAGTTTATTGCAATGAGATATTATTAGCGTATAATTTTTAAAGTGAAAAATCATAAAATAACATCAACATTCCATAAACACCTTCGATCGTCGAACACAGTAATTTTTTAAAACTATAAGTTCTATAATTAAAATACGTCGTCGCATAATGCTAACAATTTTAAAGGTGGGGATAAGTCGACAAGGGATAGAAGATGTCATTTTGGCATGGATGGCATTTTCAATTCTATTCGTGTGACACACGTGTACCTCTTTTCAAACTCTCACATCAAGAGTTTACTAGTAGTTTTTTTACAATACACCAATAATAATCGTTTATCTAAAAGTATTATTGGATATTGAGTAATATATATTTATGTATTAATATAAATATTGTATAAATGTATACAAAAATCATACGTGAATATTCATAATGTAATATATGTATTAAAATTGATATGATCTAACAAAATTTAGAACGTAGCGAATTAAATATATTCATTTAACTTTGTTACTAAATTTTATTTTGTAATTTTATGCTTTAAAATGTTTAATATATATATATATTAATATTTAATATATCAATAATATTTTCGATAATTGTTGTGGTTTTAAAATGTACTAAGTATGCTTTAAAAAATTGTTTTTATTTTATCTAAGGGTATGGTTCATTACCAAATTATAATTTTTATCATTTAGAACTTTAGTTTTAAAAGTTTAAATTATAATCGATAGAATCTAATTTGAATAAAGTTATTATAGCAAATTAATACTTAAATTGATTCAAAGAACATATATATATGTACCATGATATATTTGCTTAGGAAAAGATCATAGAGTAGCTAAATATAACCACTTGAGATTTTAATAATAGGTGACGGTTTAACTTAACACAATTGAAATATTGTGCTAAAGACTAGTTATTAAGGTTGTTGGTTAGTAAACAATTTACTATTGTCCATTTCAAAGTTGAAACAACAAATATATTAAAATATACAGTACTTTATGAATTAATTTAGATAAATTTTTATACAAAATAATCTGTTATTTTCTAAAATATATGTATTTAATTAATCAAAAATAAGGTTAAATGTTTATAAAAGAAGAAGTATTTATGTGCTCTGAAATATTTCAAAATATTAATATGATTTTGAGATTGTAGAAACTCTATTTTTGAAATAACTCATTTTTAAATTTTCAGTATGTTTTTACTCATATATTTTATACAAGTTGATATAAAATGAAAATATGAAATACCTAAGCCTTTGAGGGAAGAATTTTAAAATTAAATCCATAAAGTTGCGTAGGTAAAAAATGAAAGCAACTTGTTTTGATCTACTGAAATATCCTCAGGAGAAATGGCTACTTACTTTTAATGCGAGTGGGAGTCAAAAGTTTTCCAATCTCCAGAATGTTCTAATTGTTATCAATACATTAGACGAATTTCACTATTTTTTTTTTAAGTTTTAAATTTATTGTCTGTTTTATGAGTTACTGTTTGTAAAAAAAATCTGTAGAGGAACAAAATTAAACATCGTATCACTTTATTTAAAATTAAAACTACATTGAAAATATTAATTTAAAATTAAAAAATAATAAGAATATTTAACTCAAAAAGTCACAAAAAATGTCGCGGATACTGTTTTCGGAAACAATGTTACCATTATCAACGCTAAACACATACGAACAATAAATGTTTAGTGTTACTTAACATTATTAATACTAAAAAATTATGCTAAATAATTACTAAACATTTTTTGTTTCAATTGATCTTTTTATGAATGCGTTAAAGCTTTCGTGGATTGTCGTGTTGCTTGAAATGTTCATAAATGTATTCACGTTTTCAGTTATGAGCTGACGTTTCAGACTCGTTGCATAGTCCATTTTCAGAGAAATAGTTACAGGCTCGTGGTAGTAACTATATAGTGATCTTTTTGTTTTTATTTAGTTGTTTTAGCGGAGCCAAACATAAATTTGAACATTGTGATGTTTGTATTTATGATATTCATCTATAGAATAGTATGGTATATAAGACAATAGACCTGAATAGATTTAAATTAATCATACTAAAGAACGGTTCTTGTTCATTGTTGCTAAGTACATATTAGTGCACAATAGAATAGTATGCTATTATTCGATTTGTGTGTTTAGTTGAATACAAGTATTTAACCTATAATTTCATACTGTCTGAATTAAGAGTAATAAAGAATAACATGATTTTTTTTTAATTTACGTAGTAAGGACTACATTATTAATTTGTTTAACAAGAATTTATTGATTAAATTCCACTGTTCTCTTTTAGCTTACCCACAATTAAAATATATTGTCAGGACTTGTATTACAAGAAATAATTATACGAACCACTTTGGCTGAGGATCTAAAAGAATTAGTTTTAATAATAAATAGGATAACATTTGAAGTTATTATGATTATTGTAAAAATACATCGAATTATTTAAAATATATTATTGTTAGTTAATATAATTTAATAAAAATATTTTAAAAGCTTTAATAATTTTGTTTTACAGAAATTGATATTTGTCGAGATGAAATAACTCTATGCAACCCATATTAAACTAAAACGTTAATTGGAGCAGCATTGTCACAATTGGTTAAAGCAAATTTAACATGACATGCACCGCTAATGACTTATGTTTCATTCAGAAATTTAAGCACTCTCAACGCAAAACGTTATTTTTGCAAAAGCGTTCGCGCTGGAGAAAAGGAAAATGTACAGAGTTAAATTTTAATTTGTCCTTTTTATTTTACGCGTGGCTAGTGCATGTCATTCCGGCATTTGCTAATATTAACAGTGACGACATGAGCTTAAGGACAATGCAACGCATTAAGTCATACGTGGATGATACTTGTACATTAGATCCTCATTGCCAATGGACTTGGGATCCCTACGACAACGGGCTAAGAAATGTTTCTATCGACGAAGCCGCAGCTATGGTGCCTGAGGATTATATGTATCCGCCTGGCAATGATTCCGAAGTTGGCTTAAGAGGTAAATACATTTTTGTACAGCCCCTGTTTTCAAAAGTTCTGAAAAGCTCTATTTTATATATATACATTTTTTTGTTGAATGTTTAAATTCAAGGGTACTGATCAACTGATATATAATATATTTATTAATCTTTTGTAATTATTATAACAATTGTCATGTGAACATGTTAATAGTTATTTTTATACAGTTAAATAAGATACCGCGAATGAATCAAAGTAATATGAACTATAAATCATTTATATAGAAATATACTGATTTTTTTTTTTTTTAACGGTTACTTTATTTTTAAGGAATAATAACGTTATCAGTTTTACTGTTCCAACTAGTCTTACTGATTGTAATTCTAGATAGACTATACAATGTATAGCTTATCAATGACTGTGTAGAGTTGTCGGATTATCATAAGCTACTCAATTACTGCCAAAATAAATACAATGTTGTAAATTTAATTTTTAATTTTATTTAGTTCCATATAATTCTTAATTAATTAGCTAATAATTACTTTTTAAAATGATCCCTCATAAAGAGGTGTCATCTTTATTCTTTTAAATGGTTTCATACATATTTAATTAACTAATAAAATAGAAAATTGTGTGATTAAGAAAATTATAGGTCAATAACAATTTTTTAAACGGTATTTAGGATGGTATTCTCATTTTTATAACTAAGCGGGACGAAGAGTATAGCCGGGAAGAAACTAGTGATAAAAATAGCAGCATCTCTCCTCACATCTAGTCATAACTTTAAATTGTTAATAACTTCTGAAATACTGGTCTAAAAGTTGTTATCGACCAGTCATTTTCTTAATTAGATTATTTCCTATTCTATAAGTTAATGAAATATGTATGTTTAAAATAATTTAAGTTGACACCCCTTTAAGTTATAAGTTGTGATTCTAAAAAGTAATTATTACCTGATAAATCAAGAATTCTAGGTAACTAGAAGAAATTAAAAATCATTTTCTCAATATTTTACTTATTTTGAAATTATTGGAGTGGTTTATGATAAACCGATCACTCTGTATATTATGTACAATAATTTATTAGAAAACTCTTTATTTTTTCGCTTAATAATGATTATTTATTTTTAAAATCATAATAAATATCAAGTTTGTTAATGAAAATAATTGTTTTTATGGGTACGTTTAAGGGTAACATTCTATTATTAAATGGAAAATGGTCAAAAATAAAATGTTGACTAGCCATAAAACAATTTTGTTATATTATATTTTGTAAAATTATCATTTAAATTTGGAAAAGCTGAGCGGGACATTGTTTAGCAATACTTTATTTTTACCATATCGCACAGATAAGAATTTTTCTGCGTTGCGCAACTTTCTCATCGATCATTAAAAATTAAAATAAATAAGTTAATAATAAATTAAAATAAAAAGTTTTATTGATTATAATAAAAATTAGGGAGGTTAAAATTAAAAATGTCTCTTCAAAAAATTGTTTCTATGATAAGAATAAAAAATATAAATAAAAGAATATTATCGTAGAAAGAAGTAAGAAGCAAAATATGCAGAATGATGTTTAACTATGACTCACGTAATATCTTTAAAATATAAAGCATAATATAATTTCTTCTTTTCAAAAGTTAATAGTATCATACGCTCTATATTTTTTAGAAAATAATCTGGTTCTATCCCACACATTCCCTTTTAACATTTAATTAACTTAAATTTTTTAAATGGAAACACATAAATTAAACCAACTTACAAACTAGAACATGACTTATCTAAGAAAATGATTGGTCAATCATTACTTTTGGACTACTATTTTACAGTATATTGGCATTTTTTAACAATGTAAGAGGGGTAGTGAAGTTCATTAATACCTAAAGATGAAAAGAAATAGACTCGTTTCATCTCCAATCGTTATATTAAAGAGTTAAGAACTTCCATTAGCTGTTATGGACCAATAATTTTCTTAAATGTATCATTAAATGATTTATAAAAAGTAATTTTCTAGTGTGTAAGTTAGCTAAATATATGCGTTTCCATTTAAAAAACTTAAGTTGATTAAATGTAAAGAAGGAAAGAGGGAGATGGAACCAAATGGTTTCCTGAAAACTATAGAACTTAAGGTACTATTAACTTCTGAAAAGAAGAGATTATATTATGCTTTATATTTTAATGATATTGCGTGAGTCATAGTTAAACATCACTCTGTATAAAAAACTATCTTATAATCCTTCGTTACTTTTCCGTAATTTACGTTTGTCCGCAAGACATTTTATTTAAACAACAGTTTTGACATATATTTAAATTTTTTTTTTCTTCATTAAAACAATAAAAAAAAATTACATTCATTGTTTAACTTTTAAAATAATAATGTGTACATTATTTTTCGTATTATTTATAGTAGTCTGTAGTGTTATTATATTACCATTATTATATTTTTTATAATTTATTTTTGTGTCTATAGTTTTTGTTAGATCCATTAGTTTGCTTTACAGAAAACACCGAGTAACTACTAATATTGTAAGATTATATTTGAAATTAAGATTAGAAACAAAGCAGAAATTTTAAAAAGTTTTATAAACTGTATTCACTTACGGGTATTTAGAAAATAAAGGATAATGCAATTTTATGTATTTAAATTATTTTATATAAAATTCATTTGGTTTAATTTTAATCAAATTCAATTGCTTTCATTTTGGATTAAATATTTAAAAAAATCACTGTATACTCATAAATTTCCGGACAGGATAGAATATAATACAGGGCCCAGTCCGGATATATTTTGTAACACATAACAAGTTTAATTTATTAAAATAATACTCTTTATATTGCTTTATAAGATTATTTAAAATGAGTAAAAACTTAAATTCAAATAAAAAAACTGTTTTTAAAAGACATTTTTCAGTATCAGTTTCTTTATTTTGAATGCATTTAATTGATAAGCTCTTATTTTCAAAATGATACTTACACCAATTTTAGGATAGTTATTACTTTAAATTGTTATTCAAATAATAATGTGTCGGTAAAACAAAAGGTAAATTTTAAGTAACTCCTAATTTTTATTATTGTTTTAAATAAAATACTTTTGTTTTTTTTTTTTTGTTATGGAGCTAAAAATATAAATCATAAAGAAATATCAATGTAAATATGTACAGTTTAAAATATCGGAAACGTTAAGGCAATATCCGCATGCAAGAATATTTATTTTCGAGTTAGGAATTTGAAAGGGCAAATTAACGTGGATCACCTATACAGTGAAAAAAATTATTTTAATGAAATTATGACGACCTTGTAATTTTATGAAAATATCATAGTATCAATTTAAAATTAGTAAAAATAACATAGTTATATTCGAGCATTTCCAAAAACGAAACGTATAACATGATATTATAAAGTACCATGAGGTATAGATTAAAACCTATGATACAAAAAATTTCAATAATACTCAACACATAATATAAAATAAAACATGATCGACACAAGTTACTGTTTAAAAATTGAGTTAAAGTATGTAGTGCTATTAATTTTATTTCGGGTAATAAAAATATTCTGCATAATTTTAGCTTCGATGCGAAGCTGAGAAGGTATTAATTTTACCATGATGTGTTTATTTTTTTTTTTATTTTTTTTTTTTTTTTTTT
>NW_026099573.1:39307374-39311928 GCF_025091365.1 Daktulosphaira vitifoliae | reverse complement strand
ATTTTTTTCTATTTAATAATATTTATTTCAAACTTGCAAGTTGAGTTAAAAGTTATGGTAATAAATTCATTTTTTTTTTATTAAAACTTTCACTTTAAA
Source organism: Daktulosphaira vitifoliae (assembly GCF_025091365.1). NCBI lineage: Eukaryota > Metazoa > Arthropoda > Insecta > Hemiptera > Phylloxeridae > Daktulosphaira > Daktulosphaira vitifoliae. The sequence goes on along the minus strand of NW_026099573.1, from coordinate 39,311,829 downwards.
GAACAAAAAGAAGTAGGTTCAAAATGATTACTTTTAACATATTAAAAATCAATAATAATTTGAAAATAATTAATTATAAAAATTATATAATATATAATTAAAATAATTACTAATCTGGATATAATTAAGGAAATAGGAGTTGATGTTGGGTTGGGTTGGTTACATTTTTAACTTTATAATGCTATAACTCATTGAAAAGTGTACGAATCAACACAATTTTTTTATGAGAAATAATATTTTTTAATAATCCCTTTTTCATTCGACATACTTTATCTTAATCAGGGTATTAATAAGAAACTAGCAGATAATGTAGCTTTTGTAATTATCCACCAATTTCTTAGAATTAAACACTATCTACTGATTTGCATCGAAGCGTTTCTTATGATAGTGATTTTAATCACTGTCAGATTAAATCTATACTGGACCCAACTATGCAACATCCCCACTATGCCGCGACCCCACTGTGCTGGGTTTTTTTTATCACCACTCTCCCTCCACAAAAAATGTCTTCTGTACTAATTGTTTTCGTTAATTTTTATAAAAGACCTAACAACCTTTAGTGTAATAAAAAATCATTTAAAAACAAAAATAAAAACTTTATAATCTGTTTGTAAAGATTATATAAAATTAACCCGTTGAAGCTATTAAGCAAATTAAAAACATTTTTACATTAAGTAGTATTTATATTTGTTACTTAATATAAATAATTAGCAAGATTAACCTACTCTATAAAGGTAAATTATACACCTACAGGTTAATTAAAAAAGTAACGTTTGATCAGCGTGATTAAGTTTATGGTAAAGTAGTAAAGAGAACTATTTTTAACCTACTTTTCCTAGATTCACTAAAATGGAACGAATAGTAGTTTAATATAAATGATAAAAACGTTCATCTTATTAGATAAATTTTTTTTTTTTTAATTAATTATAAAATCAATAAATATTAAGTTTCTTAATGGACCTATTAGTTCTTTTTAGCTGAAAAATATTAGAAAACTATATCAAATTTACAATAAAATATTTTAATCAAAAACTTTCGATGTGGAATATAAAAAATATATAATTTATTTTATAATTGTTCATAGTCTAAATGTAAAAAGGTTCATTTTGTAACGACAATTATTAATAAAAATCTTTATGTAAAATATTAATGTAGTCTACTGAACAATGTCCAATATAAAAATACATCAACTCATTTTATTCAATACATTACTTTTAGCTATATCTTAAAATAGTAAATTCAAAGAAGTCATTTTCAAGAAAAAAGATTTTTAAAATACATATTTTATATCAATATTTATCTCTACTTTTTAAAATAATTTTATATTAATAAAATAATATTACAATTATCATCATCTTCTTAGCCTCTATCTGATCTATTTTGGGTTCTCTCTTTCCACACTGATTTGACAGGATTTTTACACTGGATGTCAACCTGACGAACCTCATTATGGCTGAGGGAGCCAGTAATGGGTGAGGTGTGGGTCACCCATCTGATAACCAACACTAAATAGCGCTGATGAACACCAGCGCTAAGGTGGAGACTGAAAAATCTACTATACCACATTACGCTTCTGTGGTGTTGCGGATTATTATAAAACAATATTTTAATAAATTTTATTTTTTTAAATTCTCACGTCTTTATTGATATCATAGATTGTACTTACTGCAAGTAAATTTTATTATTAAATAAAATATTTCAAAGATTCACGACAAGATAAACAATAGATATCTCACATAACGACTGTACAAAATGTGTCGGTCATTAAATGCTACATAGTAAGTGTCATTAATTATCCTTGAGGGTTTTCATAAGACTTTGTTAAGTTTAACTGTGTAGTACACCAGGCTCTTAAAGGTGCAATTAAGCTATTATTAGAGTAGTAGTATTCAGAATCCAAATCTACATAACTTAATGCAGACCATAAACATCTTTTGTTAAAGTTGAATAAGACAATCAGGTTAATAATTTTGAACGCAATCAAATTCTTCATAAAGATCAAACTGGAAGCAGTTGTAAATATGTATATTTAATACTTATAGGCCGTGTATTTGGAATTGGGCATGTACAGCATTTACTACAAAAATTGTGCTGTGTAAATCGATTAAATAAAGTGAAATATAAATAAATAAAAAACAATCATTAAGAACAATTTTTTAGAATATCATTAAAAACGAATATAAATAATTGAATTCTTTCTGTAATATTTGCAAACTTGTTTTTGAGCAAAAAATTCATTTTTTAAAGATTTTTAGCCTATGTATTAAGTTATAAACTAACTGAAGGTTAAACATATATACTTAATGTTTTTATTCAAAAAATGTACCATTGCCAATCTTTCAAGTGTTTTAAACCTTTTTGTTTTCATTTTCATGCTCCATATTCAAAACATCGTATAAATATATTTACAATTTACAATTATGTTTATAGTCATATACCTGTGACTAAAAAGGTGTCGTAAAAAAATTTAAGATAGTCTTTATGCCATAACATAACTCTTTTATCTAAATACATTAAATACGAGATTATAAAAAATAAAAATTCTATTAACATGAAATTTTTATACAGGTGTATCAATTAAGGATTACAAATCGTATTTAGTCGAAGACATTACCCTCAAAAATTGATAAAATTTTCTTCGTTTCTCGTAAATGGGATAAAACTCCAAAATAATTACAAATTTTAAAATCGCTAATTTTCGATTTTTTTTCAATTTTTTTTATTAAAACTGCCATAACTTTTTTAAAAATGACCAAATCAATATAATTTTTTTTTAAAGATACATGAGGTATTTACCTATCATTTGATATATTTTTTTATAAATCTGACCCTTTACCTGCCCACGGAGGTGGATTTAAAATGACAACTTTTTTACAAAAAATTAAATTTTAAAAGTGTTCCGGAAAGTCTGACACTTTTATATTTATTTTCAATTAAAGCTAATGTAATATAATTTATCCTGGAAAAAAAAAATTTCGGATTTTATTTTGTCTTCACAGTGAAAATAGCTACCGAATGCTATTTTTGTGTGAAAATTCTCGATTTTATTTTTTTTATATTATATTTAACTTCATAATGCTATAACTTATTGAAAAGTGTATGGATCAATACAATTTTTTTATGACAAATAATATTTATATCCCTCTTTCATTCGACAAACTTTATCTTAATCAGGATATAAATAAGGAAATAGCAGATCATGTAGCTTTTGGAATAATCCACCAATTTTTTAAAATTAAACAATATCTAAAAATTTGCATCGAAGCGTTTTTTATGATAGTGATTTTAATCACTGTCAGATATCATTATACTTGACTCAACTATACCACGACACCACTGTGCTGGGTTTTTTATTAATTAATAGCACCATTTTCACATTATAGAATATCTTATTATATAATAGAACAAGGGAAAAACGCTTTTCTGGGAAAATTGCTTAGCGTGCTCGAATTTTCAAAATTTTTTTTCAATGAAATTACTTGGTCACCAGACTTCAGGAAAATTGTTGCCAAAGGTTGTAAAATTTTTACCGCTCGTTTTATATATTAGTTAAAATAGACTAATAATCTAAAAATCCTTATTTTGGTTGATATGTTTTTTAATTCTAGACCCTCAATGTGTGTTTAAATAATATTATTTTTATATCTTCAGAGTTAAAATACCTAAATTTTATTTTTATTTAATAATTAATAAAAAAAATTGTATAATTAATTTTATTGTTATAGTATTTTTTATTCGATAAATTGTTTTTCTGTTATTGTTTTTTAAATTTTTAACCAATTTTCTACTGATAGTTAGCTTTTTAGCTACAGTTGTCAAAATTTCTTCGAGATATCAAATAAAAAAATATTTTATTGATAATTCTTGGTACCATATCTGTCCCTTATGTAAAAATACTGATAATAATTTATAGCTTCTTGAAATAGATAAAAGTTTCTTATGGTATTTGACAACTTACTTAGTAATGAATTTCTATTTTAAATACAAATGTTTCAATAATTTTAAAATACTAACGGTTTATTGGATAAAAAAAACTATAAGAACAAAATGTTTTTTCTATCATATAATAATATCAAATATAGAGATACTCATTAAAAAAAAAACAATGTATAGGTTTTTTATCCCCGAAGGACGAAAAAATTTGATTTAATTACATACTATTGTATAATTTATTGAATCAAGCAACATTTTCCTTTACAAATATTGAAGATATTTAATATTTTTTGAGAAAATGAGTGTCTATACTTAATCGATCATTTAGTATATTAACAAAAAATCGTGCATGAATTTTTTTTTTAAATAATGTCTTATTTAAAATTGAAAGGAAAGTGTCAGTATTGCCTCATAACTATAAATATACTGGTAAAAGACATATTAAAGAAAAGTATATACTTTTAGCTTCGATGCGAAGCGGAGAAGGTATTAATTTTACTATGATGTGTTTTTTTTTTTTTT
>NW_026099573.1:39264637-39307029 GCF_025091365.1 Daktulosphaira vitifoliae | reverse complement strand
GGCTGTCGAAAATTAAAAAAAAATGTAATGTTTGCGATAAATATTACCTTTTATCGGAATGTTTTTTGTGCTTAAAACTGTCATAACTTTTTCAAAAATTAACAAATAAAAATAATATTTTCTTGTATTGAAACCTTAGATATTTCCCTTTCATTTGATATAATTTTTTTTGAAAATCTAACACTTATTCTGTTCACTGGGGGGATTTAAAATAGTAACTTTTTTACAAAAATGAACTTTTTCAACTTAATTTTTGAAAATGTTCCGGAAATACTGCGTCCTTCAAACATATATAAAATTAAAGCTTATTTTATGTACTACAAAATGAAAAAAAAAAATTTGTCCCGACGACCTATCTTTTATACGCAAATGGCTGCCGTATTCAAAAATATGCTATTTTTGTATTCAAATTATGGGTTTTGTATTTTATTTTAATAGAAGTTGATGTTAATTTTGCAATTATCCATCAATTTTTTAAAATTAAACACTATCTACAGATTTTTTTTTTTTATTGTTTGGTACATTTTTGAAATATTTAAAATCATGATTTATAAATTAATATAATAAAATTTAAGGATATTAATAAAATAAATGCATTTTAATATTATCACTGCTATTAAATCTTGATTTGGTCACGAAATCATGTTTTACAAGTTTAATACGTTTGCTTTATTATAATTAATTAATTTACGTACTTTTTATACTACTGTTTAGTGTTTGTGGAATTTGTAATTGACCATTAATTATGTTAGTTAAAAATTCACGAAAGAAACTCCATTTTATTTTATAGTTGATGAATTCGTCGAACCGTGAACAATTCTGCTACTTCAACATTTCTACTTACAAATTAGTTTGTATGATAAAAATGTTTTCCATGAAAATTTATGTTTAGTCAAGAAAATATTAATTAACCTCTTTCGAGTTTAGAGTTTTATTTTAAACTCCTGAGTGTTTGCTGATAACGTTATTGAGCATTGTAGTTTTCTTAGTAGTCAACAGAATGACATAATCGTGTTTAAGTTTCGCTTGTCGAGTAATTGGATTAGATCCATAATTTTGTCAGTCTTTCATTAAATAACAAATTGAAACCCTTTTTGTCATTACACTTAGTTAGGTTCTTGTATAGATAAAGATAGTTGTGAAGTTCTCAATTGAACAGAGACGAATATATGTAAATTGCATGACACCAAAATTTACATCATACACCTATATAAATGATGAGGCTTTTGGAATATAATGTTTTATGTTTAGAATTTAATTAATTTAGATACGAGATTAATTTTGTTAAATAATGGTTTTTGGTTTTTGATGTAATAACGTCATTATGTATTTGTATTTAACATTATAGTGCTATATAACGTAAAAATGAAATAAAATCGACGTTACAAATCATATTTACAGAACGATTTACAGATTGTTAAAAAAGTAAGAAAACGGGTCAATTGTTGCAATGAGAACAATAGAAACCCGTTTCCTTACTTACTGAACCTTTATATGCCAGAATCTAATGGGTCTAATATAAAATTGCGGAATCAAAGATGTGGAGAGATGAAACTTCCTCATTTTATGTTTGATAATTAAATTGATCTCCATATGAAGAATTCTTTAATACTCTATTGTATAAATAATATTTTTGTATTATTTTGCAGAAGTTATATTTATTCTAAACATATAATATTAAACGTTTCATTTGCTTAAAAGCAAATAAAATGATTTTTTTTATACAAATTTACTATAGGTTTACCGATAAAGTTTTTTAGTTATAATTTTTTTCATGTTTTTACACGTTTTAAGTGTTATAATAATGATTTTATTGTATGCTTAAACTTTCAAATTATATTTTTGTAAAGAGAAACAAAGTAATGGTATCTAAATTAAAGTTATATTAGATAACCTCTTATATTCACATACATTGACAAAATAAAGATAATAATATATATTTTTATAAACGTCATACAGAGTTTATCTGTGGCAGCTTTAAAAAATTGGCTCCAAACAATAATATGAAGAATACCGTTTAAAATGGGTTAAACATTTTCTCTCTTTCTGGATGTGACATTTCAAATTATTGATAATATTTCGGCAATTGAATAATCGAAATAAAAAGTTTAAGGATGTCATAATATTACTACTTTGACCATGAGGAAAGTAAGGAAAATTGCACAACTTTTTTACCATTCAATATTATTTATATCATTGTCTTGGATATAACCTTTTGTGACTCAATTAAAATTAATTTCAAAAATTATTATGATAGTTTGACATTTTTTACTTTATAACCGTTAACTCAGACTGTTTTTAATCTTTTGACACTTACTATGATCGATTACTTGTAATCTATTCTATATAATACTCTTAACTTTATTAATACTCGGTAACTGAATCAAAAATTGAAAAATTTCAAAAATATCTGGAATTAATGTATATTATAGTTTAACAAAATAAGAAATAAATCACTATATTATAGAATATTAAACAGAAAAAAAACTTGTAAATTGTAGTTTCTTCAAACTAAATTAGAAATTTAGTAATGTGATTTAAGTAAAAAGATTAACTATAAGTACATTTATAAATAGAATTCAAGGACTTTTTTTAATAAAGAACTCTTAGAAAAAAACAATTTTTCCTTAATTAAAATCATTAATTTGTTTTTCTATCGTAAAGAATACTTAATTAAAGATACCACCGACTTTGATATAAACTGGATGCATTGCATTACGTACATACGTATGATATTATGAGTACCGTAAATTATTAAAGTTTTTATAACATCGATTTAATATAAATAAGTATAAAATCATTAGGATTTTAAGTGAGCAAATTATTAAATCTTCTATTTAGTTACCTAAAGATATTATAAGCTTTCAGGTCACGTCATTTAGAACATAAGTTGCCAAAGTATTAATTTAAACTAAATATTATGTTTTAAGTATGTTGTTAAAAAATCGAACATTTAAAGAAAATGATACTTTCATTCTGATTTTTTAGATATAATTCACATTATTAGAAGGACGTAGGATAAACTACAGCCACGGGATTCTTGGTATTCATTATAGTTATTAAATTTAAATGAGATAAAAATCTAATACATTTTTGTCCAAAACAAAAAGATTTGAGCGAAAAAATTCATTTCGACGGTTATGATTCAAACCTCTTATCACAAGTGTGAAAAACTTAAGTGTTACCAACGTGTACCAGTATAGATACATAAAAGGGAGAATTTAAGCTTATTCAAAAATTCAACGCTTTTCTTAACTTAAAGGTATCTAAATATTCAAAATAAATTAATCTATATATTCAATGTATATAATGTAGATTCATGTAATTTTTATGAAAATTGGTGATCTTATTAATATGGCAAACCCTTGTAAAGTATTTTAATAAAAAAAAACTTAGTTTTTAATTTTTTGATAAGTAATAACGGTGTTAAGTTCAAATTTAAAAAAAAAAATCTTCAAAAAGTCATGTTCATATTGAATTTTAAATGAAGTGGGTACCCTAACTTATTCATAACTGTAAAAATGTACAAAATTTAAAAAAATTTGAACACTAAAACAGAATTTGTACATAGATAATAGATAACGTAGAACAATTTTTTTTTAACTTATAGTACGTTGCATAAGCTTTAATTTATTACATATTTAAAAGATAAGTGTTTCGGGAACATTTTCAAAAGTTAAGTTGAAAAAATTTACATTAAATGAAAGAAAAAAACAAGGTATTTATATAAAAAATTATTTTATTTGTTCATTTTTAAAAAAGTTGTAGCAATTTTAATAAAAAAAAAAAAATAAAAAAATTACAAAAATTACTGATTTTCAAAATCATAATATTTTGGGTGAATATTTTCATAATGAAAGCTAATAAAAAAAAAAAATAATAATAATATTTCGGGAGATATCCACCATTTACGGGGAACGAGGGAAAAATTTTTAATTTCTTAAGGTAATATGACATGGTACAATTTGTGATCTTTTGACGAATCGTTGAAAAAAATCGGTACAGTAAATGCTGAGAAAAAGTGGTTACAGACACAAAAAAAAACTTTAGCTTTAATTAAAAATATATATAAAAGTGTCAGACTTTCTGGAACACTTTCAAAATTTAATTTTTTGTAAAAAAGTTGTCATTTTAAATCCACCTCCGTGGGCAGGTAAAGGGTCAGATTTATAAAAAAATATATCAAATGATAGGTAAATACCTCATGTATCTTTAAAAAAAAATTATATTGATTTGGTCATTTTTAAAAAAGTTATGGCAGTTTTAATAAAAACAATTGAAAAAAATTCGAAAATTAGCGATTTTAAAATTTGTAATTATTTTGGAGTTTTATCTCATTTACAGGAAACAAAGAAAACTTTTTTAATTTTTGAGAGTAATATCTTCGACTAGATACGATTTGTAATCTATTGACGTATCGTTGAAAGAAATCGGTTCAATGAGAGCTGAGAAAAAGTAATGACAGACACAAATAATAATAAAATAAAATAAACACATCATGGTAATGTTAATAGCTTCTCAGCTTCGAATGGAAGTTAATAAAATGTGTTTACATCAATAACAAAATAAATTAAACTTTCGACTATTAATATTTGTAATATAGTAACTCGATTTTTTTTTTTTATACACACTTCAAAAAACCTAGTACAGTTGGGTTACAGTTCATTGGATACCAGGCAAAATAATGGCCATTACAGATTGAAATCGGAAACTGATCAATATCACTATCATGAAACGTTTCAATGCTATTGTTCTCAAATGAAATTCATTTATTCGAATCAAATTCGGAATGAGGAGATTCCTGAAGTCTCTTTTTAATAAATTTAATGGACAGATACTAATATCTGCAAAACCTCTACCTAAAAAATAATTATACTTGACAACACATTTATTTTATTTCTGTTTTCATGAAGATACTATCTTTAAAAATAAAGGGTACTACCCACTCTATATATCGATACCATATCACCTAAAGTATTAACACTGACTATTTAAAAATATTGATGTAAAAAATTATAACAATTCAAAAAACAGTGAATTTTACACAAAAATAGAATGTTTTTTTTATTCGGGAGCTGTTTACATATAGAAAACAATTTTTTTTTTACTTGTAATAAGTAACATAAGCTTTAATTTAATATATGTTTGCAGCTCGGTGTGTTTCCGTAGGATTTTCAAATTTCTAGTTAAAATAGTTTTCAAAAATCATAATTATTTTTGAATATCCACTATTTATAGGGAACGAGGGAATATCTTCAATATTTAAGGGTTACGTTTGGAACAAGACACAATTTGTGAACTTTTAACACATGGTTAAGTAAAATCTAGTGGAAGCTGAAAATAGTGATGGCAGTCGTAAAAAAAAAAAAAATAGAAAGTACATCATAACAAAATCAATACCTTTCAGCTTTCATCGAAACTCAAAAGTCTTATAATAGATTATGTATTAATATCATAGGTTTTAATCATAGAGAATTTGTTTATAAATTAACAGTTAGTGTCAACAATTCTAGTGTTATTTGTTATTCATTAGAATACTATACATGAGATTGTTCTTGTAATTTTTAAACTTTAGTTCAATTAAGAAAAATTAAAATAGTATTTGTGTTTGACTTTAAATTCATTTTGTGTTTTAAAATGTCTTAGATAATGTAATAATTTTTTTGATGTTTGATTAGAACGACTTAAAATCAATCCAAATTTAAATATATAAAATAACTATTAATGTTACCCAATTTTATTTTTATTTAAAAATAGAATTGAAAAAAGTTCTTTTATCTTTATGTAGTATAGGTTTTATTCGAAATTATTGTGTATTAATTTATGTAATCAATAACAGGTATTGTTTACAAATGAAAATATTTATATTATTTTGAAACAATAAATTCTATTTTTATCAGATTTATATTTTTAAATATTTTGCAATTGTAATAATACAAAAACGACGGATAATTGGTAGTTGTGATGTGTGTTGGGTAAAAGAGAAGAGTTACTTTAGTTAAAATAATAAAGACAAGTAGATATAAAAAGAAATAATTAAGGTTCCTCTTACAGAGATATTATAAATGACCCAACTGGTAGGTACCTGGAATAATACACTGAGGCAACGAAGAGGCGGTGGCCATCTCACGAATACCGTGTAATGTGATTATGTATAAGGTACGAACTAGTCAGTAATAATTAATTAAAGTTTGAAAATTAATATAAATATTTGATCTATTGCGTTATCGTTCTTTAATCAGATTACTAATTCTAAATAATTGAGTTATAAAATAATATAAGTTTTGGCTCTTATTGATTTGAAATCTTACCCGATGATTTTTCTCTGTTCTTATAATAACTTTTAATAGTGTCAAATAATAACAAAATAACACAAATTCTAATTTTTAGTTCATAAATTTACACGTAAGAATTTCGACAATGATGATCACAAACTTTACGTATTGATGTCCAGTGCACGACTAGAACAGTCGAGAGCACGATTAGAACAGTAGTGAGTGCAATTAGAACAGTCGAGAGTGCGATTAGAACAGTTCTTTGAATATCAGCAGACTGAATTCCTTAAGCCCTCAGCACTGAATGCCTTTTATAGTATTTTTTATCCTCAAACAATCATCATTATGTCATTCTTGCAATGTTAATATTTTATTGACAAGTAAGCACAATATATAAAATATATAAATTAATACATGTAAATAATATACAAATCATTTTTCTACAACGTTAATATAGTTTGGTTTTACATTTAAGGCTAGGGTTGATACTTTGTGTTTATTTATTAAGATAAGAGTAAAAAGAGTGGACAAGTATAATTTATAAATTTCTTAAAGAGTGATTTTTAAAGGTGACTAATAGTTGACTCGTGTGACTAATAAATGACTGAATCGTGTGTAATATAATATAATTAAACAACAGTATGAGTTTGTTAAATATTTCTCTAAGTTATTTATTTAAAAACAATCATGTTATTTTAAGCATATGAATATAATTTATAAATAAAAGTGTTGATAATCTTAAATGGAAAGATTAAATGTATAAACATTATTGTGAACACGAGTAGCCAACTGTTATTTCATATTTCGATAGTGACCAGTGTATTACGACACAATGTAGTATTTTTTTAATATTAAATTATTATAAATGAGGTTACTTTTTCCCTTTGAAGGTTGAATAAATGATTTTCCGTTTGTATAACTCAAAAAAGTAAAAGGAATTTGACAATGGCTCTAAAAGTTATTGTGATAAGGAAAATATTGGTCACCAATTCCCAAGAGTATATGTATTAACGGATTGATTCAGTGCCCGCTGTAGGGTTAACCTAAAGTGATGGTCAACATTAAGAGAAAAATGTAAGAACGTTTCAAATACGTCCCAATTTTTTGTTATTTTCGATAAAAAATAGATAGTATATATCAGTCTCGACGTAATATAACAAAAGGTATGCATGTCACGTTGATTTCTTAAATTTGTACACTTCAATCTCATAATGAATTGAATGTCTTTCAAGACGTCATTATAAAAAACTTTTTATAAGTGACAGCGCTGCACGTTACATCAAGTAGTAGATTTTCAAAATAGTTTTTTCTAGATTTACATTATAAACATACAATAAAAACTCATATTGATCAGTTAAGAATGTTTAGTTCAAATTTATTTAAATGAATAGTTGAAATGGATTTTTATGAAATTTAAACATTATTTCTATATTCATTTCAATTAATAAACTGTTAAGAATGTTATTCATCACATAATATATTATATTATATGATACATGTTTCAAATTATAGTAAATTATTTACTATTAAATTTTAAATAAACTGAGTCTTTAAATTCAATTCAAAGATATTTTGGGTCATTGTGGCAGAATAAAATAGATCATAAATAAACTGGTTTGGAAACATAAAAGAAGATCCTTTTAAATATTGTTGGAGGGGGCATAAATTTTCAGTAGCAGATAGAGTAGCGGGGCCTTTGCTCCAACACATTGATATAATAATATTTTAAATTATTTCTTACTTGATTATAAGTCACCGCTGTTTTAGGATTTTTTGGTTTTAAGATATTAAATATTTTAGAGTTCATTGTTTTATTAACATATTATTATAAAAATTAAAAAAATAAAAATAAATCTGTGCTACTACACAGATTTATTTCTCAATAACTATGAAAACAAACAAACTGTTAGTATTCTACAACTAAATACAGAATTTGTTGAAATAGTTTACATGATATAATGGTCAAGATATCGCACAGGCCAAAAAATGTAAACAATAGCGTTATCTATGTTACTTTTATCACAGATATTATGAATGCCTATACTATTAATATTTAATAGCGTATAGGTGGTGATATTTTGATATGATGATTTCGTTTAACAATGATATAACACATAATTTTTTTTAATAAAATATGCATTTTGGGAAACATAAATTAAAGTTTAATACGAAATAGATATACCTATTATAGAACAATATTTTTTTCATGCTCAAAACCATTAGATTTCACATTATTCTAAGTGAGGCTTCAATTACGAATTTTACTTTCAGGGGGTTCTGAGTACCTGTAAGACCTCCCCTGTCACCATTTATCTTTGGAAATTGTAGGAGTTTTCTTCGTATTTTTCCTAGCCATATTCCCAACTACTTGGGGTCGACCACCTTTATCCTAAACTTCTACATGACTTTCTTTTTTGGTCTTTTTATGTTTTTTGGAAATCATAGGGGCTTAAGAAAATATAAATAAGTCAATTAATAGCTCTTGTTTTCATATGGTAATATTCTTGTATATATATTTAGGGGTTAGACAAGTTCAATATATGTTATTTGGAAATACTTATATCAAAATGACGTTTACACCTATAACTCATTTTTTAATTAAACATTTTACTAATATATGCGGAGAAAAATATTGGAAACTTGTTTTTATTTTCTACAAAATAATGTTATAAATTAAGTTAAACAAGTTATTTAAGTTAGTAATTGAAATTCTTTTAAATAGTAAGTTTTTAATTTAGTGATTAGAAAATTTTGAAGAAGAGATTTAATTGAAAATCTAAGTTAGTGTAGAAAAAATTAAGACAAAACTATTTTCTACTTTGAAATTATAAATAAATTGTTAGTTTAACGTTGGATTGTAAATGAAGTGTTTAGGTGATGTTTTTAAACAAAATAAAACCTTTAAAAGTTAAATTTAGAAAATTAAAGAAGTTTACAGAAAAGTTTCAATGACATACTATTAGTTTGATCGCTTTTTTATATAACAAAATCCTCAACAAATTGGATTTTTTCAAGTTTTGATTAATATATTTTTTACGTTAAAATAGAACAAAATCATAAAATATAAACAACATTTATAGTAAAATGTGTCTGTAAACAGTAAAACAATTAAATATTCAGGCATGGAAAATGATATAAAAAGTTAAGCATCTTACTGGTGTTAAGTTGCGTAGTGTTTTAATAGCCTTTAAACGTTTTTATTATGCCGATCAATAATGTAAATCGTGAAATAAGGCAAAATTAAACTTATGGCTTCGCATAAAAGTGTAATAATGAATTTTTTAAATCTTGTAAGTAACTTTAGAAAAGTGTAGGATGACATTGCAATAATTGTTTAGAAGTCAAACAGACATCTTATATTGAACAATATTCATGATGGTCACGTAGAGATTTAGTGGTTTAAAAAAAATTAAAATTCTGTAAAAAATAATAAAAGGATATATATTTTCTTTGGTGTATTATTTATGTTTCATTGCAATATTATTTGCGGTTAAAAAAAATTGTACCTTACATAAAATTTGGAAATTCGACAATATACTTTAAAAAGTTCAAAAAGAAACTTTCAAAGAATTAAAATAAAATAATAATAATAAATTCACATTTTCATTGTGCTATTTAAAACTTCATGAAAAAAAGAAATTAACACATACACAATAATAATTAACATATAATTCTTTACTAACTATAAAAATTGTAAAAAGTTGAGGTTTTAGCGTTAACTTGTCATTGTATTCCTGCCCTCTCTATTCTATGATAGAGATCATATACAAAAAAATAACAATTAAACTTTAAAAATAGAATTCAGTGTGAAAAGTAATAACTTTATTCTTATTAAAACAATGTGATAATTTTTTGGCCAACTACCATTCTAAAATTTTACGATTTCAACACAATTTTTAGTTAAAATTTTTTATGAATAATTTTATATTTCAAAATTAGATATCGCTGATAATCATAAATCAAAACTTATGTTATTTTAATAGTTCTAATCAACTTAGTCATTACTGAGATGGTAAATTATATTCTACATCAAAAAAATAAAATTTTTGTTAAACAAGTAAATTTTTTGCATTAATTCAATTAAATGTTGCTTATTATTTGTAATTAATATTGTTATCTTTAATTATACTCCAAATAAATGTGTTATAATGTATTTTTTTTTATATCGTTTTGTCAGCACATTTTAGTGATCTTTATGATGACTTTTATTTTGAGTAGTACAACGGGTTTTGTTGGTACATACTACATGGAGCTGCTTTTTACATTTATTTAATCTAAGTAATGATTGTTTTAATCAAATACAATTTATTTGCGTGGCTGACAAAAATAACTGTGCACAAGGCTAATAAGATTATACCTATTCGTACAATTTTCATTTACAATTATATTTCATGTATTTAGATTTCTGAAAGAGAATTATTTATAATATTACCTTCAACGTTCGTTTCACTGAAAATCTCATCGATGATACGTAGGGATCACTTAATATTAATAGCATATGCATCAAATCTTCATTAGTATTAAATCTCGAACTTTTTCTAGTATGGTAAAGTCTTATTTTTCTGTAATATTTGTTTCTGGCTTTCTGGGCTTCTTGATCTAAAAGCTTATTCAAATAAAGTGTTACACCATTTATACCAATCGGAAGTATTACGAGTCGCATTACGTCATTTCATTCAACACCGAGAAAAGATGCCTTCATCGCAACTCAACCAATTAAAATACATCTCCGAATTCACCACTGACTTTTAACACGTAAAAGGAGAACATAATATCGTCACTGATACCATGTCACGTATCGAAGCTGTGTCACTCCCGCTGGACTGCCAAGCTCTCGTTACATCGCAGGTCGGAGATGACGAACTCAATCATTTTCTTGACAACAATTTAGCTATATATTTGGAGGGAGTACCGTGCTTGGATCTCCAGTCTCTATTTATTAAGACATGTCAACGGGTCATCCACGACTTTTTTGCCACAACAGTTCCGACATCGCACATTTGATCAGGTACACATCTTAGTCACCCCGGTTCGCGTGCTACAGATCGCATAGTTTTGGAAGGATTTATATGGCAGAAAATGCAAAAGGACGGCCGTTCTTGGGCACTTGCCTGTCTTCACTAACAACGATAAAAAATAAGCCGACACGTCTCTATCCCACTCGGGAATTTCGTAACATCTTCACGCCGATTCAGACATGTTCATAACAATATGATCGGTACATTACCGGTATCTCAGTCCTTCAGGTACAACGTGACGGTTATTGATCATTTTACACCGTGGTTAGAGGTTAATATTTACTTAATCACTTAATTTTCTCGACGATTTCTTTGAAGATAAACAAAAAACAACAGTATGAACGAGCCAACTAGTTGATGTACGATTCGTCCAGTGTCTGCATCTCGTCACTCGAGTCACGATCGTTTGTTTCTGCGGACCTCGAGGACTGTTCACTTGCATTTTTCAGAGAGATGTTCGAGCAGCACTAAAATCAGCATGTCAAGACCATCACGAGGTACTTGTCTGGAATGACAAGACTCTCACAATAAAAATCCGAAATCAATACCGAATATACCAATGAATGAAATCTCAACTAATAATCAGGACTACTACTATTCATACGGCCTATAACAACAATCACCTAGAGCCGATCCATCAACATTACTAGAACGCATAACTCACTCAGGGAGCTTAATAAGATTCCTGGATATTTTCGATCCCTGCTAACATCACTCCATAGGCGTGTAATTAAAATATAGCTATTGAGCCTAATTTGATGTCAATTAAATTGTATCAAGCATTTAATGATGTTAATTTAAAATATTTTCATGAATGTATTTAAAATATTTTGATTATTTTTATAACACATATATTAACATTATGTTTGTTCAAGGTTATCTCATATATTGTGATTTTGCATGCAAAATCTGATTATAAAACAAAATAATAAATTATGATTTTTTATTTATGAAAATTTCTTAAGATTTTAGTATTTAGTATCGACGTTTAAAATGTAATTACATGGAAGTTATTTCGTCACTAATAATATTATATTTTCTGAATTATTTATATATTGATGAACAACACGTGTTTTTTCTTTACAATTCATAGTAACTAAAACATTTCATCAGATACTTTAATATCCAAGTAACCCTGTCAAGTTTACTATAGGAAAGTAGAAATTCTAAAACTACATTCCTTTTTAGGTTTTATACTTTTTTAAAACATTAACACATTATTCTGTTCTTTTTTTTTCTTTCCTATTTTAACCACCATGTGTAACTGCGATTTTTATTTACAATTGTCTTATTTATGTGCATTGCAATTACTGATTTATCTCTATTATTTGCAAAAATTGCAACTACTTTTGTATAAATAATTTTATGGTAGTTTCTTTAGCTATGATTTTATTGGAAACTATTTACTATATTTTCTATTTCTGTATCAAAGTACAATGTATAAGAATATATATCGTGTATACTATTGCATTGTAAGAATATGGAGACTCAAGAATGCTCATAAAATATATCATAACGTCCCATTTTAAAAATACAGACATACTTGTATTTTATGTAGTTTTAGCGCTCATGGGAAATCTAAACTAGGCGAAAACTATTTTTATTTTTATGGTTTTACTATCATCTCATTTTTGCTATGCATTTTTTTATTTGGGATGATGAGTTTTTTTGTATTAATAGGTCTGAGTAACCAAGGTAAAATTATTTCTCTATTAAAATTAATATGAATCCCAAATTTTGGTAATTTGTATTTTAAAAACAAATTAAATTCAAAATATGTGAAAATATTATAAAAGTTATGATAGAGACGTCTTATGAGTTATATAATGACACTATAATATTTATTTTACAAATAATGATTGAGTCTACGATTCAAATGTGTAGTAAATCAGTAAGTGATGGCACCAAAAGGCGTAGCAACGAAGTGAAAGAAAGTAAGAATGACGATATAGGTCAATAGAGAGTATGGACGGGTTGAATATAATAATAATTTCATTAACTTTATAATTGTATAAAATGAATTCGCAAGTTTGAAGACACGGGTAAAGAGCGCGAAACTATCATTACCATAGTGGATTTTAGGATTTTTTTGGTTGGCGAGATTTAAAGTAGAATTAAGCGTCAACAACTATTCTAACTAGTATAGTTATATAGAATATAGAATAGTTGTTGACACTACTAAAAATATGACTACGGAAATCTACAGGCAAAATTGCATTTTTTTGAAGTTAGATCACAAAATTGAAAAAGTATTGGAATGTGGGAATTGACTCTAAGTTTGGATGACTACTAAGTCAGCAAACAATATTAAATCGCCTACGAGTAGAATACTATAATTGTTTATAAACAATTCTTTTAAAAAGTATGTTTTATTTATTTAAATTTTATTAAACACATAAATGTGAAATACTGTAATCGCTTGTAATATAACTTTTTAATGTGTTAAAAGCAAATAGTATTAAATATCGTGATAAACAAATTACTATAATTGCTTTGACTCTTACAATAAAAGTGGTTTATGGGTGTAGTACTCTAGTCATCTCCTTTTTTATTTCCATCGAGGTTGCAATTTCATATATTTTGTTAATTTATTATTTTGTTTGTGAACTTTTTGTATTACTAAGCTCGGGAAAATATTGTTTATATACAAAAGACATGTTTCAATTATTTACATATTTTATTTTCCCGAGTTGGTCCACATTATAAATTCTGCAAGGCTCATAACATTTGAAAGTAGTAAAAATAATTAATAATTTAGAATAAAAAATTACGAAGTACAAAATACTAGTAGTTTTACTGAACTATAAAAATAAATATTCATACGGAAAACTATTTCATTTATCAAATGATATGTAATTAAACAGGTATTGAATCCGATGTTATAAAATTAAACTAACTAATTTAGCTTATTAAATTAGAAATAAAAATTAAATAAATTAAATTTAAATAATGATGAGTTTTACTAAAAGTACAATTTTCACATTGGTAGTATGACAGATGTATAATAAAGTAACTTGCATGTAATAATTTTGTTGTTTTATCTATGCACAGGTAAATTTAAATCACTATAAAATTCAGAAACTTTTAAACGTACAAAAGTTTTAGCCTATAGTGTATAATACATAAAGCTTGATGTTTAAATTAAAGTGGTATATTATAACGACGGTTAAATACTTGAATTACAAGGATAGTCATTTATCGTTTTGGTTACTACAAATCAGAAAATTTTTAATGATTCTGAAAATGTTCATTCAGTAATCGCTGTACTTTTCAACCGACATCATGACAAAGATTAAATCACATACCTAAATTCAAATTCCACATCTATTCTCTTCACCTATTACGTGACATATGATTTCGTTAGTATACACATAGTGTTCAATAAATCGGTTCTGTTAAAATGCTCATTTGAAATGTTGCATTACATGAATATTTATTATCTTTTATTCCGATACCATCTTTTGTGATGTACATTATGTATGTAAAATGATTGCCAAAATGAGGAAATATCATGACTAGCGCGTGTTGCCGTTACAATAATAGTATCTAATAAAAAATCAAGGTTTTCAATTTTCAATAGGAAAACTAGGGTTTATGAAAACCTTGACTTTAAACACCTTTTTGGCTTTATTTTACAGAGACGTATTACTAAAAACCCAGTTTTTATATTTCACGGAGAACAAATACAAAAATGATATATTTAGTCATAGGGGACTAAAAATGTTTAATTAAAAATTCATAAAGAAACATTACAATATGACGAATGAAAAAAATTTTTTTTTCATTTGTAATATTGATTATTTTTGTTAATAGAGGCTGGGTATGCCTCGTTTAATAATCAAATTAATTCGATTATTCATCATTCGGCTGTATTGTTCTGTTTTAATTAAATGTCATTCTCTAAAAACATTTAATTTCCCTTATAGTGATGATGGACATTATGAGCAGAAAACTTTCTATTTTAATGTATGAATCGTTACCCGGTCTATACCTTTATCGAACATATTTAATCATGGCTAAAATAAAATAACTTATTTTTATTTAAATTTCATGTTTTTAAAAAACAACTATCGATAAACGTGGCAAATGAACAATTATACTTACGTTACATTAACTGTATTTCAATGTTTTTTTTTTAAATAAAGGTTACTTGTTTGTGTAGAATATTATTTTAAATTAAAAAATAACACTCGGGGCAAAATGAAAATTTAGAACTCTGAAAAAAACAAAACCGTCATACATACACAAAATATATATTCGACGTTTTTTTATGACACTTTTCAGTAATGTGATGAAAATAGTACATATTATTAATTGTTAAAAGTTTGTATCCAGCCATTATAAGAATGAGGATACTCAGACTTTCATTTCATTGAAAAATGTTTATTGTTAGTCTCTGGAGACTCAATTCTATTACACGATAATGGAGTTGTGTTTTTTTATTGATAAAATGATCTCAAACATTACACAATGTAACTGTTAGAGTTCATTATATTATTTTTAGAAAAACTTAGTGTCTAAGAAACAATTTTTAAATATTTAATTCTGCAATGTCAAATTTATACAATGTAAAATATTGGTAATCCATGCAGCAATGGAAATTGCCATAATTTTTTCGAAAATTACTTTTTCAACTAGGTAAACAAAATCTTGAGGAAATAAATAATATCCGAGTAAAATGCGAACCCTTAAGGGTAAACACAAAGGAACGCCGTGACTTTAACTCATCTCACTTCATGTTCCTTTGTACTTGGTTTTTTGTCTTCAAAGAACGGGTGGAAGGTATTGAGCAACAAACTAAACTTACAGTGAAATTCGGACAAAAGGAAAATACAAAATACTGGTGAGTTAGCCTAAAGAGATATACAATTCTATACCTGTTCACCTTGCTCATGATTATTTTATTGTTTACAATGCTCATAATGAAATTAATCGGTCAAATTTTTTTATATAGATTTCGGATTTAAGGAAACAGGTCAGTTGTTACAAACAATGACAACAAAAGAATACCGTTTCCTTACTTACTGAACATCATGTATTTCATTTAAAACACATAATGAAGAAATGAACTTAGAGTGTTGCATATTGAAATTAAGATAAGCTCAAGCTTATACATTTTACTGTTATGCACAATTTGATTTTTATCCTTCGAATTTATGGAAACTGAAACCGTTATATTGAATCTTTAGATTGTAATTTAACTGAAAAACCCTCGTAAATTTCATTCGAGTGATTTGAATTGTGTTTCCAAGTTTACTTTCTTGATTCGAAAAGTATCTCAAAGTTTAATTATGGATACGATGATTAAGGTTGTTACGAGATCAGAATATTGTCTTTTTAAGTGTGTTATATGTGTTCAGTCATGAAAATTTAATGATCTTAACAAGTTAATATAAATTGGTCATTAACCTTAAAACTAGTTTTCACGAATTGACATTTTACTTTTTTTCTGTAAATTACTTAAAGTTGAATATGAGCATAATAATAAAATTTTTTAGTAATTATATGTTTCATTTACATTTTATTATGTCATTAGTAAGTAATATGAAACATTTATAATGTATTATTTATTAAATGTCTTCTACAGTAAAACGATAAATGCCAACAGTATTTGAAATGACAAAAAGTTCCTTTGTAACAAGTTTTAAGTACACGTATTCCGAAACATAATTACGTTTAGTAATTACTTATGGAACAGCTATTAAAGTAAATTGGTAAAAACGAATTATTGTAATTATAAATACTGCTTAAATGAGTTTTTTATTAGATCAGCTTACCAAAAAGACACATACATTCCCTGAAACTATAAAATTTTACTAATTGTATTACTTTTATTCATTGCATCATTTTTCCATTACCTTGTAATTTTATTAATTAATGCCGAAAATGGATATCAAATTTGTATTCAAGTAAGATCGTGTGTACTATATGTACATTAAATATGAAATTAAGCCTTATTTCAGCTTGAGGTTTTATGTTTTGTTGATCCGTATTAAAAACTACTTACTGTTTGATCTTTCCTTTTATTTTTTAATGTCTGGCGATGACAAATTTTGGCACTATCCAAGTTTTATTTGTTTATGGTCGGATAACAATACCAACGTACGGATAAAAAGTGTTCAAAACGACTGTGAATAGAAATCGTAACTTTCGAGATCAATAGTTTACGCTGAACTAAAAATTAAAAATTCGAACAACAACTGGGTTACGATCATTCTGGCTTCGAGTAAAAAATAATTCGTATAAGAGCTTCCGCTTTGTTTTACCATCGTATACGGTTTTATTTTAAAATTATTCATTGTCCTCCTGAAAATAGAATTCAGTGTTCATAAAAATATTTTTTTCTGGATATAGTTAACCTTTTGTATTATTTTGCAGTGCCTGTGTACTTTAACTCAGATTTTATATATCCAGTATTAATATTTAATTTTAAATAAACTTTAATCTTGTATAATAGAGAGATATATTTATTAAAAACAAATAATCAAAATTTATACGTTGTATTATTGAAATGTATTTTTAATAAAAGCTTATAACTTTGCATAACATACCAGTTAAAAAACTATTCTTTTAAGATGAACATATTGTTTTCTGGACAAACAATTCAAGCAATGATATTATTGTAAAAAACTACACTTAAATAAAAAATCCAGTAACAGGAATAGTATAGATAAAAAAGGAAGTGTAAAAATAATTAAATATGAGAACAGTATAAATAGAAGACGAGTGGCTATAAAAAAACATCAATTCAGGAAACGAAAAATAAAAATAGAGTGTTTTAGCGCAATTGAAATTGGAAACAAAAATTCTAAAGTATCTTCTTAAAACTAGATGTAATTTTATAAGAGTTTTTTTTTAAATTATCAAAAATATTTATACTTCCATATTGATACGTATGTATATATAATTAAACTTTGAACGTTTTTTATGTAAATCAGTTTTAACAATTTTAATCTATAATAAGTTAATAAGTTCAAAAGAAAATTAGATGTATTGATATTGTGTTATTTTCAAAAACCTAAGTATCATAAAAAAGCAACGTTTTCTAGAACATTTTTTTATTGCTATTGTAGGAAAACTGTATTTTTTAAGTACTACAAATGGATTAAATTTAGAATCCCTTATTGATTATTAATTATTGAAGTATATTCACTTCGCATAGATATATGAACTATTTATTCGACATTTGGGTACATGTCAGTCTATAAGCTTCCTGGAAAATTAATTAACTTGATTGGTCTCCTGGTAATCAATTCATTAAATTTGCTTATTGACTCGGTAAAATTATACTATTGAGCCGTTATAATAGCCAAAATACTCGTTCACTACACTTGTTTACGTTGAGATAATTGTCTAATATACATAATATTATTGTTGATCAACCATTTTTTGTTCGAAAATTTTTCTATTTTTAACAAAAACATAAGTATGAAATAATACCAGTAGTGAATTAGAATCACTGAGTGGTCGGAAAACATTTTCGGGGGGCTACTGTTCTGGTTTAAATACACGTTATAAAATAAAAGACACCAATCTTTCAAATAATAATAAAATAAAAAGTCTAAAAACGTATTTTCACTAGTTAAAAATATTGTAATAAATTATTTTATAATTATCTGTCATTTTAAGTGCTGTTGTTTGATAGAGACAATAGCAATTTTATGGTGATGTGTGGGGAACCATCAATGTATGACGTTTTTAGAAAATATCGTGGTTTTCTTTATTTATTGTGGTAATTTAGTCGACAAATTTAGCACCAACAGTTGACAAAATTGACTCCAAACCTCTCTAAAAACTGTCTCCATGTATATCACACCATAAACAGCTGATGTTTGCTTACCTCCCCCGTCACTGAAAATTTGACGGTCTCTGCGTAAATTAATTGCGGTACACAGTTCTTCATCGTTACTCAACTACTATATATTAAATGTTTCTATTTTTTCAAAAACCCCTTTGCTCAGCTATGCTTTATGTATGCTCATGTGTACTATATACGTATTTATTGTGTTTTTTTTTTTGTGCACATTCGTCCAGTGACTTCAGTTACTTCAGTAAGTATCTAGTTCTTTGGCTACCTTGTAATTGTTACCAGTTCGTCGTCTGATATTGTTCGCTATCGCGTGCTCTTCATATTAACATGGACCTGTCATAAATGGATGTGAGAAGTCATTTATACAAGTACGTGGTGTCCTTGTGTCCTTGTCACACACTGCGGAATCATTCCCATCGTCCAAAATCTCTCTCAACGTAACAGTCCGTTCTATTATCTGGTTTATACATTTAGTCAAGTTTTAGTTATTAATGTAATTATTTTGATTACACTGTTGAAAAATGTTTGAATTTAATTTACATATATTGGACTATTTTAACGCATACAACCAAGGGAAAATTTTGATAAATAGTAATAAAAATTACATATTCATGTAGGAATTGCTGATACTTTAAACCAAAATTACACGAATAGTGTATAAAATGAACATGTGTATTGTAAATATCATTTGCTTATTTATTTATTAATTTGTGTTCGTGTCTTAATCGAGTGTGAGTGAGTTTACCCTGCGACCACCCAAGTGACTCCTCTAGCCGCTCTTGAATGTCAATCGAGCATAAGAAAAGACAGTAATCTAGTGCGGTACACAACTAGTCGTCCTACAATCGAGCTGCTTTGTACAAAACATCTGTTAAGTAAAAACTTTATAAAAAAATAATCAAGTTGTTTATCTGCAAATTCTTGTAAATGATATTACAGTATATTAATAATTCAAATAATTTTTTTTAATTGGATTTGAATAATATTACATCAAACGATATAATAAATTCTTGGTTATTAATTTAGCGAAAGGCTTGATTTTTTTATAACATTTAATGTTATAAAATAAAAGGATATCTCTCTGACAAGCTATTGATTGAGTTTACTTAAATAAAAAAAATTTTCTATTGAAAAATTATAATGATGTACCACTACTATAGTGGTGCATCATTATAATTGAAATACTAGAATACTATATTCTAGTTATTTCCGGTTTTTCTGTTTCAGTAAATATTTTAGTATGTTAATAATCTAACATTTTTTTGTTATCAAATACTAAAAATGTCTGTTATATTTATAGGACTGTGTTCTTAGAGTTATTTATTATTTACCATCTAAGACTTACATAGTATCGGCTGTTTGACATAATTTAATCCCAATACTTTTTTATTTAAAACTTTTTTGAAATATCCTTTATTACGAATATTTCAAAAAGTGTTTTTTTCAAATTTAAAGAAGTATAAAAATACTTTTTCCTTGTAGTGTACCAAATATATCAAATTTCTTTGAAGCAATATTTAGCACGAACATGAATTGAAACAGTGATAGGTATAAAGTAATTTTCTTGGAATGCTCTATGGTGCTATAGCATAACTTGTAAGTTAAATTGTGCTTTGGTAAGGAAATATTCAAATAATCTGTAGCATTTTGGTTGTATAAAATTAATCAAGCGCAACAAGGGTAAGCTTGTAGAATAAAGAGCAGTAAATCATTTAAACAATTGTAAGGATTTACAAGAATGCGTTAAATTAAGAAGGAAATAAGATTTAAATCTTCCGTATATTGTATTGACCAGAAGGAAAAGATAGATTGATCGATATTTATGAATGTGATTCTACCATGGTCGTAGAGTCCAAGGGTTCAGAAATATAAAGGAAAATAGATACAAAAAGAAATATTTGATATTCCTCTTTGTTGAGGTACAAAAAACCTAAATTGAAAAGGTCCTTTAATAGGATACTGAGGTATTCTTGGAGTGGCGGTGGCTTTCTCATTGATACCCAGTCAAAGTGTTTATCAACAAATCACATATTAGTCAATGAGAAATACAATTTTTAATTGATTCGTAATTGTAATTAATCTATTACTTTATCATTTTTTACTTAGATTATTAATATCAATAATTTAGGATAATGTAAATTTTTTACTTCATATTGCACAATACTTGATGTAGACTCGATGAATATTTATCAGCGTCCAAAGTGTGAAACTCGTATTTAGTTAAATATTTATACAGCGTTAAAATGCACACACGTTCGATATTTAAATTTATTTCAATTATGTTTTTTTTTATGAAATAAAAATGATTTTTTCAACGAAAGTGTTTTAAAATTAGTTTTCACTCCGAATGAGCTGGTAACAACCCGCGGAAAATAAAATGTTTCGTAAGAAAAAATTCGATAAAAATCGAACTGAAATTTTTAATGATACAGACCCGTTCTGGCTGAAGCCAAAAAATTATGCCATTTTATATCATTTTTAGTTACTCCATATCCTGGAATGTTGTCGTCAGCGCAACAAACAAGCTTTTTTTATTAAGAAGTTATCCAAAAACTCATATATCAATAAGATAAACGTATGTCGTGTACATGACAGAGGTAATTTACTAAAATTCTTAACATTTATATTAAGTACTTCATCTGTTTAGAAAACTCGGAAAAATAACTTTTTATTTTCATAAATTAGTTCAAAGAAAGTGTACACTAGTGTTTTCCGAAAATTTGCATTTTCAACTTTAAGTAATTTGTTTCTTTGAAGTTGATAAAAATAAAAATCATCTTCTCATTTTCGTATCAAACCTTTTTATAGAATTATATAGAATAAAACGAAAATTAATTTTTCCATATAAATAAAAAATATCAGTAAGGATGAAAAAAGGATAAAATGAATTGGGTGTACTAGTTTTATAAATTTTTAGTTGCTTGGTAATGTTTTTGAAATTTCCCATGAAATCATACAGCTAAGTTTTAATCTCTCCAACAAACCTTTTTATAAATCCAATATGATTAGGGAATATGTCAACTTTTATAATTAATTCAACAGGTTAGTATAATAAAATAAATTTTTGATACCTAAATATAACTGTTATTGATCGTGATACAATATATTTACATCCGAATAAATAAACCTTATTTTAAGTACTAATTAGTGGGAAATATATTTCAGTTAGTACAGTGGTATAAGTTCTGTTTGTTTATTTAAACAGAAGTAAATAATTTTTGTTTGCTCTGAGATTTAGGGATTTAACTTGGAAGCAACAAAATTATTAATTAACTACTCTTAACTCATAATTGAACTAATTTTAAGTACTTTTCAAATCCAACTTGAAAATATGTATACAACCCACGTTTAAAATCGAAATTAATTTCATGGTCAAGGGTTTACCAAATAAAAGGACTAATATTTTAGTGTGTAAATATTTGATAACTATTGTAATTCAAAATATATAAAAATAGATAATAGAATAAAAAATTCAATTAAGTATGTAAGTTATCTGTCAATGAACGAATTAGTTAACATTTTCAATATATTATTTCAATGAATTTTTTCTATGCTATTTATAACAAAAAAAGTATCCTACTAAATGTTGTTCTATTACGACGGAGTTTAGTTTTAGTTTGAGTCACTTTTAACATTGGTGTCTATGTTTAAAAGTCTAAAATGAATAATGAAGAAATACTTCATGAAAACCGACCAAGTAAATAAGTCCGTCTTAAGATTGAAAGAACATCATTGACTTGGTCAACTGCACTAACCCAGTTAATTGTAATATTTTGTTTTGCATGCTCTCTTCAAATTATCTCAATGATAAAATGTCATCAACATATTATTTGATAATTTATTTATTGATTTATTGCATTAATTATTAGAATTGATAAATATTTAACATAGAATAGAATTAATTGATTATTTGTGATAGACATTAGTTTGCTTATAATAATTTTATCTCAAAACAATAATATGGTAGGACGTACACATTAAAACATAACAAATGGTAAAGGGTTGAGTATGAAGATGTTTAACAGTAAAACTGTCGGTGATTTTACACGTTTTGTTTGACCTAGAGACTATAATGATAAAACTTTTGACCGCAAACATTTACCAAGAATTTTGAACCGAGTTTGACACAGTGTTATATCGATATTATTAATTATTTATATTGTTTAAATACCATTCCTACAAAGATACTATTTTGAACAAGAAACAACTTTACGCGTTCAATTACGCAAAGATCTAACATACTAGTTTCGATTCAACACTAATCTTACTTCCACAAATATTTTATGCTAAAAACTGTGTGGTAATATTATTTAAATTTTGCACTATATTGAGCCATGTACAGACTATACAATTTTCATTGTATTCTATTGGGATTAGTTTATTTACAGTCTTTACACAAAAGTAAATTTAATGTGAGATACATAGCTTGTTATTTACAATAGATTAAAAAGGAAGGCTATCCAGTAGTACAACGCTAATTTAAAATTTTTTTATTTCAAAATATAAAAAATAAAAACTATGTCTACCATTAAATTTTTAAATAGGTCATACTTTTAATCTAAATTATATAATATGTTCATAAAGAATAATAATATAAAACTACTTTATTATGTAAAATAAAAGTTTGGAAGGCGATAATTAGATAAACTAGTTCAATAAAAAGTTATGCGTGAAATAAAAATGATAATGACCTTTTCAGTTAACTCTTAAAGGAATGATAAATTTCATACATTTTCTGCGGGATCAAAAAAAAAATCTACTTTATTTAATAACCATCATACTTCATTAAATTGTTAATATTATATTCGTATTATATTCATATTATGTTAACTAGTATATAGATATCATATAGTTCATAAAAAATATTAAATCGGATATAAAACTACAGTCGATTTATTGTAATTAAAGAACTTTTAAAGAAATATTGAATATTTTAATAGCTGTTTATTTTAATAGCTAAAATTTGTTCAAATAATACAAAAGTAATTTCTTTATATATGGTGATAACAACAGTGATTAAACACTATTAATAAACGAATACCAATGAGTTTTTTACTAAAAATTTACCTAATTATATTGAATTATAAATTAAAATTGTGTTAATTGTCTATAAATATTATTACATTATTACTATAGAGAATTTTCCAGATATCAAGTAATTATAGCTTAATAAGTATGACAATTAGTATGGCATCTAAATACGAAATAATATTAACTTAAAATTTAAAATAGAGTGATTTTACCAGTGAATGAATCAAGGGTTTATTAATTTTTTTAATGTTTATATTTATAATTTGAAACTGGTTAAACGAATGATATTTACAGTGTTAAGAATTATCTAGACTCTATAGTTATCTAAATTAAAATCTCAGATAATTTATACAGCCTCCTAAATTTTTTGTATGTATATATGTATTTGTTATGTAATGTTAAAATTACAAAGTATCGAAATTTTATAGGTGAAGAAATCGTAATTCATACCAGTAATTGGGAAGTCGATTTTTGATTATTATAAAGCATCATAACAATTATTATATAAAATTATCTAATTTTGTACCTTTATCATTATTATTGTTCTAGGAAGATATAGTACATTATAGTCAATAATTACATGTGATTTTTCTATTAAATAGACAAGAATTAATAGATTATTTTCTTATGATTTATAACTTTTCCATTTAAAATTTTAATTTATATGATATTTTTTTCCCTAAAATAAATCAGTGAATGTAAAAAGGAGCATAAATACTTTAATTTTAAAAAACATAGAATAATTAAATGCTTAAAATATTTTCTTATAATATATTCTATTTGAAGGGCATAATGCGACAACCAGATAAGTCCATTTTTTTAGGAGAATCAATTTTATAAACATATTTAAATAATAACAATGGTAATATGCTTTTTAATTTTTTAATTAAATATTTCAACAAGTAATAGGAATTTAAAACTCGTTTTGTATTGAATTATACGAAAAAATCATATTTATTCATAATTAACAATAAATTATTTTCATAAAAATTTAGATTTATATGGCTGTTTCTCCAAGCACTTCAATTATGGTCTTTATTATTTAAGAAGCAGTTAAAATTAAAAATTATCACTAAGGAAGAATTTGAAAAGTTAACCTCAGGCACGTAACTAACATTTCATCTCGAGGGCGTTATAATAAAAATAATTTCCTCTCCGCGTAATACTTTCAACTAGAGCTTATAAATATAATGTAATTTTGAACATTTTCGTAGAGTAGGGGCAAGAATCACTGGAATTATTGCCTTCCTTCCTTTACTTATGTAAATTAGATATTATTATTTTACCACCTTGAAGTCATCAAAATAAATAACCAAAAAATTGAAAAAAAAAAAATTTTTCTTCTTATCAAAATAAAACACATTTAGCTTTTCTTTTAATACAGATGATTTTTTATTTATTTAATTCAAACACAAGACATTTTATAATTAATGAGTACTATGTTATTAAACTGATTATTTAGATAATAAATTATAAAATATATAATATACTAAACTAGTAATTATTATCAATGAAAAATTTTAATTTTCTTTGTTTTGATAATTTGAAATGTTTGTAAATTTAATAGGAATAGGCATGTTCTTCGTAAATTACTTATGTTATTTAATCATGAAACCCATGACATGTCAAATAAACTACCTAACATATCTAGGAGAATTACGATGCATACTATTGTACTACCCAACCTAAGGTAACAAATACTAAACTTCTAACATTGTAACATTGTTAAAGTACATTTCCAATTTTACTAAATAGAAAGCTTTGTTTTTGACTATTCATATAAAATGACAATGACAATTCATTATGTAATAAAAATTATTTTAACGTTCAAATAGAATTATTTATGTTTTTCCAAAAATAATTTTTTTTTTGAAGAAGAAGAAGTATAAGTTAGAAATATATTAATAAAAAGAGTGGTATTAATAGGATAATAAATAAAGTGTTTTGAAGGAATTAGTTCCAAAATGATTGAACTCTTTGAAAGAATTCATAAAAAAGAACAGTCTCGTGAGCAAATATTATTTCGAGTAAAAGGAACGAAGACGGAATGAATTCATTTTTCGGAGAAAGAAAGATCTTTTTTTATCCTTAAGTTTTATTTATAATTTTATGAAAACTTATGTAAATATATATAACATAAATTGATAATTTTGAGCTAATATTATTTAAAATTAAAAATATATTTCAAATATTAATTTAGAACTAAAAAACTCCAAGACACAAAAAGTACTAAAAAAATTACGTATACGTATATTATGAACAAAATTACGTATCAGTGTCATACACATACTTTCAGTATGTGTAAAGCGCAGATGTAAGTATACAAAAAGAAGTCGGCCAAAGTTTGTACCGACTTGTACATAATACTACATTTTTTTTATCATGAAGGGTACTGTGTAACTGATCTTTTAAAAAGCGTGAACTAAAAAATGAATTTTTTATATAATCAGCAAAAAAATTCATTTCTTTTTAAAGAAAAAAAAATAACTGGAACAAGTTAATCATTTTTGTGTTAAAGATGGAAAGGAAGTAACTCCTTTTTTAAGGAATAGTACAAACATAGAACGGTTGTATTTTTTGCACACGAATTTATAAATATATGTTTATATATGAACACAAATAAATCTGCACATGTATAATATGTGGCAATACTATATAAGTTTGTTTAGATTGATAAGGTAAAAATTTATATTACATAATAGGCTTTGCCTAGCTGGGGCTCAGCTTCAATGGCGGTGTCCTTCGGGATGTCCTTACAGGTTTGCCACTGATCTGGTAGGGCTACGCCAAGTACGTTATGTGTTGTATGAAAAAGTATAACATCTAAAGTAGTTTACCAAAAACTTAGTCCCACTTGTTAAAATAAATAATATTGCATTCACAATCACACTCATAATAATAAACTATTATTATTCAAAACAACAGGTAGACGAAAGAAAACTTAATAATCAATAAAAACAATATTTAAATGCCGAGTTATTAGTTAAAATTACATAAACTAACATAAAATTTAAATTAAATTGAAATGCGCAAAGCAAAATCATATCTTACTGAAAAATATGCGTGTAGACTTAAAAAAAAAATAGTTCATTACTTATAATTTTTATTTCATTTTTTTAATCAATTTTTGTATGCATATTTAAAGGAGTTCCAAATAACTCATAATGGCTATGCGTAGTGCATTAAATGTAGTACTAATTTTATCATATAGTTGTAGATTTTGTGTTTATTTGTTGAATTTTTTTGAACTTGAAAATATCATATGTTTTTTTATTTATCTAGCTTTTAATATTTGAATAACCATCAGCTAGCGTATGTTTACCTCTTGACAATGGTGGAATTTTTGGGTCTACTTCTTTGTGAGATTTATCCTTATTACTTTTATTTTGGCGAAAATTATTAAAAACAGAAATAACTGGCAAATTTTGTTTCCTTAAAGATTTGATCAAAGTTTCCATAATTAGATCTCGTCGTCGAACTTCATGCTGAAGTCGTAAAAATGACTCTTTCAGTGGATCATATTCATGTTTATTATTTACCTGAAAAATGTATGGCGATTACATAATTTTTATGAATTTACTTAATCTAATAGTCTTATCAATCGGTTGTTTGCTCCTTGTGTATGATTTTACAAAACCAATGATTTAGTCTTTCCAGCTACTTATTATATCATAAGGTTTTTTTTGTCCCTAGAAAAAGTAGGATGTTCCCACAATGTTTTGTGTATTAGTATTTTGTTATTTACTTTTCATAGAAAAAAATATAGTTTTAAACATAAAATTAGTATAAATAATTTATTAACAAATTATGACACTAATGAATTCATCATTGTAAAGAACATAAAGATAAATGCTGATATTTCTACGGAAACATTAATACGAAAATCTAAGATTTTTACTTAAATATAGTTTAAATTGTAAGTCCATAACGTTTTATCTTAACAACATGATAACATTCAGATTTTAATAAAATTAAAGAATATTTTTATTAAGCAACAGTGATTTAAAGAAAAAAACAAGTATATGACAAAATATTTTAAATGGTATACTATTACATAGGGTTGCAAGTTTAATTAAATCAAATTAGTAAAAGAGATAGTTACTTTTGAGTTTAAAATATTTTAATTTGATTAACAGTAGAAAATTAAAAAGTTTAATAAAATTATAACAAAAAAGAAATGCTATAAATAATTAACCGGATTATTTGTGAAATTATGTATATTTTATCTATAAAACATATTTTATAAAAATAATAATAATCTTTTAATTGCATTAAATGATTGGTTATTGGTCTTTTCTATGATAAATTATCTATTTAAGTAAATAAATTTTAAGTGATTAGAGAAATTTGTTTTAATTTTTGTATTTTGAAAAAGTTTTAAATATTTTAACTGCTGTCATGTGATATTTTGGGTACACAGCATAAGTTTCTCATACACTGATATACTTTAAAACTATAATTTTAATTTCCGTACTTAAATGAGTAATATCCATACCTTATTTTCAATTACTGTTTTCACCAATGACTTGGGAGCTTTGAAAACTGTTTTTTGTTCATTGTCTAATGATGATACGTTTTTCGTTTTAATAGTTTCTGTTTTTAGTGAAGTTTGTACATTAAAATTTTCCTTATGTTTAGAAATATTTTTTGTTTCCTTTTTTGTGGAACTACCAATTGATGACGTTGATGTTAAAAAATGATTAGATGAACTTAGTTTTACTCTTGTTAAATTCGCTTTGATAATATCAGTTTCTTTATTGATGTCATATGGTTTAGTACCTTTTTTTTTCGGATTCGTTTTTATGACACTATTTTTGTTACCCACATGAGATAAACTTTTTTCGTGTATTTTTTTACTTTTATCATTTATATCGGATTGTGAATTGTTATTGTAGCTTTGTAAAGTTCGTTCTATTAACAAATCAAATGCTTTTTTAGAAGCAGAATGATTGAATATTGATTGTACGGATATAGAGTTTTGTTTCTGTACTCTTAATAGAGGCTCCAAGTTAGTTTTTTGATCATTCGATGTCTTTACTTCGGATTTATTTGAATGTATATCAGATTTCGGTATAGATTTCAAAGACGCAGATTTCAGTTTAGATTCATTTGCATGTATCTTGCTATCTGGCCAACTGGATTTTACTCGAGTAATATAGGAAGATGGAGTTATTTTAGGAAATTTTTGGTTTATAGATAAATTGTTAATCCATGAAAAAGAGGAACTTTTTGGTATTATTAGAAAATCTTTCTCAACGATAGTTTTTTCCTTGAATGTATAAACTAAATTTCCCGCAGGCGTTTCTTTTATAGGTTTTGGTGAAGAAATATGTTCTTTTTTTGGTTCGCGTTTTGAGCATTTTTTTTCATCTTGTGGTGAAAATAGTTTGTACCGTATTACAGCAATTTGTTTTAGATTATTATTTGACAAAGACTGTTTGATATCATTTTTTTTAATAGGAATTCGTCTAATTGGTGAATCTGGATAAATTTCAACACTTTTTTGAGTTGAAACAGGTTTATTAATTTTAGAACTTTGAATTGGTCTTTTTGGAAAACCTTGAGTTATAGGTTTCATTCTTTTAGTCTCAATTTTTGGAAAATCAATTTTTTTCATAGCGTTTCCTTTTATTTCTGAGGTTTTAATCGCTTTTAAACTAAATAAATCATAGTGTGGCTTTTTATATGGTCTGTATGGTGCTTTATGTGTATTTTTGTTTCTTTTAATGGGTTTGACTAGTGAATATAATGAAGGAGAGCTGTTAGATTTTTCATTAAATGTGGCATTTGAAATTGTATTAGGTTTGTTGTGCAGTGAGTCAGATAACATATTTTTAAGTTTTGTTTTGATTGACTTGGATATTTTGGACTCTGGCGGAGCAACAGTAATAGAATTATTTTGTTCAGTCACAAGAGCATTGCATGAAGAAAGTGGAGTGTTTGTCATAATTTGATTCAGGTTACTTTTGGCTTTACATGTTTGTTTTTTTAATGGTTTATTATCATTTAAAGAACATGTTTTTTTTTCTCTTGAGTAGTTGTAGAATGTTTCTTCTTTATCTCTTCCAAACTTTGGTATACCACGTGGTTTAAACATTGAATGATTTAATAATTTTTTAGGAGCAGAAGTAGCATTAATTCTACTTGGCCTTCGTGGTCGAAAAATCATTTGATTTACTATTGGTTTTATTAGGGTGTTATTTCTTGGGGTTACATGTGTTGAATTGCATGGAGTTGTAGGTTTGACAACAACATTTGCTAATTTGCACTGGTTTATTGAGCATTTAGGTGTTTTTGGCTCGTTATTTGGACATGACTTATTTTTCACTTGATTTATACACTTATTTTCTTTTGTGGTCTCCCCAAACTTTGCTACTTTTCTTGGTTTAAATATCGATGGGTGTAATGTTATTTTTGGCTCCTGCTTAGGATTAAAAGCACTCGTATTCCTTGGTTGAAAAATAAATGCATTTGTCGATTTTTTAGATACATTATAAAACTTCTTTAGATTTTCAATGAGAAGGCCCTCAGTATTTAACATAAATCCCAATTTGTTTAATCTGTGAATATATATTTAGATAATTTATTATTTAAATCTATTATACAGATATTTAAACTTAATTTTATTTTAAATTTCCGTAAAATATTAACTTACGTTTGGGGAACTTTTAACATAATCAAAGTCACAATAATATTTAAGGTACGAGTATTTAGGTCATGTATTTTAATGTGTATTTAACGTCGAGTTAAACAAAATGATAATACTGTAAAAGAGTTGTGTTAGTAATTATCAATTAAAAGTATGTAAATAATATAGCCAATATAACTATAAAGAAATTAGATTAAATTGTTATGAATGAAGCGTACAAATTATAAATAATAACTATTTTACTTCAAAGCTATATTATCTGTTTAAATAGTTTTTCTTTATTTTCATATGAACATTTATAATACATTTGAATAAAATAATATTTGTCATATGAGAGAATAAATTTGAATTACATTGTTTTTTTATTGACGAATATTCAATGACTTTTTTTCTTCTGAGTACATTTAATATTGAATTTTCCTTCAAGTAAAAATGAGTTTAGCAAATAATATCATACAAACAATAATTTTTATTCAATTTATATTCTAATATATAAAAATGTGAATTTTAAATTCATTTTGTATTAGATTTTTATTAAATTTATACTAAAAAAGTAATGTTTACAAATCTTAATCGGGTTATTATTATTTATAAGTAAATATTCTGTTAGAAGTTTTAACGTTGCGTAAAGATTAAATTATATAGTGTTGTGATGGTGTCCTGTTACCATTATTGTGAGAATTTATTATAATAATATACAAACAGCACATTTGCTTCTAGAGGCTGATAAATTAACAATTAACATTTATTGCGAAATTGGCAATCATTTAAATCATTATAAAAACACAATAGTCCTGGCCATTTTGGTCAGTAGACTCCAGTGCCTTGTGTCATATATCAGTCTCAGTACTCAGTTGACACTGTCCGGCTTACTGCATAAAGTGAAGTCTTTATTTTTCCTTTTTCACCTATCTACTCTCGTCCTCAAAATTTCAGAGTATTTGTGTCTTGCACTTCGTTTGCACCTCATACTTAGGTGTTACCCTTATTACCTTCCTATAACAACGACTTTTCGACACCCACAGCTAACCCGGAGTGCTAGCCTAGCACGGTAACTGCTGTATGATTATACGCACGTGAATAACTAGTCAGCAGAATCAACATAAGTATCGTACACACATCTTCCTCCACTTGACTTTTATGTGTGTTACGACAGTGTTATGGACAAATTGATTTGTATCTGGATATATATTATTATTAAATTTATGTTTTTTATTCATTAATTTCAAAAATAGACGTTTTTATCATTGAAAAAACTATAATAAATGTTTAACTACTTGTAGAAGAAAAATTATAATCTTCTTCTTTCTCCTCACCTTTATCACAACTACTTGGAGTCGGCCAACCTTATCCTAAGTTTCCACTTGACACGATCTCTCACATCATCTACGCACACATCAGCTGCCCTCATATCACATTTAATAACATCTCTCCATCTCTTTTTTGGTCTTCCTCTACACCTTTTTCCTTCAAAATGAATTTCCAAAACTGTTATTACAGCTTCCGATTCCTCTCTCCTCATAACATGACCTAACCATCTAACTTTATTAAAACATTCCCTGTGGAAAAGGGATAAGAATACTTCCAAATTCCTTTGCCAGTCCTAAAAGGTGATTAATGAGGTTGGGCTAGGTTGACAACTAGAATACTTTGATGCGTATTTGAAAAAACTCAAACTATATACATATAAAGTATCATATTTGACCATGATTACATTGCTTATAACTTAAAATATCAATTACTCAAAAACAAAAAGTCAATTTTCTTTTTCAATCATACATAACATTAATTACGCTGCAATTTTAAATAATTAGAATCATTCAAGTATACAAAAAAAAAAAAATTATTCCTAAAAATTGAATATTTTTGTCTTTAGAGCCCAAAAACTCCTAGAAATCGAATAATATATTTTTTTATTTTCACATATATTAACATTAGCTTTAGTTTTATACAGGTTTAAAGAAGTTAGGTTTTTTGGAACGTTATCAAAAATTAAAAAGAAAATGTTTATGTTAAGTTTATTTTCTCTCATGTTACCCATGAATGACGCTACACTTATACTCCCTTTTATATGTTCGTTCCTAATCCTATCTTCTTAGTGGCCCTCTTTTACATGTTAGGGAGTCAAAGATAGTTTTTGGCCAGGCCAATAATGGACACCACTAATGAGAAAATCACAAGAAAAATTTCGTTGGAATCCTAGGGATTGAACCAATCTCTGGCCTAGTGAGAAATGTTTCAAAAATTATTCTTGTGGTATATAAGTTTTTAGGTACAAATCATAGATTAATTACAATATATTATTTAAGTTTATAATAAAATATGAATTAACACGACTTATTAACTACACATACTTAATAAATAATGTTTTTTTGTTTTCAGGTAAGTTAATGATGAAAATTTAATGGTGTTTTAATTTTTCATTGTGTAAGTACTTTTGGAAAAATTGTTTATTTTTTATTTCGATATTTTTGAAAATGAATTTAGAGATAAAATACTTCTAAAAAAAGTTTGATGCAAATATATTTATAGTTTAGAAACTTTATAATAGCATTTAAATTGAAAGTGATGCAAGATGACTAAAGTCCTCTTATGATTTCATCAAAATCTATGTAATTTTACAGATACAAACGCTCATAATAGTGTAGGGATAATAGTTCTTTCTGTGTTTTTTCGTCACTTTAATACCTGCTTTAAAAATATTTATTTTATAATTATAAATAAGTATAACAAAATAAATTAAACATAATTGCAAAAAAAAAAGTTTCTTTCTACAATTATACATTTCAATATAACTTTTTTAAATAATTAAATGTTTCAATGCATATAATTGGTAAGTTAGAGAAATATATTTTATACATATCTGTATCAACTTACTAGTAGTAATGGAAGTGATTGGAGCTAAAAGGAAAAAAAACATGAGTTTGTGTGTATAAGTGAAAAAAGGTAAAATAATAACTCATGAAATCGGAAACCACTCGTTAACCCACGTGGAGAAAATACCTTTACGAGGTATCTCTTTTTAACTAACCACTAATACAAGCTCGTTTAATCAGCCATAGTAAGTTAATACAATTACTGTAGAAAATTTGTAATGATTGCTTAAGTTTTCATCAATTTCCTTTTTTATAGCAACTAAAATATGAATATATAAATGTATATTATAATTATTATGTGCGTTTAGTAGAAATATCGACTTTTGAAATTAAATCATTAACGATATCCGTAGTTTGTGTACTCAACAAAACATTCTATGTATCTAAAGAAAAAAAAAATTAAAAATTAGATCAACCAATAAATGGGTCAAAAGTTCTACATACATTTAAAAATGTTTTAGTATTAAGAAAATTGAATTTTAATGAGTTAGACTACATTAAACTCTGATCATATTTAAAAAAATTTTTTATAGTTTTTAATATTTTTATAATAGGCAAACCCAAAATACATTAAATTTTAGCAGGATAATTAGTTTAATAAATATTATTCAATTTGAAAGGTAGGGTGAAAATACTAAGCTAAGAATATTTAAAAAATTGTATAATTGTAGTACAGTAATTTGATACTTATTAAATTGCAATACGAGAATTCTTTTGTTATAAATCAAAACTACAACCAAATATATAAAAATCAATCTATTACATGATAGTTTAAATTTTACTTCATTACATCAGAAATTTTTTATTTGAACGTACAAGCTTACTTTTGCATAAAATAAAATAAATGAAATTATCTGAAAAGTATTAAAACTTGGATATATATATATATATATCATTTAGACTTTTAAAAAATTGGTCCTTTGCAAACAAGACCAAAACAGTTGGTATACTATTTACTATTTATATTTGAATTGTATTAAACTATGAGTTGAAGATATGTACATTAAGGATAACTGAGAACTTTGTACGAACTATTTGATCCATGTTAATACATTTGACATATTGAGACGGACTTGTCAAGTAGGATATTTTAAGAAGAATTATTCCAATAATGTTGCCGACAAAAATTTGTATTTTAAGTAAAAGGATACACACGGATAGTTGTAAAAAAACTGTTGGAACCATAGAATATCGTTAAGGTATTCGTAAGGAGACTAACTATCGTTTAGCAAAGAATGGCCATCGGCTGTTAGGCATTAACTGAACTTTTCATTACTGATTATACGCAATATTAGGTAATTAAAATTACTAGTTTTTACATAAACAGAATAACGGTTGACAAGATAAAGCGCGAATGGGAATTCAATGTATTCGTGTTAATTTACTCGTGTAGCAATAAAATTCTGATTTTTACTGTTATGAATGAAACTTTTTGATTGAATGTACTTTGTTTTCAATCCATATTTATTAATCAAAATAATTAGGAGCTTAATCTTTTACTCGTGAAAAAACTAAAAATAATGTTTAACATGAGCGTGTTAAAACTAGAGTGACTGGAGGGACACTACTCTATGATCTAAATAGAACTTGAATTTTAATTTTGTTCTTAGAAATTTTGTATAAGACAAGAGAGAGGGAGGTCAGATTCATTAAAGGTGTTATTGAAAAATGCACTAATAAACTATAAATCAGCATCATTCGGTGAGATGTCAAAGAAGCGACACTAAGAATACGATTGATATCAGAATAATCATGTTGAGGCAAAGGAAGTTAAGTACAAATGTGGCGTAGGATATAAATTTATGTTGGACACGCTCAAGCTGTAATTAGCAAAATAAAGGTGCACCATACTGTTTGGATAGAGAGTAGCAGTCTCTAAGACCCCGTCTTCCCATCTCCTATAGCGCTCGCATGTGACCGGTTCGATCGTGTCC
Source organism: Daktulosphaira vitifoliae (assembly GCF_025091365.1). NCBI lineage: Eukaryota > Metazoa > Arthropoda > Insecta > Hemiptera > Phylloxeridae > Daktulosphaira > Daktulosphaira vitifoliae. Next base: position 39,271,436 of record NW_026099573.1, on the reverse strand, counting down.
ACACGTCGTCAACTGTCGTTCTATCCACGACGGACATTCGTCTCGCCTTAATTATTATGTTCTCATACGTGACGCGCCTCTAACTGACAGTCGATCGATTAATGGACCATTCTACATTACATTCTCTTGTAATCGCCATGTGTCACAGTAATTTCTACTTACTATTAGTTTGATTAGAAGTCATCCTGTGGTTTTGCCCGCCGATTGTCTTGTGTTTTATAAGAAATCGGTAAATTTATGTATAACTCGCCAATTATTTTAGTTTTGCTTCCATCTCACAAACTACACGTGGTCACACTCACGTTCATTCCATCTTTTCATTAATAATGATACATCCATTACAATCAATCAACTCACTCACTCGACTCATCAATCCAGTTCACTATTGTTATTCAGATGAAATTTATTTTCAAATTATATATTTTTCATTGAAAACTATTGTCATTTACATATTTTAACATTTAAATTACTCCCCTGTCCTTTAAATTTAAGATTTGCATTCGCAGAAAATTAAATATACATTTCATAACGTTTCTATTCAAAAATCAGGTGTACCAATTTTTACTTATCCATTCTCTTATCTCCGTTCCGTCAAATATAAACAATTCATTACGAGTTAAAAGGCAGAGTCTTTTTAATATCAAAAGAGTTGCAAGTTACACATAAAATAACACTTAATTCAAGAAATGATCTCACAAGGGCAAAATACAAATAATATGTTGAATTAACTGAGCAAAGCAGTTTTGTTTTACGTTTTATAAAATCTAATGCCATTAAAGATCTGCCAATAAAAACATCAATATAAGACTGGAAGAGAAAGAGCTTAAAGAACAAATTCCAAGATTCTTAATCAAGGAAACAAGTTGTAACTAGAAACTCTTAAAGAGATAAGAATTGTGTGTAGGGTTTCTTATTTGGAAAGTGATTTTATACTGTATTTATAAAGAATGATTTTTGGTAACATTATCCACTCGATTTCTCTTAAAATTGTATTAAGAAAATTATTTTTGATATTTTTTAATTTCATATATTTCTCTATTTATCAACTATCAAGTAGAGTGAGTGGGGCTGTTGGTACAAGGGTAGTTTGTTACAATTGAGATATTATAATTTTATAATTAAATTGTAATAGCACTATATACATAATATGATTTCATAAATAAATTAGCGCTTCAAATATTTTGTGAAAATATAAATCATACCTAATCAATTTCAAAATTTATTCATCTTTTAATGTTTTTTGATGTTAATAATAAAATTTAGCAGATATTATGTTTTTTATACTTCGGAACTAATGATTTAAGGTGCGATATTTTTTATACTAAATATTTAGTCTACATGTTTACTATTTTCTTTTCTTGTATATTGAAATCATAAATTTAATTGTGTTAATGTGTGATAACGTAGTATACGAAAAACTTCTCTATGAGACTAGTTGTTTTTATAGTCTCATGGGTGCAAGTTATTACAGTATATTTATTACCCATATAAAATCTGATTTTTTTAATAAATTTAATAAAGTAAATATTATTTACTTTATTTGGAAAATGACTGAACCCAAGAGACAATGTCTATAAATAAATATGTAAATACCGTATTTAAGATATTTTTCAAGTAGTATCATGAAATTGTATAAAATGACTTTTTATTTGTTTGCTTCACAACGATAGTATTGCTTTATAGGCTATGAATTTTTCACTAGACCGATTTTAATGACCAATACGTTAAAAGAATCTAGTTGATTGTATTGATGCTGAAAATTATGAACAAAACTCATAATTTTAGACATATTGAATAATATGTGAAAATCTCGCATTATAAAAATTGTTTTGTCAAATTTTTTTTTTCTGTATTTTAAAAATATCATAATTTTTTTATAAAATCAATGGAAAAAATAACATTTTAATAAGACTATCTAGAGACAATAAAATTTAATTTAGTATCCTCCTTAATAAACAAAAATAAAAAATTTAAAAAATAAGAAAGGCTGAAGACCCACCCACGCATGAAAATTGTTGTTTTTAACTTGATTTTTAAAGATGTTCTGGAAGGCCTGCTTTTTTTCTAAACTTCATTAAATTAAAAATTTTTAAAAGAACTTTACAATAAAAAATAAATAAATGTTCCAACACTAGTTTTTCTATGAGTTTTTATACTTTAAAGCACAAAATCGCAAGTTTTTTAAAAAAATTTGTAGCTGTAATTATTTAAATCAATGATAGTTTATATATTTGATTTTATTTTAAATAATACACATTAAAAAATAAAAAATAAAAGAATCAACCTAAATGCAGTTTTGTAAAGTATTTTTTAAGAGCTGTGTTGAATTTTTTTAATTTAAATGTTATTTTTTAATATATAAGTATTAAATTAAACAAAAATTATAGTACTACAAGTATTCTGTGGGATTCACAAATTAAAGCTAATGCTGAATGAGGTCAACATTGCAATATAAATTATTATTTGACTAACACTTTTCTCTTTTTTTAAACTAAAAAAAAGAGAATTTTTTAAATATTTATTTTTTTTTATTATTTTTATTTTGTAAGTAATTGAGAGGACTATCATAAAAAAAATCACCCTGCATATTATATTGGTGATCAGTTTATCATAAAATACTCAAAATTCTCAAAATGTATATAATATTGGAAAAATAAATTTTGATTTCTTTTAGTTGCACATATTTATCGATTTATTAATTAATTACTTTTTAGATTAAACCCTTATAACTTAAAGGAATTTTCACTTTATTTTTTTAAATTTTCATATTTAACTAGCTTATAAAATAAGAAATAATCTAATTAAGATAATGACTGGTCATTAACAACTCTTAGATCAGTACTTCAGAAGTCATTAACAATTTAAAGTAATTACTAGAAGTGAAGAGTAAATGCCACTATTTTTATTTAATGTCATTTCCCGGCCATTTGCTTCATCTTACCTAAGTATAAAAATGAGAATAACATCCCATATATTGATCTAAAGTTGTTAATGACCAGTAATTTTTTTAATTAGATTATTTCTTATTTTATAAACTAGTTAAATATGAAAATTTTTAAAAATCAAGTTGAAACCCCTTTAAGTTATAGGGGTTGATTCTAAAAAGTAATTAAAAAATAAATCGATAAATATGTTCAATTAAAAGAAATAAAAATTTATTTTTTCAATATTGTATTTATTTTGCAAGTATCGAATGTTTTATGATAAAACGATCACTCTGTATAATTTTAGATTGAATTTTAATATTTTTTCATTGTTTTTAAGACAAAATTAGATGTTGTTACTGGGCAACAATTTATGTTAAAATGCTTTTAAGTTAAAATTTTTTCTAGCGTTCGGATGATTCAAAAACTATTTTGGCGAACAACACTTAAAACTGAAAATATAATACCTACTGAAATAAAAGAAACTACTCGTTGTACTGAAATCGATCAAAGATCACCATGGTTGGGTTCCCCTCAAAATGGGGATCACCTTGAAATCGAAGATCAAGAACATGATAGACTTACAACTATTTTAGAGATGCCAGAAAATGCATCTTACGTTAACAATGATTTTACAAAACTTACTCCACTTGATGGTTTAGATGAGGCTGACAGAACATATCAGGTAGCTTCATTGATATTTAGACCATGCGCAACTGAAAGTATAGTCTCAGTGTCAAAAATCATTAAGTTTTCTAAGAAACTATTATGTAATGTCATTGAGCTGAAAAATGATTCAAAATTATCAGAATCAACTCGTCATGAAATATATGAATTGATCGATCGTATAAAATGGTTTATAAAAGATATGCGTCAATCATCTTGCACTGTTGATCAAATATTAATGTTTGTAGACCAATTTGATGCTTATCGAAATGAATACTATAAACTTAAAGAAAGTATTGGTGAATCATCAATAAATGTTAGTAATGAAGATCACACGAAAACAAAAAAATCTAATGATATTATCGAAAAAGATATAGAAAATAAAAAATTAGAAAATGAATATAATAAAAAATCACCTGAAAAAATAAACAGAAAAAAATCATCTGAAAAAGATAGCAGGAAAAATTCTTCTGTAAATGTAAAGAAGTCATCTGAAAAAGAAAAAGAAAAACCAGAAGTAGAAACAAAAATGAAATCATCTTTAAAAGAAGAAACTGATCAATCAAACGAAAAACAATCGAGTAAAATTAAAAATGATATAAATAATTCATCCAATGAGTCAAATACAAGAGTTTCAGTCGATAAAACTGCAGAATTGGCCAAAAATAAGAATATGGATGAAAGTAATGTATCAGAAGTTTTATCAGATCATGATATTAAACCACAACTTAAGAATTGTGATTGTACTATCACAAATCTTGCTAACAAATCTAACGACTTAAAAGGAATACTGTGTACTGCTGCTAATAAGTACTTGTGCAAAAATTGTGAGAAACTAAACTTTACAAAAACACAAAAATGTACAAGGTATGAAATTCTAGAAAATCATAATAAACATGTAACTGGAATGCGTGAATGTACTGCTCGCATTAAAGATTTGTGTTGTTGTATACCCTGGCCTTGGATTAAATCCTACTCTCCTACAAATTTGGAAAACTCTGATTACAACATGCAACGAAATAAATTACAAATTAATAAACGATGTTGATATATATAATTAAACACTAATTTATTTTAATTTTAGGGTTTTAATCAAAATTCTTAGAAGAGTCATAGTCAAAATGGTACTATCATGTGTAATTTTTTAAGGCTAGAGATGAAATTCAGTAATAAAAACCCAGCACAGTGGGGTCACGACACAATTGGGACGTTGCATAGTTGGGTCAAGTATAATGATATCTGACAGTGATTAAAGTCACTATCATACATATCGCATATCGCCTCGATGCAAATCTGTAGATTATTTAAAAAAATTAATGGATTATTCCAAAAGTTACATGATCTCCTATTTCTTTATTTATATCCTGATTACAAGTTTTATGATTTGTAAGTGTAATATATGAATGTATGTATGTCGAATAAAAGAAGAATATAAATAGTACTTATCTTAAAAAAATTATAATGATTCATACATTTTTCAAAAAGTTATAGCATTATAAAATTTAAAATATCAAAAAAAGAATTTTTAGCTTCGATACGAAGCTGAGAAAGTAAGAATTTTACTATGTTGTGTTTTTTTTTTGTTTGTTACCACTTTTTCTTAGCTCTCACCAAACCGATTTCTTTCAACAATACGTCATAAAATCACAAATTTTATCTAGTCGAAGGCATTAGCCTCAAAAATTGAAAAAAATTCCCTCGTTCTCCCATTCATGGGGGAAATCTCCAAAAAAATTACCAATTTAAAAATCACTAATTTTTTTTCTTAAAACTGCCATAACTTTATCAAAAATGACCAAATTAATATAATTTTATTTTTATAGATGTATGATGTTTTTACCTATCATTTGGTATATTTTTTTTTATAAATTTAACTCTTTACCAACCCACAGGGGGAATTCAAAATGATAACTTTTTCATAAAAAATTAACTTTTTCAACTTAAATTTTGAAAGTGTTCCGGAAATACTAACACTTTTATATATATCTTAAATTAAGGCTAATGTAATATACTTTATTATGAAAAAAAAAAATTTTGGACTTTATTTTGTCTTCGTGGTAAAAATGGCTACTAACTACTATTTTTGTGTGAAAATTCTCGATTTTATTTTTTACATTTTTAACTTCATATTTATAACTTTTTGAAAAATATATGGATCAATACAATTTTTTCATGAGAAGCACTATTTACATAAATCTTTCATTTGACATACTTTTTTTTTTTTAAATCGGACCATTTTCCTATGTACAGGGGGTTCAAAACAAAAAAATGCTTATAGAAAGTAGAACTATTTCAACTTAATTGTTTAAAGTGTTTCGGAAATACTGGCAGTTATATATATATTTTAAATTAAAGCATATGTAATATACTTAAAAATTTAAAAAAAAATTTAATTAATGATATATAGATAAGATTTCATTAAATATGTACATAAAAGTGTCAGAGTTTTCGGAACACTTTCAAAATTTAAGTTGAAAAAGTTCTACTTTCTACATGCATTTTTTAGATTTGAACCCCTCTCGTATATAGGGAAATGATCGGATTTAAAAAAACAGTATGTCGAATGAAAGATCTATATAAATACTACTTCTCATAAAAAAATTGTAATGATTCATACATTTTTCAAAAAGTTATAGCATAATAAAGTTAAAAATGGAAAATACAAAATCGAAAATTTTCACACAAAAATAGCATTTGGTAGCCATTTTCACCATGAAGATAAGATAAAGTCCGAAATTTTTTTTTTTCATGATAAAGCATATTACATTAGCTTTAATTTAAGATATATATAAAAGTGTCAGACCTTCCGGAACATTTTCAAAATTTAAGTTAAAAAAATTAATTTTTTGTGAAAAAGTTGTCATTTTAAATCCTCCCTTGTGGGCAGGTTAAGGGTTAAATTTATAAAAAAAATATACCAAATGAAAGGTGCATCATATTATGCATCTATATAAAAAATAATTTTATTGATATGTTCATTTTTGAAAAAGTTATGGCACTTTTAAGTAAAAAAAATTGAAAAAATTTCGAAAATTAGCGATTTTTAAATTTGTAATTTTTTTGGAGGTTTCCCCCTTTTACGGGGAACGAGGGAATTTTTTTCAATTTTTAAGGGTAATGTCTTCGACTAGATACGATTTGTGATCTTTTGACGTATCATTGAAAGAAATCGGTTCGGTGAGAGCTGAGAAAAAGTGGTAACAGACACA